>NC_064243.1:38860000-39198333 GCF_003254725.2 Canis lupus dingo
CCCTGCTCAGTGGGGAGTCTGCTGCTTCCTCTCCCTCTGCCCTTCCTCTCCTCTACTTGTGTTCTCTCTTTCCTCTCTCCATTAAATAAAAAAAAATTAAAAAAAAACCAGTGACAGATGACATTTTTTAAGTAATAGTATTATTTAAATTAAAACAAGAGTAAAGATTTCTTGACCAAAATATTTCATTATAAGCATTCTTTTTAAAAAGTCATTGGAATAAGAGGGGCACCTGAGTGGCTCAGTCAGATATGCATCCAACTCTTGGTTTCAGCTCAAGTCATCATCTCAGGGCCATGAGATTGAGCCCCAATTCTGGCTGTGTGCTCAGCATGGAGTCGGCTTGAGATTCTCTCTCCCCTGCCCCACCCACCCATGTGTGGACACACTCTCTTTCTAAAACAAATAATTTTAAACATAAAAAAGAAACAAATGTCACTGGAATAATAATTTTTTAAAAGTATGTCACCAGTCGTTTGCACTTTGTGGTTTTGGCCACAACAGTTATTCTCTAAGGCTTCATAATACCAATCATGAAGTACTGATCCACACTCCAACACAGATGAACCTCAGAAAGGTGGTGCTCAGTGAAAGAGGCCAGTCATAAAAGACCACATGGTATGATTCCAGTTATACGGAATATCCAGAATAAACAAATCTGAAGAGGCACAAAGTGGATTAATAGATGCCTAGACCGGGTTGCAGCAGGCAATGATTGCTAATGGCATGAGTTTTCTTTTTGAGGTGGGAAAATAGTTCTAAAATGTGGTTATGATAATCATTTTGTAATCATACTAAAATGACTGAATCATGCATTTTAAATGGGTGAATTTTATGGTATGTCAATTATATCTGAATAACTCTGCTCATGAAAAAGTCTTCATTGCCCCAGCTTCATATGCTCTGTTAAGCAAGTTTCACTTTGAAGTTTAGACACAAACCAGAGAAGGAAAAAGATAACCTGCTTGGGAGATGCCTGGGTGGCTCAGCATTTGAGCGTCTGCCTTCGGCTCAGGCATGATCCCAGTCTAGGGATCGAGTCCCACATCGGGCTCTCTCTGAGGAGCCTGCTTCTCCTTCTGCCTATGTCTCTGTGTCTTTCGTGAATAAATAAAAATTTTAAAATCTTAAAAAAATATTTAAAAGGATAACTTGCTTGGGTTGTGCCTAATTAGGCATTGAAATGGATCCTCAGTGGCAGCAGGTGATGATGCTGAAACCATATTACTAGCTTTAGGTCCCCGCATAGTTTCTGGGCCCACCTGGAACCATTAGCAGCTATTGGAGTGGGAGGAGAGCCAGCCTGCAGAGAGAGCAGCTCATGATCCAGGCCAACCACCTAATCTCCTGGACTTTAGATTCTTCTCTAGCAAATGGGAATTTGGATTATGAAGTGGCAAGGTAAGAATTGTGCAGGATGGCAGGCAGCTGGCTGTCAGGATCCTTCAGAAGATGACATTGACTTTGACGAGTGTATTACAGCTGAGGGCCTGGTCCTTGGTTTGTCAGGCTCTGAATCATGATTTTGGCTGGCACTCTGAGAGCTGACCCCTCGTTCAGAGGCTCACTGTAAGCATGCTCTTGGGACTTTGACTTACATGCCTGGGTTGGCAATTTATAAATTTCTAGCAAGAAATGTGACAGCCAAGGGGACTGAATACCCATTTCTTGCAGCCATTGCTTCCACTCTCTTGTCTGTGTGTGAGTGTTTGTGTGATTTTTTAAAAATTTTAATTCTGGTATAATTAATATACAGTATTTAGTTTTAAGCATACAATACAGTGACTCAACAATTCTATAATTATTCATGTATATTACTATTTCATACCGTCCTTATTGCAGTAAGTTTAACTCTTAATCCTCCTCATCTGTTTACCCACCCCACCCCTGCCCCCTATAACCATCAGTTTTGTTCTCTGTAGTCAACAGTCTGTGTTTGGTTTGCCTCTTTCCGTCTTTGTTTTTTTTTCTTAAATTCCACATTCTTAATATTTCTCCATTTCTTAAATTTCACATGAGTGAAATCATATGGTATTTATCTTCTCTGACTGACTTCACTTAGCATTACACCCTCAAGAGCTGTCCATGTTGTTGCAAATGGCAAGATTTCATTATTTTTTGTGGCTGAGTAATACTCCATGTAATATATACACACACACAAACCAGAGAAGGAAAAAAAATATATATATATAATCCATTCATGTATTGATGGACACTTGGGCTGCTTGCATAATTTGACTATTGTAAACATTGTAAACAATGCTGCTATAAACATAGAGGTGCAGATATCTTTTTGAACTAATGTTTTCATATTCTTTGGGTCATTACACAGCAGTGGAATTACTGGATCATATGGTAGTTCTATTTTTAAATTTAAATTTAAATTTAAAATTTAATTTAAAAAATTTAAATTAAATTTAAACTTTTTAAGAACATCCATACTGTTTTCCAGAATGACTGCACCAGTTTACATTCCCACCAACAATGTATGAGGGAGAGGGTTCCTTTTTCTCCACATCCTTGGCAATACTTATTTTTTGTGTTTTTCATTTTAGCCATTCTGACAGGTGTGAGGTGATACCTCATTGTGGTTGTGATTTGCTTTTCTGTGATGATGAGTGATGTTAAATATCTTTCCATGTGTCTTCTGTCTTCTTTGGAGAAATGTCTTCGTATCTTCTGTGCATTTTTAAATTGGATTATTTAGGCTTGGGGTGTTTGTTGAGTGCATCCGCTCTCTTTTTAAACATCTGAATAAATGCCAAATTATGATCAGAAAGGTACTCAGTGAGCACTGAATCATTGCAAAAGGAGACTCTGAACACTGGCAAACCAGTGGGTTCTTTTTCTAATAATAACTTATTTATGTACTCCTAGGACAGCTAGGTTTTATGTTTGAGCCAGAATGTCCTCTCCCCTAGAGAGAATGGATACTTCCTCTCTCTCATAAGACTCTTTTTCACCAAACTCACTGATAACCCCACTCCCAAGAGATCAGAATCTCAGTAGGTTAAGTTTTTTTTATGCTGTCTATTAGATAATAACCAACCTTTTATCTGGCCCAGAAAATGGTTTATCTCCAAGCTCCCTTTATGCATAATCTGATCTTATTTGTTGCATGTTAATTATGTAGTTTACCTTTAAGCATTTGTGGAGAACTTTGCTGCCATCATATCACCTCATAGCAGACAATTATACAATATCATGTATATATATAATGTAATAAACACATATAGATATACTTAATCATAGGCAGATGATAATATATTACTACATAACTAATAATAAGATTATATGGATTGAGGATTTTGAAAATCAGATAATACCATTTGTGTTAACAGTGCCTTAAAAACCATAAAGGATTGTCCTCATGAAAGATGTTAATTACCAGCTCTTAGACCAGGTCAGATTTTGTACTACCACTTATACAACTTAAATATGCAAGGATTATGGAATTTGGAACTAAAGACCAGATGTCCAAGGTATAGATGTCTCAAGCCGCATGCCCTTGGGATATGTCAGGCCCACAGTGTATTTTTGTTGGCCTACAGAGGGCTTTTAGATTTTTGATTGACTGACAACATGTAAAAATTAGAAAAAAATCGCATATAAGTACATACTGTCCACTTCTACTGAAACAGAATATCTAACAAGAGTGGGATTGCATTAGTGTATGACAACAACAATGGCAACATGTTTGGAGAAATTGTGAGTTCTCCAAATTGCCCCAGGCTTCACCACTCCCTCCTGTATTGCCCCAGCCTGCTCTACTCATTTCAGACTGGCATCTGCAGGCATCTGAGTTGTGACTCCTGAGAACACTGCATCTTTCAAAAACCTTTTCTATTTATTCTCTGATAGTTAACATTAATTTATAAAGACTAAAGGCCCACATGCCACTGTTAGGTAGAAGAGCCTATATACCATGTAGAAAGTAAATTATTTGCATTAAGTTGTAAAGCTGTTGATTTGGACCCCTTTCTGGGTGGAAGTTTTTGATGTGTTGCGAGTGAGTCTATTGTGCCCAGCTTCTGGGAGGCAGGCCAGAGAAGGGACCCAGAGGGAGAAGCAAGAGGGTAATTAGGTGATGTCAAAAGCAAATGTGCATCTATTTGATAAATTTGATTCTGATAATTTTGTTGGACCTCATCTCTTTTGGGGCAGATTGAGTCCTCAGAAGGTCTTGAAGACTGAGTCCTAGTCCACAGTCTGCAGGAGGTCCACCAACAGGAATGTATTATGAGACTTGAGTGAGCACAGTTGTATACTTGGGAAGGATGATATAGTGAGAGCCCAGAGAGTGGATGCCACCTGGAAGGCCCCACAGGGTGGATCAAAGAAGGAAGGCTGGTGACACATTGCTCATATATACCAAAATGGCTCTCATGAAACCGTGATTATGTTTATTTCCCTGATGTTAACTTGATGAAGGTTTATCAGCCATGATACATTCTCTGAAACATGCAAGGAATTTGCAAGAGCTCACTGGGAAATGAGCCAGTTCTGCTGTTTTGTCTTTTGTCATTTTGCTGGAGATGCAAAAGTGTACACACAGGTCATTCATAATGAGCAGTGCTGTGGTAGTAAAACCAGTCGTCGTAATGAATAGCATTGCCCTGGACCATGATGTTGAAGCAGGTGAGATGTGAGAAAGGAAGCTAATGGGTACTTGGGCAGCAGGTCATCTGCCAAAGGGAAATGAAGAATTGCAGTAGTTACCTCGATAATTCTGGAAAAACAGAAACCCTCTCAATTTTCTCACTAATTGTGCCAGTTATCTATGCCATTTTGAATGTAGGCAGCTCGCCTACTCAAACACTGCAAGTGGATCTATTGCTGGCAGATCTAAGGAAGGAAGGAGGCCAGATGACTCCCTAGCTTCAATGTAAATGCCATATATCATGTTTTCCTTATTTTCAAAAGAGAAAAAATTATTAGTCTCTCCCTTGGGAAGTTATTATGAATGTTTTGCCTAATCTAGTTATCTCTATTATAAAAGATAAAACAGGATTTTCTCATAAACATAATTAAATTTATTTAAACACCTGGGTAGCATCTAAATGCTTAGAATCCGATTTCTCCGAAGGAATCATATTCATACATATATATAGAAGAAATAGCTTTCATAGTTTAAGAATATAGGATCTGGAGGCAGGTGATTGGAGTTTAAGTCATAGCTCCACCAGCTACTAACCCAATCACTCTGAGCAAGTCACTTACCATCTCTGTGCTCAGTTTCTACATCTATAAAATGGGATGATAGTTCCAGCATTCTAGGGATGTGGTGAAGATTAAATAGGTTTATGTGCCTTGCTGATAATACTTAGTAAATGTCAACCAGTTTTGGGTTTATACATCTTTAGATACCTGTGTGTTCATATAGAAGTATGGTAGTTATTTGTAACAGTAAATTCTTCAAAGCTCACTTATTGTAATTACGAGTAAGTGGATATTTTTGTAGAAATAAGAGAATTCATCAGGTATCATTCTCAACACAAAAATAACTTTGATGTGGTTACAAAATAACTTATATTATCTTCTCCTTTACTTAGGTTCATTCTGCTTTTGTTCACTGTAATGTGTTAAGGGACTGTATGCTCTTTCTAAAGTAGTTTTTTCATGCTAGATTCGATAAGTTCCATGTAAATCATTTTTTTTACATTCTGATGTGACAGTTTCTATTACAGTCTGGGTAGGGAGAGATCTGCCAAGTGCCTGGGAATTCAAGTATAAGGATTGGCACCTATGTAAGGAAGAGTAGGAAAGTATCAGAAACCCAACTACAGTAAGGGAAGTTTTGGTCTGGTCGTTGATTTATTTAGCATGTGTTTTATAGGCAGCACTGGGAGGCATTGCTAAGACTTCGTGCTGTGGCTTTTATAGGTAGAATATTAATAAACAGTCTTCATATTTATTTATTCATGTTGATTTCCTTATCCATCATTAGGAAGCCCCTACTGATGTCCCTGACCATTTCCTTAGCTCCCATCAGACACATCCATTTCTGAGTTGGCAAAGACTCTAAGTGTCTTGGCCCCTACATGATATTTGATATTTTTTGTATCCAAAATGTCCCTGTCTCTTTCTTCCCTGGCTCTGGTTATTGTCTCTAATTCAGAAATCAATAGATAGACTCCTCTTGTGACATAAAGCCTGAATATTTTCTGATATTTCATGGCTTTCATAATGGTGAGTCTACTTTCAGCCTTGGATAGTGTAGCATCCAGGGAAAAATCAGTGATTCTTGGTCAGAATGACCTCCTCTCAGAGATGGCCCCAAACACTTGTTAGAGCTCTGTTCGTGCGATATTTGTTGCATTTAAAAATATGCAGATATCAAAGCAACATTACAAATCCAGCTAAGGCTTAAACTGTCCCTAAAGTGTGATGTGAATGAACATGCACTGAGAAAGTTTGGGCCTTGGTTTCCATTTGGAAATTCCTTTGTTCTGCATTGTCCTCTTAGAGCCTCACAGAGCTCATTTGCATATCCTTGTGCTCTGAGTAGCGCTTGGTAATGAAACAGGTTTAACCTCAGTTAACCTAATATTTCTCTAGCTTACTTTTTGACCAGGGGAGCCTTGTTTTTCTCAGAACCCACATTAACCTGTCACCAAACAAATGATCTGCAAACACTTAAGGAAAACCGATCTAAAGAGTAACCTATGGTTAATGCTAATAAAGATTTAATTTTCCTCTTAATATAATTCTAACTTGTGAGAACTACCCTGTGATCTTGCATTTCTTATTCACCATCCCTACCTCATCCACTGAATTTCTAGCCATTCTTTAAAGGGCAACTTAAGTACATTCTTTTTCTCAAAACTTCTGATCCTCTCCCTGTATGCTCTTATAAGGAATTTTTTGCAGCCCTCCAAGCACATCCTGATATTTTTATCATAATTACGTGTATACCTCTATGTTATAAGAAGTCAGAAACAGTACAAAATTCCTTTTTAGACTGTCCATAAACCTAGCTTAAAATAGTATCTTAGTAAATATTTTTGGCTAAAGGGTGAGGCATTAATTTTTATAGGCCTTCTAAAGATTCATTTGCCAGAAATGATTTTTTTAAAGCCCGACCTTATTTGCCATCCATAATATCAAAAGATAAGAAGTAGTGTTAATTATGTCCTCCATGAGGTCAGGCCTTCAAGAGGGGTAGCAAATCTTTGCACATACAATTATAGTGGAGTTGCTGTTCCATAGCTAATTACTTATTAGCCATTTCATTGCTAATTTGATTAATAACATTAATATAAACCTTTATGTTGATTTTGTAAAATGCATTACAAGGTAGGTCAATATCTTGACCCTCATTATATGGATGGGGAAAAAGACATAAAAAGTTGATCTGATTGATTACTTCAAGGTTATTCTTTATGGTTGTGATAGAACAAAATAAAAATGCATCCTAGTCAATTGCTAACACACTAAACAGATCTGGCTATAACATCGAGGGACTAAGGAAATGCATGTCCTTGCTAAATATGTACCATACCCAGTACAGATTCAGAAAGGGTGCAGCCAACAACATTTCCTAGCAATAGTCATTTCAAGATGGTGGACTGACCCACAAATAGAATTGGATTTACTATCATATCTGTGTGGAAAATGCTGGAAAGCTTAAGAAGATATTTCCATAAATATCAATTTTTTAATAAAAGTTCTAAGATCATTTTATGTACTAATAGACATTTTGAAATTTCAAGATGATGCTATAGTATGGAGTCTTTCCAAATCTCTTTGTCTATGAGGTACACTGTATGAAATACTACCATACACTCTCCACATTGCATATTATCAGTGTGCTCCAGGAGAAGCCTCTTAACCAATGTCTACTAGCTGTCTCATTCCTGTGGTTCATTCTTTCCGTGGCAGTAACTGCTAGCTATTCACCAACATTGGGTCCTCCCTTCTCCAATAGTAGCTGGTTATATGGCTGCCCAGCTATATTTGTGGCTATAGGACTAGTTTCCCCATTGGGACTCTGTATGGAAATATTGTCCATAACTTACAAGCCTGGCCCAAAAAACCTTCTAGAGATGCCCCTCCATGTTCTCCACTTCCTGAGGCTGGAACAGCAGCTACCAGAGACATGTCAGAGGCTACATGTTGAAGCAGAACTAGTGCCCCTCCTGGAACTCTGAGAAACCAAGGGGAGCAGAGCCCACGCCACCCTGAGATACTCTCACTGGACTGTTAGGAGGGAAGAAAAACATTCTGTTGTATTTGAGCTACCCCTCTTTGGGTCTATTTGTTATAGCAGTTTGTCTACCCTAACTAATACATTTATGTTCCTGATTTTTCTTCCCCACATCAGATTCCTCTGCCACAAATGTCTATGACTCACTTCATACCTGGTTGTCTGGCTTGATCTTACCTTCTCATCATCACCTTGCAAGTCCTCTTAGCTAAGGAGCTCAGGACTCTGAGTGTCTTTTCCTCCTTCTGATTGCCATATTCTTCTCCCACCAGATACTGAGTTTGGAAGAAATTCTTTTCTTTTGGCCAGTCTTTTATGTGCACACACACACACACACACACACACACGTATTCTCCATTAGCACATAATTCAAAACTAACACAACGGCTTTAATAAAGAGTTTATTGCATTTTGAATGAAACATATGCTCATTTTAGGAACTTTAGAAAGCATAGGTAGACAAAAATGAGAAAACAAAATTGCCCCCACAGTCACCATCCAGTCATAATCATTGTCCGTATTTTAGTATAGAACCACTGGTTATATATAAAATGGTGAAGTTGAAAACAAGAGGTTATGCTTATTTAAAACCACAGGTCTTCAGAGTGCCTGGGTGACTCAGTTGGCTAAGCATCTGCCTTCAGCTCAGGTCATGATCCCAGAGTTCTGGGGTCAAAGCCCCACATTGGGCTCCCCACTCATCAGGGAGTCTGCTTCTCCCTCTCCCTCTGTCCCCCCTCCCACCCCTACTTCTGCTCTCTCTCGCTATCTTTCTCTCACAATAAATAAATTTTTAAAATCTTTTTAAAATAAATAAATAAATGAAACCACAGGTCTTCAACCATAAGAGACTCTTAACTCTGGGGAACAAATTGAGGGTTGCTGGAGGGGAGGTGGGTGGGGATGGGGTTCCTGAGTGATGGTCATTAAGGAGGGCACATGATGTAATAAGCACCAGGTGATATATACAACTGACGAATCACTAAACCCTACCTCTGCAACTAATAATATACTATACGTTAATTAATTGAATTTAAATAAAAGTTTTTTAAAAGTACATAAACATAAGAAAAAGCAAAACAAATCAGAAAACACAGGTCTTCTAATTTCCATATGAATGATATACACCAGAGCATCTAAAAGTAACTGATTTTAAAGAAAGGTAAATACCAACTTTTAGATGAATTCCAAATATGTATGGGCCTGCGATGTAATTCTCTTGTAAGTTTTCACCAGTGCTGACCACACAGTGAGCCTTCCATGTTCCCATTAGACCAAAGGGATATATAGTTACTCAAGTTCTCTTGCAAAGCCCCATTCTGTGAAACACACAAGAAGATGAACAAATTGAGGGCAATATATGGCTTTTTCTCATTTTACATTCCAGAGCCTGGCACCCAATGAGATCACAGGAAATGCTTTTTGAATGTGTGAAAATAAAGTAGTTGGGCCATAGACAGTTTACAAATTCTGTCTTCAAGTATTTCTTAGGCAAATACTGATACTAAATTGCCTGAGATTTGAGAACACTTTTAATGAAGAAGAAAGGAAAAAGAATTTCTAGAAAATTTCCACCATGGTTATACTTGCTTTTCTGCTGACGTTTTTAAAGCATTTTTGATTATCTTTAACTTCTTTTCTGCCTCTTGGCAACAGTGGCAGAACGTAGCGCTCATCCACAGACAGAAAGATTTAAAATGGATTTTTACTTGTTCTTGTGAAGATATACCTTCTTTCTTACCTGCCTCTGGGCCTTACATTCTTCATTGGTGAAATGAGAGGGTTCGACTCAGTAGCCTCTCTTGTGCCTTCCTTCCTTCCTTCCGGCTTTTACACTCCAGGATCCTACAGATTCTTGCTCTGGCCAGCAGAACATTTTTTAAAGATAGTCAGGGAAGGGGAGGACCGGGACAGAACAACAAATTCATCTGGTGACTGCCTCTGACAGGTGCCCGGAGCAATGAATCATTCTTGAAGAACATCCTGTCCCTGTCGATGAATACAGGGGCTGGGTACAGCGCTTGCTGCTGGGAAAGGCCTTTGTAGAATCATTCGAAAGTCAGTTTGGGTAGGATATCAGGAAGCAGAGCTCTCAATCAGGTGGAAGATAATCTTACCCTCTTATATAAGATCTTTGAACTGCCTTAGGAATAGATCAAGCAAGATGCAACGCAAACTTCCAGAAAAATCTTGCTATAGGTAGAATTTTGAATCCTTCTCCTATCATCAATACAGCAGATTTCTTTTGACTTTCCAAGGGAGAATAGCCTTAACTTCAGCTGAAATAACTGTAAAATGCTTATACTTTAGGCTGTCAGCTGAAATTTGAGGATTTAGGTGGCTTTATCCTAATAGTTTTTTCAAAGCATCTCCTGGTAATAGCCAGCACAGGGGCTGCTTCCCTCTGCCTTTACAGAAATTTTTGATGCTTGCGGTTTGCCTGTGTCTGATTGATCTTCGTTTCACCTCAAAACTGGCCACTGACTTCACAGAAATGCAGAGGATAAATGAATAGGGCTTCCCACTCTGCCTGCCTCCAATACTATACATTCAGACCACAATGTACAGTCAGCGCAGGCCAGACGCTTCAGGTGTCCAGAAATCACTTTCAATCTGAAGGTCTGGGTCAGTCACCACTCTGGAAATTGGACTGGCTTCCCATTTCAGAGCCAGGTCCAACCAATGTTTTTGTCTACACTTGAGCAATTGAAATTCTGAAGCATCTTGGAATCAATCTGCTTAACATCTTTGGGCCTGTGGCTTTTCTGCAAGCTGATCCTTCTAAAGTTTTCCATTGAAAAATATTTTTAGATGTTGCTGGAATTTGTAGGGAGTAGATAGAAAATGGGAAAGGATGCTTTACAATTATGAGGTTCTTCAGAAAAAGTTCTGCTTCAATCTCTTCAAGAGTTTTTCCATCTTTTACTAGAGGGTTCAGACTCATACAGGTCTGCTGAGGCTATGGAGCAAACGGACAATGAGAAGCCGGCTTGCAGTCCCTCATGTGTTTGATCAGGTAGAAAATTGAAGGTGAAAAAAGCAGATCCAACTGGAGAAAACTGGCTGGAGATGAAGCTCAAAATCTGGGCAATGCCCACCCAGCACACCTTCCCTCAGTTCTTAGCTCGTTCTACACCCAAACCTTTGCATACTGCTGCTGTGTCAGGGAAGTGGGTGAGATTACCCTCGACACCTCTAGGGCCAGATCACCTCCTGCCCCCTACTCACCTCATCACTGTTGTTCTTTTACCTTTATTTTTTCCCCACTTCTGTTGTCTTCTTCCTCAATCTGAATGCCATTATCTCCTACCCCTGTCTTGCAACGAAAGGGAAAACATAATCACGGTTTAGCTGTTTGGCCAATTGGTCAGTCCATTAGGACCTACTGTAGGTACTTACTTATCCAGGCATTAGTGTCAGCTACTGGAGCTACAAGTTATTGACACAGAGCCCAGGATGAGAGTGTTGGAAGGCTATATGGAATCTGACCACAAATGGCCAGAAAAAAAGTAGATGCTTGTATTATGAGGCTACCTTTCTTAATTTTGTCATTGTTATTTATCTTCCCACAAACCTTCAATTCACACTAATATGTAGAAAGATGTAGAAGTCAAAGCCTAGTGTAGCAAATAGAGCTGCAGTCCATTCTGATTGCTAAAACTCACAGCCCCAGCCCATAGAGAGTGAAGTGGGCTATCCTGATAGAGCAAAATAAATATGTCCTTGAGAATGAGACCTGGATGCCACTTACCAGCATCACCACTTACCCACTGTGATTTCATGGGCAAGTTCCTTCCCGGTTTCCTTCTCCATAAAATAGACATCATAATACCCATCTCAAAATGCTATTGTGAGGAGTGAAGTCTCATAGCAAGTGCTCAATAACTTTTATCTCCTCCCTTCTTTGCTTTATCCAAGTTAGGCAATGCCCTCTAGGGTAAAGGGAATCCCTGCACATACATTACAGGGTATGAAAGAAAAGCACTCATTCTCAGCTACCCTGAAATTCTCTCTGTGTTCACACAGGCAATTGTGCTGAGCTTTAACTCATCTTTGGGATATGCAATATGGGGAGAATGGATCCTACAAATGGCAGATATCCACTGTCTGATCGGAGTCTGACCAAGGACATTGGCCAGAACCCAGCAGGGATGGGATACAAGGAATCTTTTCCACTGCCTGTGATACCTTGGATTATACTATTAGAGAGTTATTCCTTTGACTGGAGGCTTTTGTTGCCATAAAAATTCAGATATTCCCAAGAGAGCAGCACATGAAACCTTATCACCCATTTGCACAGTTCGTTTTTCACTTGTGCTATTATTCTCTGTAATGGTATTTTTTACCTGTATGAAATGTCACATGCTCAGATGCATTCATTTTATAGAGCTTTAAAGCTGATAACCTGAACCAAAATGCGCATTTTTGGTGTTTTATTTTTCTTTTTCGCTGTAATTTCAAAGGTGTAACTGAGCTTAGCTGTAAATTACTGGTTTTAGCTCCTCGTGGCAGGTAGCATTTGATCATTGACAACTCTGTTTTCTTCATTGTTTCCTGACTAAAATCTCCACAGCCTCTATAAATATGTAAATTACTAAAATCACTAGTTTTCCATTATTTCTGCCCCTAAGCTGCTTAAAATGTTTCCATATTCCTACATTTACTGTGCAAAACAGAGCAGCAGGTGACAGCCGAATTTGACTCTATTATCGAACCTCTATTTAGCAGCTACTTGTTTCAAAGTTTCTGATAATAAATTTTTCCTAGGGTGGGCTCCAGGTCCTGGGCCGTTGCTGGCAAAGGTCAGGCTTCAGCAGTTGTAGGACAGGAATGCAAGAATGCATGTGTGTTTGTGCAGAGACTGTAGAAATCTCATGCTACATGCATTGCTGGTTGTGAACTGTGATTTTATGACAGAGGAAGCAAATGGGATTCTTTTTTATTGCTTTTCCTTCAATTGGTAGGACTCAAGTAATGAAGCTGACATGGTGTCCATGTATGACTGTGTTATCCTCTCCTGATTCATTGCCCGTTAAGTTAATCTGTCATGAGCTGGATCATTGGGTCTCCATGTAGGCTTTCACCATGTTGTGGCAGGGAAGGAAAAAACTATATGTCGCATACGTACTCATAGAGATCTATATAGACACACGTATATGTATATATCTTGAGAGAAATCAACACGGACAGACTCTGAAAAAAAGAAGAAAATTGAAGGAAATGGGTCATTTACAGTAAAGCCGAGAGAAGGGATCCTGGGATTTGTTTACCTAATTCAAACCCTCGTGCTGAGCATAAGAAACATATTTCTGTTATGACTGCATAACACATCTGCCGCAGCCCCAGGAGTGAAAGTGTACAATTTCACTACCAAATGCAGGTTAGGCCGGCAATAGTCATCCATCTAAAATAGGTCTTGATGTGGGTGGGGCAGGGACCATCAATTCATGGATGTGTGTTTATTTGAACCTTGGAGGCTGCTTCTGCATGCCAAAGTCCTAGAAGAATCTGCACTAGATCCAAGTTAGGATTGTTGATCTCACTGATAAAGAAAGTTCCTTGTGTTTGTATGGTACTTCATGCCTTTGAAGATATTTCCATGGTCTCTGTGGAATCTGTAGGATAGAAAATTTGGTCATGTCCCCACTTGACATATGAGAAGACAGATTCAAAGAAATTAAATAGTACATAGTTATTTAGTGGAAATGAGCTAGATGTTTTTTTTTATTCTCTCTTTTCTTTTGTTCCATCTGTCCTTATAAATAAAGTTCTGTTAGAAACTTTGGGGTGGCTCAACAGTTGAGTGTCTGCTTTTGGCTCGGGTTGTGATCCCGGGGTCCTGGGATCGAGTCCCACATTGGGCTCCCTGCATGGAGCCTGCTTCTCCCTCTGCCTGTGTCTCTGCCTCTCTCTCTGTGTCTCTCATGAATAAATAAATAAAATCTTAAAAAAAAGAAACTTTAGGGAAAAAGAGTCTCATTCATTCATTTATATCTCATCTATGACTGCTTTCAAACCACAATGGCAAAGCTGAGTAGTTGTGACAGAGACCTTATGGTCCCAAAAAGGCCTAATATATTTACCATCTGGCTCTTTACGTAAAGAGTTTGCCAGCACTGAGCTGAAACATGGGTCCATCCAGAATGCCCCTTCAGACTAGGATAATGAAGCCAGTTCATGTTATACCAGAGGAACTTTGTCAGGTGTCCTTGTGTACCCAGCTCACAATGCTAATGACATCAATTATCCCCATCTAAATGTATTTTAGCTCTTAAATGTTTTACTGTGTGGTGACAATTTTGTGGAAAAGCAAAGAAGAATGTTTTGGATAATTTTTCTCCTTTTTTGAACCACAGAGCTTCAGGGATATATCATCCGACCCCTTGAGAACTATTTCCTCAAGTCTGGTAAAGAAGAGTAGGTCAATGTTGTTTAAAGTTCTCAATTACCACACTTAGCCCATTTAAGTAACAGAAAACCCCTCAAATAAAAGGAATCACTTCCTAACCAAAATGAATGGCACCCAGGTGGCACTCTGTTCTCCCACAGTGTTTGGTGCTCCTCCCATGGCCACCTTCCTCCCAGAGAGCCAGGTGATAGGATCTCTGACAAGTAGCATTCCTGAAGGGAGATGCCTCCTGAGGTCTGATCTTCCTTCCTGCAAGAAGTGGGACTGGGAGAGGAGTGGGAAGGGAGAGAATGTGCAAGATTCCCAGACTTTCCTCTGTGACACTTGCTGCTCCCCAGTAGAAAATATTAGTGAATCTGGATTTTTTTGTGCCTCTTGAGAGACAGTACTAACTTGTAATGCTAGTCACATTTTCAAAACCAGAATAAATCTCTTTGTGATGTTTTCTCTGGAATTTAATGTTCTGTCAAATACTACGTGAGCTTCTTCAAGTTAGGTGAACATTATCCATCCTTGACTTAAGCCTGTTACCTCTGGGCAAAATTATTCTTTAAAGGCCTGCATGTTACTGAACAGAAATGCTTACAAAGGGATAGACTTGTGAGACATTTTACTGTGACCTGTTATCCTCAAAATACCTGTAGACAGTGAATAGGAAGCTCCTGTAGACTTTACCTTATCTGGTTGACTATAAAAATGCAGCAACAACATTTTTTTAAAGATTTTATTTATTTATTCATGAGAGACAGAGAGAGAGAGGCAGAGACACAGGCAGAGGGAGAAGCAGGCCCCATTCAGGGAATCCGATGGGGGACTCGATCCCGGGTCTCCAGAATCATAACCCTGCGCTGAAGGCAGTGCTAAACCACTGAGCCACCTGGGCTGCCCTGGTTTGTTTTGCTTTTAGCAGAGGTGTTTCTTGCTTGGAGAACTTCCACTGCCTGACTCTTTCTCTTACTGCTATCCATTGCCTTCAAAAGTCAGGACTCGTTGGTCAGTTCCTCAAAACTTCAGACTTTGACCAGATGAAATTTACACATCAGTTCACAAGTCAGAGTAGAGAGAGATTTTTGAGGATTCAGTCCATGTCCCCGTTTCACATATGAGAACACAGCAATTTAGGTCTTTGTTACTAGCCTATCACTACTTAGTACAAAACCAAAACTGAGACCCAAATTTTGGATTCACTACTCCATACTCCTGTGACCAATGGAGCAAGTACCTAAGCAATCTCTGGCCAATCCCTTCCATCTAATCCAACAGAGCTTTCTTAGAAACACCAATTTCTTTGACCAAGATCACCCTTTTTTTTTTTTCTAGGATATCTAGATAGAGCTATCTCTAAGATGATGCCATGATTTGCTTGTGCCAGTTATCGATTGCCATGTAACAAACCACTCAAAAACTTAGTGGGCTCATCTTATGATCATGCATTGTTCACAAATCTGTGGATCATGTGAGTAGCTGATCTGGGCCAGGCTTAGCTGATCTCAGGGGGCTAGCCATTTATCAGCTGGTGACTATGGGGTTGGTTGGGGGCTGGCTGATGCAAAAGGGCCTCACTCAACCAGGTTGGCTAAGGTTAATGGATGCGCCTGGGCCATATGTGTCTGGTCATTCAACAGGCTAGGCAGGCTTTTTTTACATGACAGTGATAGGTTTTCAAAAGAGTGAGTGTAAGTGTGCAGGAACACTGGAGGCTTATACGAAGAACTGGAATACCATTGCTTCCCCCCCCACCACCCCCGCCATTCTGTTGCCCAAAGCCAGTCAAAAGGCAAACCTAAATACAAAGGATGGAGAAAGACATGCCACTTCTTGGTAGATAAACTGCAATTAATGGAACGAAAAGGGTATCAGGATACTCATATGTGTGTGTATGTGTGTGGTGTGTTGCTTATATATTGCTTATTGCTTGGAGAACTTTCCCTACCTGACACTTTCTCTTACTGCTATCCATTGCCTTTAAAAGTCAGGACTCGTTGTATACACACACACACACACACACACATATACACACACACACATATATATATGTATGTATATTCTTTTATACTCATTATTTTATTCTTTTATATATAAATATGAGTATAAAAGAATAAAAATAATTTTAGGTCTATTTCTAGGTATCTAGGCATTTATCCTTCAACTCTGAGGTCCTACATTAACGAATTTACCCTGAAGGTACACCTCCAAATATTAGAAAATACATATGTATAATAAACTACCTAAATATCCAAGCATACCTAAATATCCAAGCATAAAAAGTGATTGAATACATTATGGAACATACATATATTGGATTACTATGCAGTTGGAAAAAATATGAGAAGGACCTCTAGGAACTAATACACAGTGATTTCTGGGAGAAATTGTTAAGTGAAAACAGTTAAGTATGAAAGACCATGTGCTATGTTTTTTATATGAGAAATAAGGGAAAGTTGGTTAGCCTTAAAGGGTGGGAGATAACTGGGAAGGACAGAGATGATGCAGCAAAGTGTAACCTCCCCTGAGTATACCTTGTATCAGGTTTACATTTGGAAGCATGCTACTGTTCTATACATTCAGAAAATAAAATTAAGTAAGTAAGGATGAGAAGGATTTAAAAATACTAAAAATGAAAGCGATTAAAAGAAGTGAAACTGATTATATTTCAGATGAGTTTCTCAAGCACACTAAAGAGAAAAAAGAAAAATGAATCCAAGCCACAACTTCTGAACATAGTATTTGACTGCGTATCCTCAGAATTGAGCATATGGCTGTTGGGGTAGAATTTATAAGGAAATCTTTAACTCTTTAATAGGTTTGGTGTTCATATTTTTGTGGTGGTACAGGGAAAACAATTTTTGAATCAATTCTAAATACATTATGAGATTGTTCAAATGAGTAAATGATAAAGAAGGGTCAATGAATATGAAATGGAGAAGATAAAAAGAGCTCTGTAGGAATGGATGGAAATTAGATATATTTATGTGAACTCATAATTTCTTGTAAAATATTTTACATTTATATATAGACAGATATATTAATATATGTAATTACATGCACACATGTATATGTGCATATGTACACGTATATATGCATTTGCATACATATATGTGTGTGCGGGTGTGTATATGCATGCACATATCCCTAGCCCAGTCACCACTAGGAGACACCTTGTGAGCAGTGAGCACAGGTAGCACCCAGATCTTTATCTTCAATACCATTCCCCGCTTGAAGGAACCAGGGCCACTTAGAGGAATGGGTGATTGCAGGGTAGGGCAGGAAAGAATGAGACCAGAATATCTTGTTATGCTAGGAAGTAATGAGGTAGTGAAGAAAGAAGAAAAGAAAAAAAAGAAAAGAAAAGAAAAGGAAAAAGAAAAGAAAAGAAAAGAAAAGAAAAGAAGAAAAGAAAAGGGAAGGGAAGGGAAGGGAAGGGAAGGGAAAGAAAGAAAGAAGAAAGAAAGAAAGAAAGAAAGAAAGAAAGAAAGAAAGAAAGAAAGAAAGAAAGAAAGAAAGAAAGAAGAAAGAGAGAGAGAAAGAGAGGAAAGAAAGAAAAGAAAAGAAAAAAGAAAAGAAAAGAAAAGAAAAAAAGAAAAGAAAAAAAAAGAAAAGAAAAGATGGCAAGAACATAGAAAACAGCAATTAAGGGGATTTTTGTGGGTAGATCTGGGACAATTTGAGTACCAAAATAAATACCATAATTAGTTATATATCATTAGAAAAAGGAATTTCTGCCTACATACCAATAAACTGGCAAATCAATGGCAGAAAAGAAGGTGTCTTACATACACTGAATGCTGAGTAGAAGGAGTGGTGGAAAGAGTGGTGAGTTGGAAAGTCAACTTTTTATAATCACAGTAAAGACTGGATCAGGCAAAATCATCAGGGTTGCTAAATTTAGAAGGAAATTTTGATGAGGAACATGGCCTTATGAGGTTTCCCCATTGACTTTTTTTTTTTTAATTACAAAGAAAGCAATACTTATATAGTGGAGTACACACCTTGACTGGGTGATTACCGTTAATGCTGACAATGAGACATGTGCCATCAGATGTGATACCATCTGATAACATCACTTGGGTAGCATTCCAGATGAGGATGTTCATCATGAGGAAATGTCAAACACAAAATGATGGGGTAAATTTTTATATTAAAAAATGAAAGTGAAGGTTCTATATTTCTCAAATATTTCCATATCATAAAATCAAAGAAATGCTGAAGAACTCTTCCAGGTCAAGAGACATGACAACAAAATCTAACCCTAGGCTAGATCCTGTATTGGAGGGAAAGAAACGCCATAAAGGATGTTATTGGGTCAAATGACAAAATTGAAATATAGAGTAAGAGTATGACAGCAATGTTAAAAATAACGAAGTTGAAAACTCTTCTGTGGTTATGTAAGAGGCTGAAGTATTTAGGAGAAAGAGCCAAGGTCTAAGTCACACCCTCAAATGTTTCTAAGAACGTAATGCCATTTAATTTCTGTATTTATAGAAAGACAGAAACAGTCTACATGATAAAGAAAATAGGGTAAATTCTAGGTGAATCTTATTTTTGTAATTTTTCAATAAATTTGAAATTATTTCCAATTTAAAAGTTTAAAACAGATTATTAAAAAAAAAAAGAACTTGGTTTGAATATTAGTCCACCATCAACTAGTTGTGTAACCTGGGACTCATTTCTTAACTTCTCTGATCTTCAATTCCCTCATTAGTGAAACAAGAATACTACCTTTTTTTGTCTCCTCTTGAGGATAATACAGTACAAAGGGGCTATTAAACATTTTCCATGTGACTAGAAAAGCTCCTGGCCCCAGGTAGCAGTTACGTCATGATTGGCAGCTTTTCTGTTCACATTTAATCATACTCAGGCTGTCTTTTACTTAGCTGCTTTCCTGGTGAATATCCTCTATTTGAAAATAATTTGAAAGCTTTAAGACTGAAGGATGCATTTTATAACTTCAGAGGGTTAGCCCACCCGGTGGGCCAAGCATTGAGCTGAAATAGTTCAGTGTAGACCAGATATGGGGATGACTTAGTTCAGCGCCATGAGTGTCTCTTGGGAAAATAGCATGTGCTGCTCATTTATCACTACATGGTCCCACTGGTGGAGGAGAAGCCCTCAAAAGATGTAGTACTTCAAGAAGCCACTAGATACTGATTAGTATTAACTGAGCTGTCTCTTTCCCACCAAAAATCCAGAGGCCTCAGACGGGAGGGAAGGCTAGGAACCATGTTCATCACATGGATCTTATTGTCACAGTGAGGTCTATTTGTTCTTTTAGGACTTGAGTTATAACTCTGTAGCCATGATGTTACTTAAAATTTGAAGTGAGTAACCATGCACTGAAATTCTCCCAATCCTAGGAGAAATGAACATCAGAAAACAGCGAACATCAACATGCCCACGGATTTATGGTAAGGAAAGCGGGTGAGATTAAGAACCCTGGCACACAGCAAATATTCTTTGGCATTAGCATTCAGAATATTCATGTGTTCCCGTTCTTTTATATTAAACATCTGCTTTTAACTCTTCAGGAGAGAAAATAACAACCGTTTTCTTTTGGAAAGTCTTGACCATAACAACTGATTGTCTGCATTAATACAGAATACCAATTCCCATTTTGAAATTAGTTTTACAATAGCACTGCTTCATACATTCTGTTGTCCCCTCTTCCTCATCTTCATAAGTACCTTTCAAGGAATATAAAATCATAAAAATGCACATAAGATTTAAGGAATTTATTTAATCAATCCTCCCCTCTGGCATGGAGAGGTCACATGCCTTTGTGAACAGACTTGGTTTGTGAGCATCATAAGCAAACTACGAATCCAGGTACCTGCCTGTAGTCCAGCATTAATGTTAATCCCATGATTTTTACTAAATCCCTTTTTATAACAATGATTTAGTTGCTTGCAATTTACTTTTCAACATCTATTTAACTAAACTTAAAAATCACTTTAGATGCATTATTTAACACCGTATATTTTAAAAGACTGTCCACCTCAACTTTTTTCTTCAAATTTCCATTATCCTGACCCAAGACCAATTGGTTAAAGATCTAATGATGGTAATAACAAGGAAGATAAGCGAAAAGTCCTTGAATCAGAAGCGTATTTCATTTTGTAACATCCAGGAGAACATTACTATGAGCAGTGGCATTCAATCTGAGTCTCTGAAGAGAAGTCCATCTCAGGAAAAATACAGAAGTGCCATAGGTGGTCAGGAGCATGTCAGATAATGAATGAAAGAATACAAAATTGTTCAGAATTAAAATCTGAATCTTCAATCTCACAACAGAATCTTCAATTTCCCTTACTGTAATCTCTACTGTTTTATTGTCTCTGTTATATATATTTTTTTACAAATACGGGGGGAAAAAAGCATTCTTAAACCTCTCTACCCTGACTTCCTTCAATTCAAGCCTTTAGACATAGCCACATTTCTTCAAATTATTCACATATTTATCATCAACCACATATTATTGGGTGGCTGTTCTGACCTGGGCATCAGTCCAAAATAAGAAGCTGTTGAGCAGCCAGTGGTCTCACAGAACTTTGAGATGAGAAGCAAAAACAGGCTAGCAAAAAATTACAGTCAGTTGAGAAAGTCACCTCTCCTGGGTCTTTATCAATCTGGTTCAATTACTGTATCAGAGAACACTTTAAAAAAATAATAAAAGGGAAAGATAATAAAATACAATCACACACACACACACACACACACACACACACACAGAAACAAACAACATAAAAACCAGAACAAGTATGTAAGTCTCCCTAAAGGAAAGTCATGGAGATGTGTCAATTTTGTAATACAGCCATCTTGTAGGAATCCATGACAGCTTGGTATCACCACAACATCCTCATGGTGAGCTCAGCTATTTTTGCTTCTTAAAGGGGTTAAATATTCTGAAGTCTAAACTAATGTCAAAATCATTGAGTTGAGGTTTAAACTTGAAAGATACCATAGAGACCTAGTATTGCTCATAATTTCCCCTGGAGTGACCTCATGGTGATAACATGGCTGCCTCTATACCACACAAGTGTATCCAGAGTACAGACATAAGTTTCATTTTATTCCAAACCTCTGTGCTTTGGGAGGTAGTATTGGATAGAAGTGATTCTGTATCAAAGGACAACTGCCCCATTAACATTTCTTAGGCCAGAGACCTGTGCCCTCTATAGTGTTGTCACATTTTGACCCAAAGAGAACTGGGACCTCAGGTTTACTTCTCTCTGAATATATAATGATGCTTCCTTTTAACTCTTGAAAAGGAGAAAGCCTCTTGAAAAATATTTCATTACAGAAAAATAATATAAAGCAAAGTAACACAGCATAGGATTGAAATATTTTGCATAACGGTCAGATATTATTCTAAAATGATGATGGATCTCACAACGGAAAATACATTTAAAAACTCAGATGCTGGGATGCGTAGGTGGCTCAGTGGTTGAGCCTTTGACTCATGGTCGTGATGCTGGGGTCCTAGGATCCTAGAGTCCCTCATTGGGCTCCCAGCAGTGAGCCTCCTTCTCCCTCTACCTATGTCTCTGCCTCTCTCTCTGTGTTCCTCATGGATAAATAAATAAAATATTTTAAAATAAATAAATGAAAAATAAAAACTCAATTGCATTTATTCTTACAAGGATCATAATAATTCAATTCTTTTTTTTTTCCTTTAAATAAAGAATTGCCTCTTGTTAGATCCCTTCCCTGTACACCTATTCTCCTGACTGGACTGAGCTCCTCGCCCTGAGTCCCTGGCCCTCCCTGCAAATCCCTACTCTCTCCCATCTTCCTGCCTTCCTTAGAAGACTGAACCCTCCTCTCCCAATCTGGACAGCAAGGGCTGTATGTCAGCAGGGCTAACAAGGCCTGGCACATCTAGTACCCATTAGAACTTCTGAGGCAACTAAAATAATTCAAAACAGTTATAAACATTTTCATGCTTTTTGGCTAATTATTGCTACATCTTGTAATGTGGGAAAAACGACATCTTAGAGTGTATATGGATTGATAGGGAAAATTTCTCCTCTGTTTTAAAGCTTAAGATGAATCCGCCCTCTCTCCATCCAAAAAATGGAAAGAGTATATTCTTACACATATCTCTAGGTTGGAATTCTTATTTGAATAATATGGGCATAAGTTAGGGATAGAATGAAGCCGGCTATTTCTTGGATAGGCAAATGGAATTCCTCAATCAGTTCTGCTATAATTAATAAAGAATTTAAAGCTAAAAATTCAGACATTCAATGATGTGTTCAATAACTCGTGCTGGGATCTATTTTTTCAGTAATGCTTATCTTTCTGAGGGGCATAGTTAATTTCTTCAGTACTCTGTAAATTATTACAGAAATTACAAATCTACTAGAAAATCAATACAACTAATTGTAAATTAATAGATTTCTAAGTGTGAAGGAGCAGTGTAATAATGTAGATGAGTTCTTTAAAGAACATGCCGGTTCCAGCGTCAAGGGCTCAGGGCTCCAGCTGTTTCATATGACATCTTCAAGTGTAAACACATTTCTTTCCCCCCAACTCTCCCCCTTCACCCCCTTATTTCCCACTGATTTAGTCTGCCACCGCAGCAAATAACATTTCCATTAGCCACCTACTGTTAAATCGCAGAGTAACTGTGATAAAAAAAAAAAAAATCCAACATGCAAACAAACCAATAGAGAAGCAACTGGGGTTACCGTCCGTCTCAAATATGTTTTATGGGGCCCACCAGTGTTCAAACTAAAGACAAACAACATGCGAAGTTAAATAAATTGGATCTAATAGGGAGCTCCAGAATGTGCACCTACCACAAGTGTGAATCTGAATAGAGAGAATTTATAATTCTGTACTTGATCTGCTGAACAAATCATCTTTACAATCATATTTATGTGTCCATGAGTTTTAGCATGGGACTAGTTATTTTTATGTCAATACCGCATCACTGCCCATCAATTTTAGGCAATGATGGGCTTATCAATAAAAAGACCAGTAATTATCATAATTATATTAAGGTAATCAATGAGAATGCAGCATGGCCTTGTTCTGCTGTATGCACTTGGATGACTGCAAAGGAAATAATATAACTTTACATTAATTTAGCCCTTCAAAATTTATAAGGTGCTTTTGGTTTAGAGTTTGGTTTATAGCCATAAATTGGGGCACATATAAATACCATTCCACAGAGAAGAAAACAGCTTCAGAGAGGTTAAGAAACCTCCTTTGGGCCTACAGCTAGTTACTAGTTGGAATGCTTTCATTGCATAGTAGAGGTGATACACTGTGTCAGTATGTAATGTGGTTACATAATTGTATTTGGAAGTTGGATAGCTCCAAGTCAAGCACTAGGTTTACATAATTATGCGGGGTATCTGGATACTGGTAGGAGAGGCTGAAGCACATGGAGGCAGGGACACTAGTCCCAGGCAGTAGCAGCAAACAGCAGCAGAGGGGCCAGGTGCATTGGCTTAAACAGCCCCTTCTCCCCCAAGGCTTTCTTCTGGCTTGACCTGGGAGATGGTCAGGCTGGCTGGCCCCAATCTTTATTTACTACTCAATGGTTAAGAAACTGGCTAGATACCTAGAGCAGAGATGTAAAACAGGTACTGGTCATCCTGGTAAGAACAGCTGGTCAAAGGTTGGTTGCTTTCCTTCTTTGTATACCTGTGATATTTGGTGACTTTCTGCTCTCAAGGTAGTTTCAAGGTAGGACATAGGGGAAGGGACAGGGCAATGGGAACTGGGGATAATGGGGAGGAAAGGAGTTGCCTTACTTGGCCTTAGGTAGAAAGGGTGAGCTATAGGATCCTTCCACTAGGGAACCAAGCATAGCCAACACTGCTAGTTCATCAGAGGGAAACTCTTTTCAGCTAAAGTTTTGGCCTAAGAGAATCCTAGTATAATCAGGGTATGGCTACTGCGTTTTTAGTTCATCAGCAATAAGCAGCTTTAATAGTGTACACTAATATTAAAATTTTAATGTAATTTTACTAAGTCATAAAGATACTGCATATTATGATTATGAGACATTCATGGTCTGTAATCCTGTGTGTGCCATGTCCTTTTCAGAACATAAATCTGATCTGAAAATTTAAAATCTAAGTTGGCTCAACTAAATCCTTTATTTACTTGAGCCTGATTCTGTTCCAGCATTCACTCTTCATGAGAAATAGATAAATTCAATATGTATAAACACACCAAACTAAAACAAAACAAATCCATAAAACCCAAGGTGAGGTTAGAGTTTTTTTGTTTGTTTATTTTGTTTTGTTTTTTTAGGTTAAACTTCTAGGCATACCTGAGTGGCTCAGTCGGGTAAGCATCCAAGTCTTGATTTTGATGGGGGCCTTGATCTCAGGGTCGTGAGATCAAGTCCAACATCAGGGTCCACACTCAGCACAAAATCTGCTTAAGACTCTCTCTCCTTTTCTCTCTTCCCCTCCTCCCGCTCATTCTCTCTCTCTCTCTCTCTCTCTCTCAAATAAATAAATAAAATCTTTAAACTTCTCAAACTAGAGCTATAGTAAATTCGGATTCAGCCCTATCTCCTATTCCTTTCAAATTTGTAATTCTGGGTGGTCTGTAGTATTTAAAATTGTGACCGTAAGGCACTGTGATTGACAAACCATCAAAAGAAGTTATGTTTAATTTCTTGTATTTGCTCAGGCAAGTAATATTTTTAAACAAAAAATTGTGAAGTAAAACTTTTTAGTTATATACCACTTAACAGGCAAAGTTAGTGTTATGGACAGAATGTGTCTCTGCGAAATTCGTATGTTGAAATCCTTATGTTCAATGGGATGGCATTAGGAGGTAGTTTCACTGGGAGGTAATTAGGTCATGAGGATGAGCCTTCATCAATGAGATTAGTACTTCATAAGAAAAGACACAAACATAAGAAGAAGCAAAATATTTTAGCCATCCAGTCTGTGGTATTCTGTTATAGCAGTTCAGTTAGCTTCCCCTGAATAAGAAATAAATATTTGTTATAGAACCTATGTAAAATTGAGAAAATAACACTTTTTTTCTTTTAGACTTAGGAGTTCTGGTATGTTGCCTTCTATGACTTCTATGTTCCTGTAGGCATATTTTTCATGCAGGCACAATTCAAAATTGTGATTCCTGATTTTTAATATACTATGATTTCCCATGTTTTGAAAATTCTCTTCTGATTTCAATGGTTGCATAACTGTAATGGATGCACAAAGAGTATATATATTCAGTTATTCTTCCATAGGATCCTGCCTAAGGAGTGTCACGTTTTCCAATTAACCATGGTTGTTAATCTACAGCAGTTACACAGTTACATTGAGCATATTGTATTAGTCCCAAAATATTTACTTTACCCAGTTAGCTCAGCTGCTTTCATTTTTTAAAGGGGTATTCTCAACCCTAAACTAGTGTCAAAGTCAGGGAGTTGAGATTTAAAACTGAAAGAGACCTAGTGCAGCCCATCATTTCCCATTGGGTAGACTCAGGTGATAATGTGACTTCTCCAAGACCACATAACAGTTGACCGAGATGGCAGGAGATAAGGTTTGCCAATGCGCTATTTCATTTATGCCAATGGATATCAACACTGTTATGCACAACACTCCTCTTTAATGTAAATATTTTTTCATCTTTCCTATCCTGAAATGTAAATCACAGATGAAATAATTTACTTATACACATATATTTTTAGAACCAACCTAAAAAAATTTAATATGATGAGGAAATAAAGAAAGGAAAAAAATATAATAATATGATATGGCTTTTCTGAAGACACTATGATGTCTAATGCTCATAGTTGTGTATGGAATCAGCATAAATGTGACAGTTATAAATATGTAGACTCATTATCCATGTAACTGCTACAAAGGTAGACAGATACATTTTGGTATATGGGCAATTCATATGCCACTAGTTAGTCCTTTTGGTGTGATTTTCTGAATCGGTGAACAAATCTTGGTAAAAGATTAGAAAAAAATAGTACAATACTCCTTTGTTATACTTAGTACTTGAATTCCTAGAAAAATCAGTGTAGCTGAATGGTTTTAACTATGCCAAAAATAATTGATGTTTATGTTCGAAACAGGGTTGGATTCTGGCCTCAGGTAATTATAAGCTGGCTTTTACCTCCATAAATGTCCAGTAGAACATTCCAGAGCTGTGCGAGAAACAACTCTTTATTGTGTAGAACTCTCCTGCACACTGCCTCCTTGGCGTCTGCCCACTGAATGTCAAAAACTGCTTGTCATTTTGACAAGCAAAAACAGTACCCCCACAATTTCCAGAAACTCCCTTAGGGAGTGGCGTCAGCTCTCTTTAAGAATCTCTGATCTAAGGCCTTGAGGGCTCCCATTGCTATGAGAACAGAAAAGCATTCTAAATAGAGAATTTTGGGGAAAATGTCATGACCTTCCTGGCGCAAAGGGGTTTCCTTTCTGAGATGGTATGATCCTATGTTCTCTATTCTTTCTTATTCTTTTTAATGTGATGTGTGGTGTTAATGATGATGCAAATACTGACATGGAGTGTGTGTTGGGGTGACAAGCACAGGACCTGATAATCTCTTATTTTGCAGCTAAAATAATGTCCCCTCCGTGATAAGCCCTCACGCCACAAACACCCATGTCAGCACACTTACCTTGTATTATATGTTTGTTGCCCTTGTGTTTAAGCTATTTACAACATCATTGTCTTCTCTTTGCAGAACTTTAGACTAGAACACAGATTGAAGCTTGGGCTTTGCCTGATGATTCCATTCCTACGAGTAATTTTCTCGTTGCATTCTAAGCCACATAGTTAGGTTTCAAAAGGAACATTCTGGAGATTAACATTTGGGCTGCTTGAATCATATTGACAAATACATTTCCCTCTTTGATGCCATGTATTTCTGAACAAGAAATGACAAAAATCAATAAATTCATATTTAACTTGCGGAATGTCATGAAAATGTTTGTTGTGCTGCGAAGCAAGGAAACATGTTGCCTGTCTGTTCTTTACGATAAGAACATTCTTCCTTGAATTGCAATTTTACTGTGTATTTATCTTTATTATACAAAAGCCCATGGCAATCAATAAGAAGAATGTCTGCATCTTTGGTTTTATAGAAATTTGCATATCAAAAATCTGCCATGATATAGTGGTATATCCTGTAGAAATACACAGTCCAATAAACATAGTATTTTTCTTAGCATTTTTGAATGAAAAGGAACCTAAAGGCAATACTTTGTCCTGAGTTCTAAATATTTTCCAAAGAAATCCTCCACATCTACCTCTCACTTCTATTTTACATGAAGAAGTAGAGAAATGTCATGATGTAATATTTTCTTGTGTAATAGCATTAAGTGAGCCTCTTTGTTCTGGAATGCTAAAAGCACTTTCCCACCTCCTCATTTTATCATTATAGACGTAGATTTGTGGAACAGGAGGAAGCAAGCACTATTCCTATTTTACAAGTAAGCAAACTGTAGTACAGAGGCATCGATAGATCAATGCAAGGACCTGCACCACACTACTTCTTGGAAGAGGGAACTTTGCAGGGAGCTGATCCTAACAGCTGATGAGCAAAAGCCAAAGAGTCCCTGGTGACTGTCCTTAACTTCACTCACTTACAAGGAAACCCAGCCATGGCTTGGAGGGCCCAGGAGACTCAGCTTGACTTAAATGTACTCAAACACTTCACAGAATGGCATGCAGTCATGTCAATAAAAGTATTTAAGGATAATTTACTTTTTCTTGACCAACAATTTCAAGTATAAGATTTTACCTCAGGCAAATAGTAAAATTACTGTCTTCCCTCATACTCCTGTCTTTTTTCTTCTTTCTTGAAGTAAAAACAGGGCCGTGTCAGACCTTTGAGAAGAAAGCATGTGCCTGTGTGTGTGTGTGTGTGTGTGTGTGTGTGTGTAGAGGAGTGAAATCGAGGTGTTGCTGAATCTTAGAGGAAGGGAAGCATGCAACACCCACAACAGCTGAACTTACAGCCAACTGCAGAGGTATAGACTGCAAGCATTCCCTCTTCATTGCAGACTTCACTGTACATCCCCAGACAATTGCTGGTGGAAGGACAGGGAGTGGTTTGCCAATTAAATAACTGAATAACTATTTAGTGACTGATGTGCTTTTCGTAACTGCGATAAATTGATTTCTGTAGCAAAATCATTATGATTATGCAAAAATCAATATTTTAAGCTACGTATTAAAAGAACAATGAAGTCCATTTTTTAAAACATTTCCAATGAGGGAAATGGCAAGCAAAAACCCAGCCAGTGTGACGCTACTTAGTTTTTCAGTGTAACTTAGTATCTTTGGCCAAAAAGGGCTGCTCAGTGGTTTACGCATTTGCTTCCAATAACTTCCTCCCTTCCAACTGTGTGGAAAAATCCCATCACAAGACTGAAGACTGAGAAGCATCAATGATCACTATAGATAGATTTGACAAGCTGTAGTCATGGTCTAACACACCAGAACAGTGAGTAGAGATTGTGAACATCAAGTCACACAATTAGATTGGAAAACCACACGTGGCACATGGCATCTGCATGGACATCCAAGCAAGGGTTTCAAGGATCCATTGGGAAAGCAACAAAGTAAGAAAAAGATCTGAGATAATTGGATTATAGAAGAGAGACACCTATTAGGGAATTTCACAGGAATTTAAACCTAGGGCACTGCTAATGCATTCTGCTAAATGTTCACTGGTACACCTGAATGCAACCTCAGCATAAATATCGCAGCAGGCGGGAGGATTGGGAGTCAAGGTCTACCCCTTTCTTACTGTGTAACCTTGGCAAGTGTCTTCCTTTGTAAAAGGACTGAATTTGACTGAGGTATTACAGAGGCCCCTTTTAATTCTAAACAGTCTAAAATTCTGTGGCATCTCAAAATAACACAGAGAAATGCAAATTCCACTTTTTAATAGCCAGCATTAAAACAACAAAAATAGCAAGGCATGGCTCCAAGCGTCAGTATTACCATGAGCCCAAATTGAGCACATCCATCACCAAGCAAAGGCAATGCATCTGGTTTATTCCACAGAAATCAGATCATCCTAAGGAAGAGAAATGTGTCAAAAGGTACCAGATTATGTGCTGAAATAGGAAATATTGTTCTAGTTGCAGGTGACCTTTCATAGCGAGATCATTCACTTGCTGGTTATGCTGTCAAGTAACTTACTACTGCCCTTTAAAGGTCATTGCCTTGGGTGTGCCCGTGGGTGCTTCCTAATATATGCCACTAATTTACTTCTCCCCCATAAAATATATCTTATAATGAAGCATGACCCCCCATCCCACTTCTGAGTCTCGTGGGAAACACATTTCCCCTGTATTGTAAGCATATTGCATTTAAAGATATTGGTGGAAGAAGGAGAGGGAAGGAGGAACACTTCATTACAAAAACCTTTGTAACCTCTACTGATCAGGGAAGTCAAACAGACCCCTCTAGTGCTGCAGGGAAACCTTTTTCTCTCTTCTGAAAAAGCACATCCAGAATTTGTTTGCCAGGGACTAGTAGGGTATTCTCAACTGGAATGGGCTGAAATGGGCTAGGTCTCCATGATTGGAAACACTGAGGTGAGGAGTACCTGGGGCAGGCTCAAGAGCAGGCTTGGAGAATAAAAGGATAGCTAGAGTAGAGTCCTTAGTAAACTAGCCTAACACCAAACTACTAGATTAGAGCTCCTGAAGAGCCACATATGATGGGAGTCCTGTGGCCCTAGGTGGGTTTGTATCAATTATGGAGAGAAGGGCACTGGGGCAGTCAGCTCATTATGAAGACATAAAAATATTATTTTAGTAAATACTTGTTGAAAGATCAAGGAAAGAACTTTCTTCAAGAATAGTGAGAGGCAAAGAAAGGAAAAGTGAGCAGAGCTAAAAATCAATAGATACAGAGATATCAAGTGGTGTGTGAGTGAATTAGTTACTCAAGGTAAATTATCATAAACTTCGTGCTCAAAATAACAGAAATATATTCTCTTATTGTTTAGGAGGCTAGGTGTCCAAAATCAAGGTGTCAGCATGGTTGGCTGGTTAAGGAGGCCCTGAGGGAAAATGTGTTCCATGCCTCTTTGCTAGATTCTGGTGGCTCCAGCTGTCATTGATTTGTACATGTAACACTTCAGTCTCAACATCTGTCTTCACATCGTTTTCCTTCAGTGTCACGTTTGTGAGACTCAAATATCACTACTCTTTCCCTTATAAAGGCACCAATTAATGAACAAAGGGCCCACTTTGCATTAAGGTTGATCTCATCTCAAGACCTTAATTATATCTACAAAGTCTACATATTTCAAAATAAGGTTACATTCATAGGTACCAGGAGGTAAGACTTGGACATGTCTTTTTGGGGACCACTATTCAAACTACTACACTGAAGTTAGTATTTAACAAGACAATAACCAATTAGGTCTAATAAGAGAATGGGCCAATGGCAGGCTCTTCTTTATCCTCCGTTTGTGTGTCCTCCATCTTTCTTTATCCTCAGGGTATAGCCTGAGATATACTTCTTTGCAAATAGGTTGAGAATGGAAACCATATATACCCACATGCTAAAGCAACTACATCTAAATGGATCCACTTTTTCATTAAATAAATATAGAACATATGCCAAATTACTCCTTAATAAGCAGAGTAGAGTACTGCATGGCAGCTTGACCTTTGATGCTATGGCTATTACTAGTAATGTGAAGTAGAAGTAAAGAAGCAGAAAGTAAACTAAGATATTTCATAGTTAAGGTTATATCTTAAAGAATATAATTTATACTTAACATGATATGAATTAGTTTCCTGAAGCAGAATTTTTCAATATTTTCATTCTCATGAGTATTTTAAGAAAAAAAATTAAAATGCAGTAAAGCCATTCTCTTTTTATGAAATTATGTTTTAAAAGGGGAAGGAATTAATAATGGATAAGAAACCACAAGATATGGTTTTGGAAGGGGCTGCAGTGCCAGCTGGGTGATTTTGGTAAACCATCCCTGGGTCTTGTGCAGTTGGTTGTCATTTGTAAACTAGGGGAAAGCAAGATGCCCGATATCTACCTAGTTCTATGCCAGAGTCATACCCTAGATACCTACTTCTCAGAATCTGACCAGAGTAGCAATTCCAGGGACCAAATTCAGATTGTCCCACAGAGTTGATGAATTTAGAAGGGATGGGGAGTGAGAGCCAATTAAGAATGTTCCACCTTTCTTTCTCTATACTTCTACATAAACCTGCTTGTTGTAGTTGCCTTGCTAACCAACAGTCCTTGTCAAATCAAGCACCATGAGGGTCAATCCTACTATTGCCGGGAGAGAATATAGACTGAACACAGTTACAGTTACTAGTTGGAGAAGAAAAACCTTTCCTCATGATACCCAAGGCAGGATTTAAATGGCCCTTGGGCCATCTTGTTACCCTATTCAGCCTACTAGTCTCCTTGGTCTGACTGCGACCATCAAAGCAAAGGTAAAATGAGGGGAATGAGGTGAGTTTCTAGAAGAATCAACATAAGCCAAGACAGAAAGCTCCAACCTCCAGGGTAGAAAAGCAATCCATTGCCCCCTGATTTATCCCTCTATCTTCCATTCAGTACTACCTGGTAACATGCCAAAATAAGTTTAGAAGGAATTTTTCATTTAAGCTAATATATTCCTATGGCCTTAGGAAAGTACTCTGCCTTTATTAAACTTACCATGAGTCCTGACATTTGAGTCTTCAGAACAGATGACATGGGCATTGCCAGAGACTGTACATGTATATGTGTGTATGTTTGGGGGAGGAAGGAAGAGAAAAGAAAAGACATACGTGGAGTTAACAAAAACTGGACCCCACATAAGTCATGAATTAAAAACAGAAGATAGAATTACCAGTCATATGATCCTGGGACCTCAACAACTGACCCTTAGCAGCCTTCAAAGATAATACCACCAACCCACCTTTGTCACTGCCATTCATCCCTATCAGACAAAGAAAAAAGAATGAAGAGTTACTGCAGGCAATAATATTTAAAGCCTTAAAATAAACCTCCGGATGTGGGTTTTTTTTTTAACTCGATCAGCCACATTCTAGGTGAAGAATCTTACTGACTGATGGGTGTAGTGCAGAGATCATCTAGAAAAAGAAATTAAGATCCTCGGGGATCCCTGGGTGGCGCAGCGGTTTGGCGCCTGCCTTTGGCCCAGGGCGCGATCCTGGAGACCCGGGATCGAGTCCCACGTCTGGCTCCTGGTGCATGGAGCCTGCTTCTCCCTCTGCCTATGTCTCTGCCTCTCTCTCTCTGTGACTATCATAAAAAAAAAAAAAAAAAATTTAAAAGATCCTCTAGCAAGACAAGCTCACCTTGTCTCTAACAATATAGGTCTAACCAGTCCTTAAAAGAGGATTATTTGCAGGTTTCTGGTCTAGGCTCACTGGGATAAGAGAGCAGTAAGTTACCAGACAAGGATTTTTAAGCAATTTCCCTAGGTAAAGTTGTCTTGAGCTGAGGATGTCCTAAAATTCTGCTTCATCTGTCAAGATAAGATGTAGGGGGATGTTATGTCCTTAGACTTAGGAGCAGGAAATGCTGCTCATTATTTTGTAATAAAGAGGCAGGACTTACTAGGAAAGAACTGGCGCCTCAGTGTAGTAGTTCAAACCAGTGTCTGCATGGCTTTAGGAAGTTCCCCAGGCAAGTATCAAGTGATACCATTTATACCCAGAGAGCTAAACCATCCTGATGCAGAATTATGTGAGTCAAATGTTTATAGAAGAATATGAATTCACATCATGGTTTCAGGAAGATTTTAAACCAAGATTTAAAATGTGTGAATGCATACCCGAACATACACATCCCTCCTAGGGACTACTTCAAGTTCCCTGACATACTTTAACAGTTGGGAATTTTTCAGTGGAAAAAAATTCACGGCCGGTTAAGTTGAGTCATTTATGAATAATAGTAGAGCTTCAAGTGAAGTAAAAATTCTTTGTGATTCAAGAGGTGATTGAGTCTTCAATGAACCTATGCCTTGTGTTCAACTTCTAGATGAAACTGGCTTAAGGAAGATTAGTTTGTTAAGGAAGGAGTGTGTGATGGGAAGGAGTGAGTCAGTTACATGCATCACCAATCTATGCTAAGCAAAGCTCCAGTCTCTCAGTTCTCTAGCTAGTGGTTTGGAGATTATGGAAAATAATAATTTTTTCACTAATACTTTCATTACTAAGTCAAATAACTTTTACTGCTGACAATAGTATTAATCAAGAGAAAAAGATAAAATCCCTTTCATTTATTCAGCTAGTATTTATTGAACACCTCCTTTGTATTAACTACTCCATCAGATAATAGATGCTCAGTAGGAATTTAGGTATAGACTTTATACTCATAGAGCTTGTAGACTTGTAGAAGAGATTGACTAATAAACAGACAATTGTAATCCAGTGTGATAACCAATAACATATTTTCTCACCTAATAGCCCCCTTCCCACAAAGGGAGCCTCAGTATTTAACATAATATTACACATTAAAATACAATATACAGGACTCTGTTTCCTAGCCATAATGATTATCCAGGAGAGGATACTCAATTCTAACTGGTCAATCAGAATTTCTTTCTTGTCTTTGAGGATGGGGGTTGAGAAATGCTAGTGTAACAAAGTGTATTGCTTGAACTGGGAATATAGGAGCTGAGGCCAGAAGAGGAGTGATGGTTGACCTAGTATAGAGATGCCCAACAGAGAAATCTGGGCTTCAGGAGAAATGTAAGAAGAGAAACAGTCACAGGAGACTGTAGGACTCTGGAGAGAGGCAAAGAGGGAAATTGGGCAATCAGCAACTTTATTTTCTAGTGGCTTTCCAGTCATCTAATTGGTTCCCACCTTTCCTGAGGCATAGTTTAATTTTGTTTCAGATTCTATGAGATATCCCAGCACAATTTTTTTCAGTAACTTTTTAGCTTGCCTTATTTAAAATGGGACTCTGTTGGTTATTACCAAAGGCACCTGAATAAAGACATAGTCCTATGGGGTAAGAATATGATGTTAGCGAGATCACCTAAGAAAGAACTAAATCAGTCTTTTGGGAATTAGGAAGGGTTTCCAAGTGAAGTACTCTCTGAGCTGAATCCTAAATGTTGAATAGAAATCATCCAGGTCGGGAGAATGTGGAGAACAGGCAAAGGGAATAGCACGTGCAGAGCTCAGAGGCTGGAAAGTATGGCACATTTTAGGAGCTACAAAAAGTTCTCTGTAGGTGATGCACAGGTAGGGCAATATGTGTTCGTGGGAAGAGAGGACTACTGTCAAGAGATAAGACTTGACAGGTAAACAGGGACCACATCACAAAAGGCCCTGTTAGGTCATGCACTTTATACATATTAGAATTTCAACAGAAAAAGCTTTTCCAGAAAAAGCTGGGCACCTAAGTGGCTCAGTGGTTGAATTCTGCCTTTGGTTCAGGTCATGATCCTGGGGTCCTGGGGTCGAGGTCCAGATTAGGCTCTCCATTGGTAGTCTGCTTCTCCCTCTGCCTATATCTCTGCCTCTCTCTGTGTGTCTCTCATGAATAAATAAACAAAATCTTTAAAAAGAGAAAAAGAAAAAAGGAAGCTAATTCTCTTTGGCTTGGATAGAAGCAGCACCATACCAAGTCATATTGGAGCCTGGGACATAAAAAATATCAGTAATATTCATTCTTTTTTTATTTAAAACCTTAGCATTTTGTTCATCATGGATCTTTTTTGAGATTTATTTATTTATTTACTTGAGAGAGAGAAAGTGAGAGAGCATGAGCAGGAGGAGGGCAGCAAGAAAGGGAGAGAAATCCTCCTCAAGCAGACTCCCCACTGAGCAGGGAGGCTGACATGGGGCTCGATCCCAGGACCCTGACATCATGACATGAGCCAAAATCAAAAGCCAGATGCTTAACCAACTAAGCCACCCAGGTACCCCCATTGTGGATTTTTGCATTACCTTCAACTGTTTAAAATACTGCATTAAAATATAATTTATCTTGATTACTGTTATTTTGGTGCTCCCTTAAATTTTACACTTGAAGTAAATGCCTCACTCCCCTTGTCCCATTCCTGGTCTTGAACATAAGAGAATAAACATTGAAAACTCTTTCCATGGTTTGATTCAGATTTGCTACAAGCAATATAGCACCACCATGAGAATAATGTATAACAATTGCTTAATGATTTTCAAAATTACTTTCTCAGGTGTGATCATTGTGTTCAATTAGATTTCTTAAAAACAAATTCTTAGACCAGACTTGAGCACAGAAGTTTTCCTTGGGAACTGCTCTCAGATAGAAGGCAGGATTGGACAGAGGGAGATGCTAACCTACAGAGCAGCTGTTTCAGCCCACCTTGTGGGGAGTTCTGCAGCTGGGAAGGCTCTTCTGACTAGTCCCAGTTGAGGGAAGGGGCCCAGGCCTTTGTATCCCTATATAGGGCCAGACATTGGCTGTGGAGCACTTGAGGAATAGTAAGGCAGGTCTCTGATGCCAAGGGCAGTTTCTAGTAAGGGACATGACAATCAGTAACTGATATTTAGAATTTTCCTGTAACGTTTTTGGAAGTTTAATGGATATTTACATGTATTTATAGTGGGTGGGCCAGAAAGAGTTCATCAGTTTATTAGATGGGATCCTGTTAGTAGTTACATTGTGAATAACAATAATTACCAGGTACTGGGTGGCTCAACTGGTTAAGCATCTGCTATCAGCTCAGGTCACAATCCAAGGGTCCAGGAAATGAGTCTTGCATCAGGCTCCCTGCTCAGCGGGAAGCCTGCTTCTCCCTCTCCCTCTGCCTCTGCCTGTTGCTCCCCCGGCTTGCACTCGTGCTGTCTCTCTGTGCCTGTCAAATAAAGAAATAAAATCTTTAAAAAATAGTTGCTAGGTATTAAAAACAATAGTTGCTTATTAAGTAATGACTTTAAGAAAACTATGATTATGCCATAATATTAACAGATTCAATATTTATTCCATTGTGTGATATATTGAGAATTCAAAGAATAATATGGACAATAAGATTTCTTGGGCCTTAAAAATTCCCTCAGTGCTCATTACAATTAGTATGTTCTGACAAGGGCATGCACCAGGGCTGTGGGAGAACTCAGTCTGGATTTTGAGAAGGAGATGATGTCTGAATGGAGTTCTGAAGGATGTCAAAGAGTTATTCAGATACGTGAGGTAAAGTATGGAGCTAAGAAAAAGAAGGGAGCGGGCCTGCCATTATGAGTAATTGAGTATGGTGAGGTGTGATAAGAGAGATGCGAGCTGAAGCCTGGGCTCTGAAAGGACCTGAATGGCTTGTAAATGAATTTACCCTTTCCTGCAAGTTACAGAGTCACTGAGATGTTTAAACATAGGTGATATTTTGAGACTTAACTTTAGAAAGTTCTCTCTTGCAGCAGATTGGATTATGTTCCCAATGAGGTTTAGTTAAGCAACGGTATTAGTCAAGTACTGCTGCATAACAAATTACCACAAACTTAAAGGCTTAAAACAATATACCTTTACTATTCCGTAAGACTGTGGTTAAGGATTCCGACAGGGCTAGTTCTCATCAGGGATTTGACTGGGGAAAGATCCACTTCCGAGTGCTTACAGGTCATCAGGAGAATTCATTTCATTGCAGCTGTGGGATTTGTGGCAGCTTACTTCTTCAAAGCCAGCATCAGAGAGAGAGAGAGAGAGACAGAGAGAGAGAGAGAGAAAGAGAGAGATAGTCTACTGGCAAGACAGGATCTTACCTAATGTAACGTAATCAAGAGAGTGGCATCACCTCTGCCATATTCTGTTGGTTAGAAGCAAATCACAGACCCCACTCACCCTCAAGAGGAAGCTGTTATACAAGGACACCCACCCCGAAGGATATGTTGCTACTCAGTCCAGTTGTGAATGAAAAGGCAGACTGCAAAGCCTCTTCTCAGGTGCAGTCCATTGTTCTATTTTGGAAGAACTTTGATCTTGATAACATTCTAGAGACCAAAGTCTACCGAGGAAATATTTATGCAGTATCAGCAAATATCATGGATTGTGCTTGACTACAGATATTGTATCTGCTGCATTGTCTTGTGATCAAAGGCAATGTCATGATTCAGAAAGTGATTAATTAGATTATGCCATAGCATGTTTAGAGAACTGCTGGAAACAAATGCTCAGTCAACTTACGTGATGCATTTCTTAAATGTTTACTGATCGAGACATCCTGAAGTCTTTTTTCTCGACGTCGCTATTATGTATGTTATTTTCCTCTTTGTTATACTTTACCTGTTGGTTTATACTGACTACAACTATGAGAGGCAATACCTACCTGTGGTTTAGTGTGTTTTGTGTGATGTGTAACATGCCGTCAGGGAGTTTAGGTCTCTAATCCATGCCATCTGGTGATTCAGTGATATGTATGTAAATAAACAGTGACTCTGCTGTTTAACTACTTAGTATGTGCATTTAATTAAGTTCACAAATTCCTACAGGCATGTGGTTAAAGGGGCTTTGGCAGATTTCCCCTCTGGAGGGCTTGGCGTTATGTAGCTGGAACTCTCCCTGGCACTGGAATGCTAGCCGTGCCTGTATTTGTAATAATGAGTGGTAGCTAATATAGAAGCCTTGGTCAGCTCACATTTCAGTTCACAGCCCAAGCAACTTAATAACTCCTTCCAAAATAAAGCCTAGTTATTTGAGATGTACTATATCTATTTGCTTCATACAAAATTATTTATGAACAAGAAAAAAAAGATGAACATCAAAATAATAAAGCATCAAAACAAACTGCCTATGAAGATTTATGCTTTCTAGAGCTGTTCTTCAGTTATTTTACTCTGTATCACAAAGCAACTCAATGAGCATAATAGTTAAAAGTAAAAACCTAAAAAAAAAAGTAAAAACCTATGAAAATAAAACAAAAAAAAATTGTTTTCTAAAATGCAGTGACCAAAACATGGCACTTTAGAGCCCAGCTTCAGACTAAAATTGATTAATTAATCGATGTTGTGTGTCTGTGTGTGTAGTTTTTAAAAATGGGCATATTTATCAGTAGCTCCTATTGAATTCCATTTTTGGTAGTATAAGCCAAGATTATGAGAATAAGGAAGAAATTGCCTCCAGCTCTGGCACTCAAAAGCTCTCTGATTTAGGGAAAATGAATTTTTCCTGGGTCTCTGCTTAGCTCTATTTGGAATCAAATAGATTCCCCCCCAGAAAAAAAAGGGTGCTAAATAAAAGCACATGTAAATAAAAGATAGAAAAGAATGTCCTATCTGACCCTATCTTTAGACATCATGCCATCTGTGTCACTATAAATGCTTTGCTTAACTTCTAGCAACCTGTTTGCAATCAGCAAGGTTAGAGGGGGTGGGTTACAAGTGCAGGGAAGCCCCTTGGGGCATGAGCATCTGCGTAGGTCTGCGTGGTGGCTGCCAGGGCACTCTGTCTTCCTCCAAAGGTTGGTATCGATCTCTCAGTTGTTGACTAAGAGCTCCCCTGGAGCTCCCGCAGCTGTGTGCTCGAAACCAGCATGTTAAGGGGTTTGCTGAGAGGGTTCCCAATTAGACCGAAGAAGGAAGAGACAGTGAATTTCTCTCTTTCTGAGGACAATCATTTGGAGATAAAAATCCCCTTGTCTGGTGACAGAGAAAGGCATTGTCATTGTAAATAGGGTCACTTTAAGAATACATGTGGTGCTCATATTGTTACTTGTGTTTTTTCCTACTGCTTCGCTTTGCTTGAGAATATGAATCCCAAAACAGACACTATGATGTTTTGCAGACAGTTCAGGAGGTGAGCAACACTGTATTTGCTAGAGCATCGTTTTGTCTGGTAGTAAGTTTTCAGATGTCCTACTTGAATGCCAAATATTGTTCCTCAGAATATCTGTTGTTTTTTCTTCCTTAACTCTGGTTCTTTTTCTGCTCTTTGCTAGGAATGTAGTAGATATCGTGTCTGGCCTTGATGATTCATGCCCTGACTTCACACAACTCAGACTTCTACCTCACCTACCTTCCTAGTATCCTCAAAGGACCAAAGCGCACTTCTTGGCTCACTGTCATCCCTCCTCCACCACTCTGCATGTCCAACTCTGATGGCCCCTGTACCTCCTAGAAAACCTCCTTCCTGAACCCCCAACACAGCTGCCCTAGCCTGGCTGGCCTCCTGCCTCTTGCACTCTCCTCCAAAATCTTCATTAGTTTGGGTGCCTCCTTCCTATATTTATCATGGTGATGGCTTTCCCAAGGGCCTCTCCTTTTCTCTGGATGCACTCCAGCCCCTCACAATCTCATCCACACTCCCAGACCACAGCCAGTTTTCAGGGGACTCCAAAATCTCAATTCTAGCCTCTCATCTGCATCCAGGATCCCCCTTCCCATCCCTAAAGGTTTACTTGGTGCCTAGCCCTCTATATATGTTAAAAACTGCGCTCATCTCAATGTGCATCACCTACTCACACTGACTCACACCCTAGTTGTTCTGTCTCTTTTCTCTGTTTTCTGACTGCCAGAGGCCATGAGAGTGTACCTAGTGGGCCTCCTGATTGACAGCATCAGGGCTACCCATTGAGATCATTGCTCAGGCCAGGCTTCTGCTCCTTTCCAGTGACCCAGCACAAGACATGTAAGCCCAACCCCCTCCTGGTTCTGGGTGAGAGGAAGTGGGTAAATGTATGCCAAATCTATCACATCCCTACAAATTCATGGATTCCCTTTTATAGAATGTCGGCCCTGCTTCTACTCACCATGGATAAGTAGGAAAAAAAAAAAAAAAAGATGTGGTCAAAACTGCCTCACTTGCTAGTGTAGGTGATGAAATGCATTTGGGTCTCTTAGCCAGGTTTGCGATCAGGAGGCCAGAGCAGGAAGAGGTCAGGCCTTCAAGGACCACAAACCATGGCTCTCTTCCTGCTGTTCCTTCAACTGTCTCTCCCACTACTTTCTTATTTATTTACTTGAGACAGAGAGTGTATGTTACGGGGCTGGGGGAGAAGGAGCAGAGGGAGAGAGACAAGCAGACTGCACTAAGCATGGAGCCCTATGCAGGGCTCAATCCCATGCCCCTGAGGTCATGACCTGAGCCAAAATCAAGAGTCTGACACTTAACTGACTGAGCCACCCAGGTGCCCCTCTCCCACTACTGTCTTATGAGAGACTCTTGAATTAAGGTGGGCTACCGATTGGACCCTGGATACATGATCTTTGCATAACTCAGATCAAATATGCTTTGGGATTGACTTCACACATCTCTCTCCAGCATCTTCACTCACCCTTGAACATGCACCAGCTTTTCTCCATGAAACCTCTCTGGCCACCCTGACCCGAGTCAGCACGCCTCTTGACAGCATTTTATGTGTACCTCTGTGTAACCACGGTTCCCCTCTACCATCCTGATATGTATGGACACATCCCTTTTCTCCTAGACTAAGAGTTCCTTGGGACATCAGTGGTGCTTTTTTTGTAAATATATGATTTCCATATGATGCCTAGAATATTCTTTTATGTACAGTAGATATTTAATAAACATCTCTTGAATAAGTAAATGAATAAAGTGACTAAGGACATTTTTGTTTCATCTTTGCTTCTTAGTTACTTTCCACTATATTTCATGTCCCATTATTTCTCTATAGATTCTTACCCTTCACAAGACTCAAGAATTCAAAAGAGACCATTTTGCATTTCAAAAATAAGACCGCCGAAATTGAAAGCAATTATTTATGTACTAGAGACTGTAGCTGCAAAGAATTTTAAATACAGTTTAATTTATAATACACAGTTTCTGTGCCTATTCTTCCATTTTGTGGTACATAGTCCAGGCAACAGAGCCAAGATTTTTCACTTCATAACTAATTAGCTACTGAAATTAGAAGGTCCATGTAAATTATAAACATTCTGCACTTTGAAAAACTTGGTAATTAAAAATATTTGGGGTCAGAGTTAACCCAAATTCCTAAGTACCTGTGTTTCATGATCACTGATCTGAGGTTTGAGGGTCAATAAGCTATGGCTATTGCTTCTTCCTGGAGAGCTGTGAACGTGGCTCCACAAACCAGCAGGCTAAATCTGGGAGTGGGAAAGCCCTGGTTTAGTGCATATCCTCCCTTCCTCAACCTGATGCAGATTTCTTGGAAAGCATTCTCAATGCTTGATTCTCTGACAATATTTTGTTCTTCTTAGAAGCAACAGAAGAGTGTGTTTTTATTCTTGTTGGGTTCCTGCTACGTTTTTCCTCTTTTGCCTGCCTATGGTTATACATTATAGTGAGTTAAGGCAAAATTAACTCACAGGGGAGTTTGCAACATGGCACTGTCTGACTGAAGTCTTGTTTATCCCTCATACAATTCCATTAATGCCTTAGATAAATTAAAACTTGGTTTTCTTCTAAAAACTTAATGCCATTCATTGAGAAAACACTGACAGAAGAGGAGCTGGGATAATCTAAGAACTGCTATAATTGTTTTTAGATGTTAGCATCTTAATCTCTGTACTCCTTTCTTTTTCTAGGTAAGTGGTGCTTTCTCTTCTTTGCTCCAGGGAGTGTTGATGTGTCTGGTAAGTGTTCATTTTATTGTGGTACGCGGTGTTGCTTCAGAATTGCCTAAAAGAACCAAATGGCAAGCTGGAAAGCACACATGGGCTTTAGATGTGCTTTATACTGAAAATGCTGGTGTGTGTGAAATCTTTTTTAGATTAATTTTTTTCTCTCTCTCTGAGATCTGACTTTGGAGTTCTATGAGGACATACTTTGTTCTCAAGTTTGGAAAGGGGCCCAAGAATTGATGAAGTGTTGATGAAAACTCGCCTTTCATAAATTCTTTTTATGTGGGCCTTTTCTTTCTTTTCCTTTCTTTCTGGTCACTTCTTCCCGCCTTTATCAGAACTTTTTTTTTTAATGCCTTCCATTCAAATTTTGATAAACTGTAAAACTCCACATAGACTTTCTGCTTAGGTTTTTGCTGGTTGTGTTGTGTTGCTCTGGTCTTTTGGTACATTGTTACCAGGAACCTCATTATTCTACTGGCTCCTTCTCCAATAGGACATTGACTTTATCCATATAATATTAGATGGTCCACTGGTACTCTGCACAATGCGGGGATTAAGTCCTCCTTCACAATAACATTTTCATTAAGTTCCTGAAGATATTATGTCTCTATTTTTTCTAGTGATACTGATACAGGCATATTATTTTACATATTTCCTTCTGTAGATTAGTGACTGAGAGTCGTTGTTTTTCTGGGTATGTTGTTTATGCCAAGATTTCTCCTTTAAAAGAAAATGGTGGAGAAGTAATCCAGAAGGGAAATGAATAGCTAGGAAAAAAACAAGAGTCCTTTGATTTGTGAATCAAATTTCATAGTACAATATACGCAATGTCTGATGATTTTATTTTATTTTTATGAGAATTGACTTCCACTTTGAGCTGATACAGAAAATGTTAGACCACAATGATGCATGGAATATAGAAATTAAGTCTCCCTGTGTCGAACATGTACTTGATTATCTTATTCGTTATTGGTCCAGATTATTGGTTTTGTTAGAAGTATGTGTTCTTTAAAATAGTTAATCTGGTCTGGCTATATTCTGTTATCTACTCCTTCACATTTCCTATACAAAAATTCACTTTCATGTTCATTAATTTATCTGAGATATATGTAGCCTGTTGCTTGAAGGGCCTTTTATTTAAACACTTAGATTTATCTGGGTTTTGGCTTCTGATAATCTGACCTTAAAATATACTTTACTTGTGTTTATGTGTCTTTAATGAAAAATGTTTGAAGAAGAGTTCCCTGGAGGTCAATTAAATTGCTCTTGAAACATTCAAAAGACTGTAGATGTTGCTTAAAATAACCTGTATGGGATTTTGACCCCATGCTGTTTTCAGGCCTGCAACAGAATTTTTCTATTAAAGATTCTGGATTAAAAAGATCAGAAAACAGGAGATAGAAAGACGGGAGGGTGAAGAAGGTTAGATTTCAAACTTGCATAGGCTGTTCCCCAGACTTTGAAGCCTATCAGAGACCCACAGATATGTGAACCAAGATGTTGTTTGAACAGGTTGCCTAACAATGGGCTGAATAGGGAACCACATTTTAAATTGACAAAGTTAGCCCGTGCTGGGAGTTTTTTATTCTTTGCCTTTTGACCTTTTTGGATGCCATAAATGAAATATGGTGTATGGTGGTGCAGGTTTGAAAAGGCCAGGGGCTACTTATTTATACCACTTGTGTGATGGAGAAAAAAAGCAAGAGTGAACAAATGCAGTATGTTTAACTCTATCCCTTAACTCAGGCAACAGTAAATAGAAAGACCCTTTGGTTCCAGTCTGTAACCCCATTTTGATGTAAGATCTTCTTTGTTATTTTTAAGTTCTATTCATTTTATTCAGGCAAGGCACCCATAAAGGTCAAATCTGGAGATGTGGCTTTATTTTACTTTAACTCTAAAGAGAACTTGAAAATACCTTATTGGAGATGAAGTCTTGTTTTTAACTTAGGTTTCATGGTTTATATTATGCTACTTCTATTGTGAACATCTTCCACTTTGAAATCAGATGTGCTAGACTTTCTACCCATGAACATATATCAAATATCTTTATTTTTCTTATTAAAGAATGCCAATCTAGCTACCTATATCCTATAGTAACCACACTGAATTTCTACTGCTGGGTAAAAGTAACTATGTGGTTATATGAGCAATAATTGTGCAGCATTCATTTCTATGTTGCTTGAAAATTGTTTTACAGTGCTGTTAGCGAAGAGATACTATGTTTGTTCAACATTACAGGTTTAGTTATACTAGTTCCATTCTGTGATACAGTATTTATTATATAATCCAAATATGATCAACTATCTTGTAGAATTGGACTGAATTATGAAAGGCATTGCAATTCATCTCTTTGCCTTAGTGATTTATGTTAGTACTGTGCTGATAATGAGAAATATAATATATCCTTGTCTTCACAAAGCTACACTATCGGGGTGGGGCAGGTGGGGGGATATAAGACATACCAGGACCAAAAAGAAAAAGAGGGAAAAAAAAAGATAACAGTCCAAGATGGAATAGGAAGCAGAGTATAGAAACAAGAGTCTTAGAAGAATGGGGAGCATTGACAATTTGAATGTAGATAGCAGTGCAGAGAAAATGTACCTTGTTTTTCTAGGACTGATCAGATCATTCTGAGCTCTCATCATACCAATGAGGGGAAATTTGGACTTGCTAATTAACATATCTCAGTCTCTTCTGATTTAAACAGTTGCAATTAAGTAGGTGAAGTTCATCTTCTTGCAGGTTCTGGCTCAGATCATCTCTGTTCTTTCTACCCCAACTGCCATCATCACGGCTGGATGCCTGAGGGGGCTTGGGGCATTGCTTCTTGGTATTGTGCTGGTTCACATGTGTGCACTGGCTGAGGTCCACTGAGTTGTGTCAAGGTCTGTGTGTGGCATACAGGCTGCTGCTATGAACTGTAGTTCTCTCTCTTTCCAGGCGTGGCCTGTCCTCCTGACTCTGGATAGCTCACAGTTGGCTCCCAACTGATATGATCACCCTGTCACCAGGATGCAGGAACAGTTTGTGCTGGAGAGTTCACAGCACAATTGGCTGCCATCTCTGCTTTCCAGACAGGGCACAGTGGGACTTTGGTATATTTTCTGAAAGCAAATCAGTCAGCTCAGGTGCCTTAGGGGCCTTAGGTTCTCTCACTGCATCCAACCATTTGGACCCCACATTGTTTTTGGCACCCTTTGAAACAGTCTGCTCTCCTAAACCCAAACAGGATGAAGGAAAAAGGCCTCTTTGCCCTCAGCGTTACTCTCAGGCACTCTAACACATCTGCCTGCTGGGACTTCGAAATAGAGAGGAAAAGTCAAGGTCCCTTTCCTGCTTCTCTTACCTCCACTTTCTCTCCTCCCAGTCCTTCTAGAATGGTTTTCTGCTTTTTTTAGATCATCTCCGGAGTTCTCTCTACTTCTGGTATATGGTAACTTCTAAGACCTAGTAGGTATAAACTTGGCTCATAATATGCTAAATGAAAGCAAATAAGAATTTAAACAATTCTTATGTCTATCCATTCTGACCTTCATGACTGTTGACTTGACTCAGAAATTCAATGTCAGACTTTCTTTTCTCCCTATTTCCCTTCATTGCTTCCTTTCTTCCATTACTACTAACACAGATATAATGCTTTCTATATACTAGGCAGAGTTTGATGCGTTGGGCTCACTAGAGAGCAGACTGTATACACAGAAATGCAAAAGAGGAAAGCCCATTAGAATGTGTCTACCATGTTGCACCCCTTTCAAGGAGATTGGTGCAGGTTCAGGAGTAGTATATGTTTGATCAACAAAGGAACCATTAGATACTGTTTGTTATATTTGATGGCTTGTGTTGAGGGTGTCTAGAAGGACTGGAGCTAGAATGAAGGAGAATTTAGGAGATTGGCCAAGGGGTTCAGTCATACCATACCATGTTCCCAATGTGATTGTGGCAAAGCTGTACTCCAATAAATTGTTCCAAGATATACAGAACAAAGGCCTATTTGGGGTTGTGACATATCATATGTTCTGCTTGGAGATTCATAATGTGTATTAGCATATGAATATTTCAGACTCTTCTTGCCATGTAGGAACGTATGGCATGCCATGTTGGCCATGCCATATCCATGTAATACCTCTTAACTACCTAGGCAGATCATTTTGAGAACTGCTGCTAAGGTACAGTGAGTGATAAAGCTAGGAAGAGTTTTTGGTGGAAACTAATATAAGGAAAGTACAGCTTTAGGAACTTCATTCAATTTTTATTGAAGTCCCAATATATATTAGGCACATTATGACTAATCAGTCCAAAATATGAGTGCCAAATCAGTCCTTGAGGACTTAGAATTTCTGAAAATTACTGCCTTCTGCTTAAGAAGTATAAGATATCTGCTACTTGGAGTCAGTTTACCTATCATGCAAGTAAAACAATCAGCTTTTGCTTAAAATATCAAGATAATCACAGAAGACATAACCAACTCTTCCTCAAAATAATCATTTATAGTAAATGGTCACTGTCCTTTGCTGAGTAGATGTGATATATTAATTGTGACAAATATCTATTGTAATTGACATTTAAAACATAACATCAAGATATTTCAAAATATTCTTTCCTGGTAATGTTGTTTCAAAGAAGCCTTTTTGGTGATCTCTGAAAGGACCTATATGAAACCATATTTGGAGGGGCCTACATTTCATTTTATAATGAATTATCTCCCATTTTAATTGAAAATGTTACAACTTTTTATGTTAATCATGATAGAATGCCTCAGAGGACTTTTTTAATTATATTTTTATGGCTTGACCAATTTTATGTTTAATTTTTAATTTCTTTTTTCTTTCTTCATGTAGTATTCTTCTTTTTAATGCGCTTTTATCTTCAGTGAGCACGCTAGCATTACTCAGTGCCTCCTACAGCTGTTGTTAGTTGTCCTCAGGCTCAAAATCTCAGACTCATTCAAGGGCATTTTATTTGTCAATAATCACTTTATCTCCTTTTTTAAAATGTAGCACTTTTTAAAGATAATTACATATTTTTAAGTCTTTGTAGAACATGGGGGGTCCATTGCAAATCCTTGCTTTATCAAATGTTGTTTATTAAACTACAACTTCTTTAGCTTTGTCCTCTCTTTCTCCTTCCCTCCCTTCTTTCCTTCCTTCCTCCCTGTCTTTTGGGCAGATCCGGTTTTCTTCCTATCATATGGAGCAGTTTTAAAGGAATTTGAAACTATGCACTTAAAGATATGGGGATCATATATGGCAAATTTCCAATCCTACTTATTTTTGATATGTTAAGATCGTCTAAAATGTATAGCATAAGTATAGCTCTACTTATGCCATCAGAACCTTTCTTCAGTTAGCTAATATCATTATATGTTATTGGTAAACATGCTATTTGCAATGGAAATCTTTACATGTATAATGTCTAAAATTCCCCAAATATGGGTCATAATATATCCCATGGTTCATTTATCTATGACAGAAATATGCCTTTGATTTTAAATTCAATACATTTTGTTAGTTGACATGCCAAGGAATGGACTATAATCATGATGAAGCTTGGACTTCCTATTGCAATGCACTCTTTTCATTTGCTAGAAAATGTTAGATTTGTCTAAATTTTTATAATAGAAAAGCCTTAATGAACACATAATTTCATTTTTATAGATCAATCATTTTGGACATTTGGTGGAAAAAAACAGCTTAACATCAGCTTGCAACAGGGTAAAGTTGCCAAAGAGACAATTCGGAATGAATCATAATGTATCTTTATACCAACGTAACTCACACTGTACTTTGCAAGTATGGATGTGGTCAATTTTTGTTTCCTTTTAGATTCACTGAAGTATTTTTATTCAATACATAAAGTCATTGTCCTATCACCTTAATGCTTTCGGTTTGAATTGTATTGAATTGGTTTGGCAAGTGAAATACTCTGTACCTTTGCAATAAATTTAGAAAGGGAAGTTTGAAAGTGATCAAAGTCCATTTGCAGATATCAGACTGAAACTAACAACTTTATAATGAGACCTTTGATACTGTCTTCATTTCAGATATATTGGCAATTTGAGGGGTTAGCCATGAGTTTTCCATTTATGGAGAGAATTTTATGAAATCCTAGAATTATTTAATAGAACTCTTAATGGCAAATTCTATAACTTTGTATACCACCAACTAAACTGATAGAGACTGAAAAATATTGCAAATAGAATGTTATAACTCTGTAGTGCCTAATTTTAGTAATGACATTTAATTCCCCTTGTTTGAAATTAACAAAGAGTAAGTTAGAGGTGACTTTATCTTGTTAAATTATAGGTCTTAAATTTAATTGCAATTCACCCGAGAGCACTTAGCTGAAGTATTTACCTGCATTAATTTACGGAATTCACACCTCAACTATAATGGATTAAAAGTCCACATTTTTTTATATAAAAACAATTAAGTCATCTCTAAACATTTTATTACTTGCAGATAATATTTCAAGGCAATTGTGTATCTCATTTCATTGCCTCGATAAACTCAAAAGCCTAATGCTTTTGTTTAATATAAAAATTAAGGTTTCAGAATCACCACAGTGATTGTTTCCTATGGAAGAATGTATTACTTCATAGATTTTAAATTGCTCAAGGGTACAAAGAAATATTAAAAAATAATTTCATAGATCATAACAAAGCCAATGTTTTATATTGTTTTTTGCAAAATTCAAAATTAATTTGAGTAGCTAAGTCTATTAACATCAAAGAGTAAATCTATTTAAGTGAAAAATTATTTTCATATGTAAGCTTCTTTATGAAACAATTTTATGAAGAATATTAATGGAAATTTTTTCTTACATATTGAATCATTTACCTTATTTGATGTGTTTTCCTGGAAAGCAAATATATTTTTCTTATTATGTCCCTCCTAGGAGATATTAAAAAGTCATGTATAATATTTTTGTTTTACAATCAGTGATCTAGCATTTGTACAGTCATTTCTCAGAATGGTTTGCATTCTGGATGCCTCTGTACTAGTGAAAAGATTCTCCTTGTCCTTTGAGGACAAGATACTCCTTAAATAAGTTGACAGTATAAGTAACAAAGCATTCCACTTCTGCAGTTGAACATATTTAATTTTGCAACCAACTGCAACTCCTATTCCTATAATCCAGTGTTGTCGCTACCCAACTGTGTTGTTGGTGGATGGGGAATTTTTCGTTCCCACCCCAGCCTCCTCTCCTTTCTTAATCTATATTATAAGAAGAATCAGCTGCATTTGATGTACAAAATGCAAAGCTATCAAGTGATCTGCCATTGTTTCTGGCACCTACTCAATTATTGAGTGTCACCATTGAGCAGTTCACAGATAGTATTGTCTGGATATGCATGTTTTAATCACCAAAGAAAATTTGTGCTTTTTCCCCATCATAAAAAAGTAAGGAAAACTTCAAGTGAAAATCCATGTCGACACACCTCACTCAAAATGGAAGAAACTACAGGTGGTTGTTTTCATATCTGAGATTTTCAATTTTAGAAAATGTCTTCTTTCACAATGTAAAATTCAGAACTAATGTACTCCTTTCTGTTAAGAACTGTAGAGAAATGCTGAAGCCCACCTGAATGCTGGAAGCCACACAGGTCTCCCTCCCGCCCTCTCTCTTCTCTTTCCATCTGCTTCTCAGTAGATCAGAGCACTCTTCTGGTGTCCTGAAATGCGAACAATCCCTAAGTCCTGTCCGTGGACTCTCCACCACAGCTTTTCTTTCTCTGTGACCCATAAGTGACTAGGGATGTCTGAGGCCCTTAGCTTGTTCCAGATTGAAGGGAAATTTGACAATCCTTAAACCCACACTGGTATCTTTGTGAGTTTCCAAGGAAGACAAAGCAGACTTTTTCCCTAGAGCTTAAATTGGAAAGGTTTCTCCTGTCTGTGCCCTTCAGTGCACATTTTGTGTCTTTGTGGAAGTGCTGAGGGAAGAAGGCCAAGTTTTTCTTTGATTCTTTCCACTACAATACAAGCTCATTCACAAAGCATGTCCTACTCTTTCTTAGTTTCCAAGGGCAAAGCATGGTGGACTTGTTCCAAACCAGGGGCCACATGATTGTGCTTTCAGGCATCACTGCTCCTCTGCTACTGTACCAAGGAACAGCAGATTTAATCTAATTGAATTTTACCTACAGTGATTTATTTACTTCTTGCTCAAGGAATATTCCCATTGCATAAGTTTAGCGTTTGCAATGAACTATGAATCGTGCTGTATATGATGAATACTGAGAAGAACACGAGTTCTTAGAACATGTAAGCAGCGAGTGTCCAATAATTGTTTCATAAATTTAAGTCTCTTATAGCTCATCCAAAGATAAAAACAACTCCACTATCAGGACTTTGCCCTGATAGGTAGCTGCCTGAGCACTGACGGGAATCTCAGAAACAACTCCAGGTGATATTAAAATCTGTGAGTCTTCTCTACCCCCAGGACTAAAACCAAAGCAGAGTCACTAATGAGCAGTGATGCAAAAACTATCCAGCATCCACATTAACTTACTGATTGAAGAGTTCAGTGCTAAGCCATGTCCTTTAGGGGAAATGTCCATAATACGCTAGATAAATAAACCATTTAATTAGGAATTAAATTAGAGTGGCTGCAGCTATGACTTACAAAGTTATAAAATCTATATGAAATGTTAAAGAGTTCATCTAAATCCAACTGGGGTGTTGAATCATATGAAGATGCCAATATTCAACTGTTTTTGACCTGCAAAAACAGAGATTTCATATGGTTAATCCAATAATCAGCAGATGTACTGTCTAAGACTGTCTACTTGAATTTTCATTTAGTGTGGTAACTACTGATTAAATCTTAAAGAGTACTGACTGCCAAACTATTATTTAATTAATAGTGATTATGCATATTCTTTATAGTTTTGCTTCTTGGGGGAAAATATGGTATCAGAATACTGCTGTCAAGGGTCAGGCTTTCTTCTAATTATGCCCCAGTCCCAAATCCCTACATCTAAAGTGCTAGTCTGTTATTACCAGAAGACAAAAACAGAGTGATAATTTGTAGTTCTCTGCAGCATTTGTACAATAAATTTCCAATGGATGGATAGATAGATAGATAGATAGATAGATAGATAGATAGATAGATAGATAGATAGATAGACAGACAGATAATAAAGTACGAGTTTAGCATCTTGGAATAATCTAAGAGGAAATTAAAGGCCCTCTGGATTTTAGGTATTTTACAAACATCTCTTTGAATAAACTGCAACATAAAAATGTAACCCCAGTATTCAAAACTGAAATAATTGCCTTTGTTGAAGGATAAGAATGAAGTGTCCCTAATTCTTAACTATCAGATTCCTTCTCAGTGCCTTAGGCAGAAGCAGCTCTGGTTTTGAGCAGGTGAAACTCCTGTTTTACTGTCAGAAGTATTGTAGTGATGGTGCAAAGCATTTTAGCCTGAAAATCTGCAATTCAAGCTATAATATTTGAAAGCCAGAACAGTTTCAGAATATCTGTTTCTGTGATAAGGCAGCAGGACAAAATAATAGCAGGGTCATGCAGCCACTGGGGATAAAGAAATATGCTCATAAAAAGAAACTATGGGAATTATTTTTTAAATAATTGAAGAAATTACCATTTTCTGAAAAGAGTAGATATGTGTACAGATCAAACTACCTGACCATCTAATTCCTCATTATGGCTCCAGCTGAATTTCTTGATAGAATTATACCTGCATTACCATCAGCTGCCTCTTCTCGGTCTTAAGTATAATTCCATTTAGGGACTCTGTTATTATATCAAAACAGAATAAAAATCTAGTTATATAGTTCAAGAGTTTTCACAATTGGGTGCTCTTTGATTGTGCATTGTGCAAACCACTCATCTGACTAACCCTTGATTCATCTTTATCGCCTCGTCTTATTTTAGTATCTTTGAAGAGCATCTGCCTGGAAGTGCCTGGGATGACAGTTCTATTGCATGAGCACTGTGTTACTAGGATCATAAGCAGAGAATTACGGAACTGGGCAGAGTCTTTTACAATGAAGACAACCGCAGCTCAGAGAATCACACAGCCACTTTTGGACTGATGAGAGCCCTTTCTACTTTACCTTCATTCCCTGCCTCACATGCATGTAAAGTTTAGTTGCACTCATCCTATATGAACTCTGTAGGATTACCTATGCCAACACTCTATTTGTATTCCTATACCAACACTACAGGAATTCAGTAGATATAGTAAATTAAAAGCAAGTGAATCAAAAGAAATAATGTATTCAGACACCCCATTAGTTTCCCAAGAACAGGCAATATATATTAAGTTTCTTTATTATCTTTTTATAGTGAAAACGTAAAGGAAGTAGAACGTATTTCTGAGTTTAAGGCACTCAGAATATCTTAGCTGCTTTTTGTTTGTTTATTCATGTGTTTTGCTTTTCAGATTCCACATATATGTTGGTGGGTGGGAGGTACAGGCTTCCAGTTACAGAATGAATAAGTCACAGGAATCGAAGGTACAGCATAGGGAATACAGTCAATAGTACTATAATAGTGTTTGATAGTGATAGATGGTAGCTACACTTGGAGTGAGCATAGCATAACCTACAGAGCTGTAGAATCACTGTCTTATGCATCTGACACTAGTGTAACATCATGTGTCAACTATACTCAAATTAAAAGAAAACATTTTAAAAGAAAGCATGGCAATTGGACCACTTACCTCTCAGTGCTAGCTGAATTTATGAATTCGTTGCAGTCATCCATATGAGCCAACTCCTAACATTTGCACAAGTCACTCCTCTACTCTGTACAATCTGGCTAGTAGTTGATGAATACCTACATGGACCTCTTCAGCAGATCAAGGGCTAGTAAGAGAAGAATTCTGGCCAGTTGCAGTTCATAGGAGGCCACCAAAGGAAAATGAACCGATTCTCATTTTATCTATAACAAGATAAAATTAAGATTTTCAAACTAAAAAAAAAAAAATTCTCAGCTGTCTTAATCTTTCAAAAAACTTTTACAGTGGATTTTTCTGCTCCACCTTTGCTTAGGTAGAACTCCCAGAAATCACAAACTTGGCTGTAGTTCTTCAAAAGAGTTAATAATTCCACCCTAAGAAGACAACATCAAAACAGGTTCAGAATGAGTAAAGTGCTTTAAAACCTCTTGGGGGCTATTTACTTGTAATTTGTTATTTTGGGGACTGTCAAGGCAGCTTTTATGAATGGGAAATAATTGTTATTTACAGCCTTGTTTGCCTTTAATGGACGCTTATGTGCTGCCAAGGTTACCCGGGGTTTGAAAAGGAAGAAGATTCACTTTCCCTTGTTTTTTTAGATCAGTGGTTTGTTGAATCTGAAACAAAGCAAAAATGATTTTCTTTCTGTTATATTAATAAAAAGAAAAGAACGGAAGAGGGGAAACTTAGACTGTGCTCATGTCAAGTGGAATGCAGCACTGATTACACCATCATTAAGTTAATTTGTATAACACAGGCTGCCAGTATGAACAATTCAATGCTGGAAGTAGAACTTTTAACCTGAATTATTTAGTATTTCTGTTGTTAGTCTTTGTTCTGGATTAAATCGCAGATTTTAAAAAAATAAGGAAAAAGTAAGTACTCAAAAAAGATTTTGAACAGAACTTTGAGAAAATCATTTCTATTCAAATGGGTAGGCACACTATGCCCAATTCACAAATGTGACCTGTCTCTTAAATCTTCAGAACTACCGACTTCCTCTTGCCATTAAACTTGGCTTCTTCCTCACATAGTTTGAAGATATATACATCCAAGGATAGCTTTATTGGCATATGCAGCTCCCTTGCTTCTGCTGCAAAGCAGTGAGACTGTTAACACTCAAGAAGTTGCCTCTCTGCCATATAAAAATTCAACTTAAAGCTCTAGATAAAACCTTAATTAAAAGGTGTGGAAACAAATGCATTGTGCATCCAGCTGTACTACTTGCTAGAAGCACTCTGCCGAACCACCAGAGAGAGTTCTGCAGGTAATGGACTTTTTCCATGAGAAATACCTGGCTGCTAGCAACACACATTCTTGACCTCCCCTCTTGGGAGGGAATGCATTTTTCCCTACGTATAGTTGCTGACCAACGACTGCCTCGTAGATCAGGACTCCCTTGGAGAATTTCACGTGAAATATGCTCCTACTATGAGGGCCATAAGACAGAGGTGAGGTCTTAAATCTCCAGTTTGGAGTCTCATTTTGAGAAGTCAAGCTGGGCAATGCTCTTGGTTCACTGCCATGTCTAAAGTGTATCCAGATTTCTGATTTTTTTTTCTCTTCCCTTTAGCATTACACAAGTCTAACCAACTAAGATACAGATTCTACATTTCACAGTGTCATGTGAAAGTTTGAATAAAAAGTAACTTTTCAACCAACATTTTCTCCTGCTACTGTGAAGATGTCATTTGTTGATTCACTGTCCTTGGCCAGGCACCTTTTTGTACTCAGCAAATACAGTTAAATGAAAGAATGCAGGCTCATAATGTGGATGCTACTATTCCTTTTAGCTAGGAACTGAGGAAATCACAGCCTTAAGCAGTTAAGTAACAGACCCAAAGGTCATGCAGCTCATAAGTGACATAGATCAGATTTCCAACCCAGGCAATATGACTCCAGAGCCCATCTTCTTAAGCAGTACAGTCTCTCTTCCTTACAAAAAGACCTTGCTTTTCTCTGAGTTAAACCAATTGAATTCTTTTTTATCCAGGGATGAATCTAGATTTTGTAGGGACTGAAGCATATACAATTTGGAAGATCCTCCTTAAGGGGAAAAAAAGAAAAAAAAATAGCAATACAAAATTAACAGCAGAGACTTGGAAGAGGACCATGCAAGTAATGGGCCCCAATTTTACAAAAATTATAGCAAATTACTTCTAATTTCTATGCAGCAATAATGGTTGTAAGAGAGATTTTTCTCCAAGAACTTGGAAAAATCCTTGTTCTGAGGCATTTGGAATACAAAGACATGGCTATTAGCCTCAAGTATCTTACAGTCTTTGAGGGCAGACAGACAGGTTAACAGATAAAATCCAGTGTGATAAATGCTATAAAATAAGAGTATATAAAACACTCAAGAAGTCCCTCCTGTGTTTAGAGATTGGACTCCCAATTCCATCACTGCCACAAAGCCTGCCCATACCTTTCTATCCCTCACTTATCTCTGAAGTGATGAGACACTTTAGATATATAACAAAGTAACACATACCAAGTTGTGTGATTAGGCCTGGTCTTCCTAAGTAGACTGCCAGCTCTTTGCAGGTATGTGGTCTGGCTGTCACCACAGGTTCTCAGGACTGGGTATTGACTATGTGGCTGAGTGAATGATAGCTGGATATTGATGGGGCATAGCAATCTTTCTAGCAGCAGAAGCCACGGAGCCACCCAGGTGCCCCATCACTTCCAGTTTTCAATGAGTCCCAGAGTCTCAGAGTATGAGTCATCTGATTATTTTTTAAAAGTTTGCTGAGAATCCTTAAAACCACAACATGAAGGATGCCTGGGTGGCTCAGCGGTTTAGAGCCTGCCTTCAGCCCAAGGCATGATCCTGGAGTCCTGGGATCAAGTCCCACATCGGGCTCCCTGCACAGAACCTGCTTCTCCCTCTGCCTGTGTCTCTGCCTCTTTCTCTCTCTCTTTCTCTCTCTCTCTCTGTGTGTGTGTGTGTGTATCTCTCATGGATAAATAAAAAAATAAATCTTTTAAAAAATTTTAAAAAATAAAACCACAACATGATATGTAAACCAAGTATGTCAGGCTAATGGGTCAAGACATAGAGATAAAGAAGGATGTTCAGACAGTTAGGTTCCCTAAAAGAAAATTTTAATGAAATTTTGAAACTACATACAACAAAAATGAAGTCTTATAGTCAAATTTCACTTTAGTTCTTTAAATTTAGTTTTTCTTTTTTAGACCTATTTGACAACTGGGTTTCCAGAGGTGAATAAAAAGAAAACACATACAACCACATCTTTGTTACCTGAATTGTATCTTATCCTCAACAAGTATAGCTTCATAGTTACTAACTTGCATCCTTAATCAAATGTTTGAGTGTCTTACACCTTTTGGCTCACTCATATGTTTTTTACACATAGGGTATAACATTTGAAGACCAAACAGTTCCAGCTACATCTTTTTTTTAGTCTGTTTTTTGGGAGATATAAACCAAGAGTTAATCTGAGAGCTGAACTACCAGAAAGCTGAATGAAAATGAAGATGTTCACAGTGGGCATCTTCCTTATATTTAAAATCAAAGACCCCTACAACCTATAGTTGTAAGGAAGCTTTGGCTTCAGTGATTTTAAAACATATTTTTTAATAGAAGCTTTTTCTACACATTTTTATCCAAAAGACACACTATGCAGAGCACTTATATCAAGCAAACAAATAAGCAAAACCCAAAACAGCTTAATGACTAACAGAAGCAGAGGTGCTCTGGTTAAATCAGAATTGGAGGCTTAGAGTCCTCTTCACCATCCTAACCCCTCACTATCCCCAGAGGTACTTCTGTGGACCCTCCTCAGATGCTGCAGAATACAATGTGGAAACCCCTGATCTCATTCATTGCTTTCTCTCCCCCATGGAAGAGTCCAGTTGCTGCTTAAACAGTGTAAGTGATAAGCCCACCCCCGTCCCACTCCCTCATAGGCATCTTTTTCTATTTGTGAACATATTAGAATATTAGAAAGGAATTCTATACATTGGTGCAAATTTTGTCCATGTAACTTCAATCAGTTGGCTATTGTCTTAGTCTTTGGAACTCTAAATCTCTTTCCACATCACAGCACTTCAGTTTTATAAAGATTGGTGTAATGTCTTCTTTTCTAGTCTAAGTATCCCTACTTATTTCTACCTCTCCAGAAATGACATGATCTCCTTAGGTTCTATCTGGAATTGCTTCAGGTCATTCTGGATGTACTCTTCCAGGTATGGAGGACTGGCCAAGGATGAATATAGAGGACCTGCCTTCTCCAGTGTTCTCAAGGCTTAACTTCCACTAATGAAACCTAAGACTGATTAAGTTTGCAGCCAACAGAAACCAGATCTTCTCCATATAAACAAATGATTTTCTAGTTAGCTCAAACTTCTAACAGGTTATGTGTTGAAATGAAGTTATAGAATATTTGGAGAATAGTTACCTACGTACACCATATTGCTTTTAGCATGTACATATTTTTCCAGTTGTCTACTATTGAGGATTATCCACAATTTGCAAACCTGTAGGACCAAAAGAAATTGATGAGTAATATATTATTTAATGTAATAAAGATAAGAAAACTTGGCCTGGAGACATTGAATGATGAGCAAATGTTTGCCCACCCAATTACCACAGTGTGACTGTATGTCCCAATTAGCCTGGAACAGTCACAGTTTTTATGCCAGCTGTCCTAGTGACATAGTTAATGAAACCTTTTTTCTAGAAAGAAATAAATGTCTAGGTTTGGAATTTTTTTTCAAGATTTATTTATTTTAGAAAGAGGGAGAGAGAGTGTGTGTGAGTGGGGTTAGGGCAGAGAGGGAGACAAGCAGACTCCTCGCTGATCAGGAAGCCTGATATGAGACTGAATCCCACGATGCTGAGATCATGACCAGAGCTGAAATCAAGAGTCAGACACTCAAGCGACTGAGCCACCCAGACACCTCTAGGTTTGGAAAATAATTTAAATGATTGCCTTAAGTAAGGGCTCTTTCTGCTGTATTACACTGTTTCTTATGCTAACTCTGTCCACCTTTGGATCTGCACGTGATAATGTGATGTAGGACATTCAAAGAACTGAAATTACACAGATTTTCTTCATAGATTCAGACATCAGAAAACCATCCCAATCTAGATAAATGAATCTTGGATGGCTTTCAGTGCTGACATGTCTGAACAAAAACATCCCTCTATGTAGAACTCTGAGTAGACAAAACACATCTAACCAATCAGACTATGATAGAAGGGTCTAACAATTTTTTTGTGGTACTAGAAGATATTTTGCAGTCATGGTAAAGTCATAGTTTAAGAAGCCAGACCTAGATAACTCTATTTCTTCCAGTATGTGAAAATGTACAAGTTGAGTGCTCTGTAAATGATGGGAAATTAGTTTAAAAGTAGAAAAATAGAATTTTGCCCTCTTCTCTCCATTCTTTCCTATAAGCAAAAAATATAGAGTATTTTAGGAAGTATATTGAAGGATATATTTAGGATTCATAAATGATTATCATGTGCACGTATGGGAAATGAGATGAAGTTTTATACTGTGGTCAATCATAAGTGCTTATATAGTGACGCACACTTTGGTAACTGCTAGAACTTAGTTATTAGAAGCTATAAAAATATGCAACAATCCATAAAATACTTTGAAGATTTTTTTTCTGTGTTTTGTGAAAAAGACTTTTGGTTGCTTCTCTGAGATGGTTATAATGGTTTGAGCAAGAAATAATATGTTGGCACATAAATACAATAGTGGTCTAATCACGAAGTTTGAAAAGATAGTGACAATAATAAATGTAAACTACTAATGTTATTGTTTGAGGCATCTGTCAAGTTGTATTAGACCTTAAATTTCCTACATGAGAACATTTGAGCACTCATCAATCACGTATCATTCCCAAAGGCAACCAATCATCGTGGCTATTTCTCCATTAGGACAATGCCAAGCTTAAAGATTTTAAGTCCTGCCAGTGGCAGTAAAACTAAGTGTTCTTAGGGGAAATATATAAAGGATATTTTTTTCCTCTTTTGGTAGGAGCACTAAAAATGGTCACCAAACAATTGACTTTGATTTGACAGCTTACAAAGTGTCATTAAAAAGATTTTCTATAATCTCTTTTTATATTCCTCACGATAAAAAGAACTTACCTGTAACTTATGTTACTATATAAGTCCCTATATCTTATACAGACTTTTCTCTGAGACTTTCAAAAAATAATTTTACATATATATGTGAGTGAGTATGCCTGTGTCTGTGTATGACTCTTTTGTTTCTGGGGGTAAATTTGCACTTTATTCAGAAAACTAGAGGGTATCTTATCAAGGCAATGTAACTAATTCTGACCCCATGCAGACATTTTCTTTTTTTTTTATTCCCTTTTTTTTTTGTTTTGTTTTTTGTTGTTTTGTTTTGTTTTGTTTTTTAATTTATTTTTTATTGGTGTTCAATTTACTAACATACAGAATAACCCCCAGTGCCCGTCACCCATTCACTCCCACCCCCCGCCCTCCTCCCCTTCTACCACCCCTAGTTCGTTTCCCAGAGTTAGCAGTCTTTACGTTCTGTCTCCCTTTCTGATATTTCCCACACATTTCTTCTCCCTTCCCTTATATTCCCTTTCACTATTATTTATATTCCCCAAATGAATGAGAACATATAATGTTTGTCCTTCTCCGACTGACTTACTTCACTCAGCATAATACCCTCCAGTTCCATCCACGTTGAAGCAAATGGTGGGTATTTGTCATTTCTAATAGCTGAGTAATATTCCATTGTATACATAAACCACATCTTCTTTATCCATTCATCTTTCGTTGGACACCGAGGCTCCTTCCACAGTTTGGCTATCGTGGCCATTGCTGCTATAAACATCGGGGTGCAGGTGTCCTGGCGTTTCATTGCATTTGTATCTTTGGGGTAAATCCCCAGCAGTGCAATTGCTGGGTCGTAGGGCAGGTCTATTTTTAACTGTTTGAGGAACCTCCACACAGTTTTCCAGAGTGGCTGCACCAGTTCACATTCCCACCAACAGTGTAAGAGGGTTCCCTTTTCTCCGCATCCTCTCCAACATTTGTTGCTTCCTGCCTTGTTAATTTTCCCCATTCTCACTGGTGTGAGGTGGTATCTCATTGTGGTTTTGATTTGTATTTCCCTGATGGCAAGTGATGCAGAGCATTTTCTCATATGCATGTTGGCCATGTCTATGTCTTCCTCTGTGAGATTTCTGTTCATGTCTTTTGCCCATTTCATGATTGGATTGTTTGTTTCTTTGGTGTTGAGTTTAATAAGTTCTTTATAGATCTTGGAAACTAGCCCTTTATCTGATATGTCATTTGCAAATATCTTCTCCCATTCTGTAGGTTGTCTTTGAGTTTTGTTGACTGTATCCTTTGCTGTGCAAAAGCTTCTTATCTTGATGAAGTCCCAATAGTTCATTTTTGCTTTGGTTTCTTTTGCCTTCGTGGATGTATCTTGCAAGAAGTTACTATGGCCGAGTTCAAAAAGGTGTTGCCTGTGTTCTTCTCTAGGATTTTGATGGAATCTTGTCTCACATTTAGATCTTTCATCCATTTTGAGTTTATCTTTGTGTATGGTGAAAGAGAGTGGTCTAGTTTCATTCTTCTGCATGTGGATGTCCAATTTTCCCAGCACCATTTATTGAAGAGACTGTCTTTCTTCCAATGGATAGTCTTTCCTCCTTTATCGAATATTAGTTGCCCATAAAGTTCAGGGTCCACTTCTGGATTCTCTATTCTGTTCCACTGATCTATGTGTCTGTTTTTGTGCCAGTACCACACTGTCTTGATGACCACAGCTTGGTAGTACAACCTGAAATCTGGCATTGTGATGCCCCCAGCTATGGTTTTCTTTTTTAAAATTCCCCTGGCTATTCGGGGTCTTTTCTGATTCCACACAAATCTTAAAATAATTTGTTCTAACTCTCTGGAGAAAGTCCCTGGTATTTTGATAGGGATTGCATTAAACGTGTATATTGCCCTGGGTAACATTGACATTTTCACAATATTAATTCTGCCAATCCATGAGCATGGAATATTTTTCCATCTCTTTGTGTCTTCCTCAATTTCTTTCAGAAGTGTTCTATAGTTTTGAGGGTATAGATCCTTTACCTCTTTGGTTAGGTTTATTCCTAGGTATCTTATGCTTTTGGGTGCAATTGTAAATGGGATTGACTCCTTAATTTCTCTTTCTTCAGTCTCATTGTTAGTGTATAGAAATGCCACTGACTTCTGGGCATTGATTTTGTATCCTGCCACGCTACCGAATTGCTGTATGAGTTCTAGCAATCTTGGGGTGGAGACTTTTGGGTTTTCTATGTAGAGTATCATGTCATCGGCGAAGAGGGAGAGTTTGACTTCTTCTTTGCCAATTTGAATGCCTTTAATGTCTTTTTGTTGTCTGATTGCTGAGGCTAGGACTTCCAGTACTATGTTGAACAGCAGTGGTGAGAGTGGACATCCCTGTCTTGTTCCTGATCTTAGGGGAAAGGCTCCCAGTGCTTCCCCATTGAGAATGATATTTGCTGTGGGCTTTTTATAGATGGCTTTTAATATGTCGAGGAATGTTCCCTCTATCCCTACACTCTGAAGAGTTTTGATCAGGAATGGATGCTGTATTTTGTCAAATGCTTTCTCTGCATCCAATGAGAGGATCATATGGTTCTTGGTTTTTCTCTTGCTGATATGATGAATCACATTGATTGTTTTATGGGTGTTGAACCAGCCTTGTGTCCCAGGAATAAATCCTACTTGGTCATGGTGAATAATTTTCTTAATGTACTGCTGGATCCTATTGGCCAGTATCTTGTTGAGAATTTGTGCATCCATGTTCATCAGGGATATTGGTCTGTAATTCTCCTTTTTGGTGGGGTCTTTGTCTGGTTTTGGAATTAAGGTGATGCTGGCCTCATAGAACGAATTTGGAAGTACTCCATCTCTTTCTATCTTTCCAAACAGCTTTAGGAGAATAGGTATGGTTTCTTCTTTAAACGTTTGATAAAATTCCCCTGGGAAGCCATCTGGCCCTGGACTCTTGTGTCTTGGGAGGTTTTTGATGACTGCTTCAATTTCCTCCCTGGTTATTGGCCTGTTCAGGTTTTCTATTTCTTCCTGTTACAGTTTTGGTAGTTTGTGGCTTTCCAGGAATGCATCCATTTCTTCTAGATTGCCTAATTTATTGGCGTATAGCTGTTCATAATATGTTTTTAAAATCGTTTGTATTTCCTTGGTGTTGGTAGTGATCTCTCCTTTCTCATTCATGATTTTATTAATTTGAGTCTTCTCTCTCTTCTTTTTAATAAGGCTGGCTAATGGTTTATCTATCATATTAATTCTTTCAAAGAACCAACTCCTGGTTCTGTTGATCTGTTCCACAGTTCTTCTGGTCTCGATTTCGTTGAGTTCTGCTCGAATCTTTATTAACTCCCTTCTTCTCTTGGGTGTAGGATCTATTTGCTGTTTTTTCTCTAGCTCCTTTATGTGTAAGGTTAGCTTTTGTATTTGAGTTCTTTCCAGTTTTTGAATGGATGCTTGTATTGCGATGTATTTCCCCCTTAGGACTGCTTTTGCTGCATCCCAAAGGTTTTGAACGGTTGTATCTTCATTCTCATTAGTTTCCATGAGTCCTTTTAATTCTTCCTTAATTTCCTGGTTGACCCTTTTATCTTTTAGCAGGATGGTCCTTAACCTCCATGTGTTTGAGGTCCTTCCAAACTTCTTGTTGTGATTTAGTTCTAATTTCAAGGCATTATGGTCTGAGAATATGCAGGGGACAATCCCAATCTTTTGGTATCGGTTCAGACCCGATTTGTGACCCAATATGTGGTCTATTCTGGAGAAAGTTCCATGTGCGCTTGAGAAGAATGTGTATTCAGTTGAGTTTGGATGTAAAGTTCTGTAGATACCTGTGAAATCCATCTGGTCCAGTGTATCATTTAAAGCTCTCGTTTCTTTGGAGATGTTGTGCTTAGAAGACCTATCGAGTATAGAAAGAGCTAGATTGAAGTCACCAAGTATAAGTGTATTATTATCTAAGTATTTCTTCACTTTGGTTAATAATTGATTGATATATTTGGCAGCTCCCACATTCGGGGCATATATATTGAGGATTGTTAAGTCCTCTTGTTGAATAGATCCTTTAAGTATGATATAGTGTCCCTCTTCATCTCTCACTACAGTCTTTGGGGTAAATTTTAGTTTATCTGATATAAGGATGGCTACCCCTGCTTTCTTGTGAGGACCATTCGAATGGTAAATGGTTCTCCAACCTTTTATTTTCAGGCTGTAGGTGTCCTTCTGTCTAAAATGAGTCTCTTGTAGACAGCAAATAGATGGGTCCTGCTTTTTTATCCAGTCTGAAACCCTGCGCCTTTTGATGGGGTCATTAAGCCCCTTCACATTCAGAGTTACTATTGAGAGATATGCGTTTAGTGTCATCATGATATCTATTCAGTCCTTGTTTTTGTGGACTGTTCCACTGAACTTCTTCTTAAAGGGGAATTTTAAGAGTCCCCCTTAAAATTTCTTGCAGAGCTGGTTTGGAGGTCACATATTCTTTTAGTTGCTGCCTGTCTTGGAAGCTCTTTATCTCTCCTTCCATTTTGAATGAGAGCCTTGCTGGATAAAGTATTCTTGGTTGCATGTTCTTCTCATTTAGGACCCTGAATATATCCTGCCAGCCCTTTCTGGCCTGCCAGGTCTCTGTGGAGAGGTCTGCTGTTACCCTAATAGTCCTCCCCATAAAAGTCAGGGATTTCTTGTCTCTTGCTGCTTTAAGGATCTTCTCTTTATCTTTGGAATTTGCAAGCTTCACAATTAAATGTCGAGGTGTTGAACGGTTTTTATTGATTTTAGGGGGGATCTCTCTATTTCCTGGATCTGAATGCCTGTTTCCCTTCCCAGATTAGGAAAGTTTTCAGCTAGAATTTGTTCAAATACATATTCTGGCCCTCTGGCCCTTTCGGCGCCCTCGGGAACCCCAATTAAACGTAGGTTTTTCTTCCTCAGGCTGTCGTTTATTTCCCTTAATCTATCTTCATGGTCTTTTAATTGTTTGTCTCTTTTTTCCTCAGTTTCCCTCTTTGCTATCAACTTGTCTTCTATGTCACTCACTCATTCTTCCACCTCGTTAACCCTCGTCGTTAGGACTTCTGGTTTGGATTGCATCTCATTCAATTGATTTTTAATTTCTGCCTGATTAGCTCTAAATTCTGCAGTCATGAAGTCTCTTGAGTCCTTTCTGCTTTTTTCTAGAGCCACCAGTAGCTGTATAATAGTGCTTCTGAATTGGCTTTCTGACATTGAATTGTAATCCAGATTTTGTAACTCTGTGGGAGAGAGGACTGTTTCTGATTCTTTCTTTTGAGGTGAGGTTTTCCTTCTAGTCATTTTGCTCAGTGCAGAGTGGCCAAAAGCAAGTTGTATTGGGAAAAAGAGAAAAAGAGAGGAGAGAAAGAAGGAAGGAAAAGAGAAAGAAAAAAAAGGGAAGAAAAAAACGAAAAAAAAAAAGAGAAGAAAAAGAGAAAGAAAAAGAAAGGAAAAAAAGGGGGTGGGGGAAGGAAACAAATCAAAAAGCAAAACAAAACAAAACAAAACAAAACAAAAAAAGAACCACGGGGGAGTATCTTCTGATTCTGTGTACTTTAAGTCCCTTCGCTTCTCCTGGAGGTTGTCAGTCTAGCTGGTGTTCTGGGGGAGGGGCCTGTTGTGCTGATTTTCAGGTGTTAGCACTTGGGGGAGCTGCTGTGCCCCTGCCTGGTGCAGGGCTCAGTGGGGGTTGTTTGCCCGTGAGGCCGCAGGAGGAACAGCCCCAGTGGCGGGGCAGCTCTGGAAACCTGGGTTCAGCTCCGGCAGCAACTCCGTCTGCAGGGCCTGGAGGCTCCGGGGCGGGGCCGCTGATCTGCTCAGCTGGGGCAGGAGCGTCCTCGCTGTCCTGGGCCCTCCCGGCCTCTGCCTGTCCCGGGGGAGGCGGGATCCTGGGCTGTGTCCCGGCGCCCTGTGCTCCGGGGCCTGCGCTGGTGGATTCGCGCTCCCGGGCCGCAGCCCCCTCCGCGGAGTTGCCGCCCGAGCCCCTCCGAGCTGCTCCTGGACCCACGCATCCCCCTCCGCACGGAGCCTCTTCCTCTGCCCGAGCCCCTCCGAGCTGCTCCCGCCCCGCAGCCTCCTCCGCGGAGCCGCCGCCCGAGCCCCCCGAGCTGCTCCGGGTCCCGCCGTGCGCGCTGCAGCCCTTAGGGAGCTCGGCGCACTCTCCTGGGCGCGCAGTTGCTGTTACTGTCCCCGGGAGCCCGAGGGCATCCTCGCCCTCCTGGGTCCTGCTCCAACTCCCCGCGAGCCCCTTTCCCCCGGGAAGGTCGTGCAGCTCCTGCGTCTCCGGGACGGGGCTCTCCTGTCCTGGGGACCCTCGCCCCGGCCTCAGCCCGGCTCCTCGCGGGGCCCCTCCCCCTCGGAGGCCTTTGTTCCTTTACTTCTTTTTCCCCGTCTTCCTACCTTGATAGAAGCGCGAACTCTTCTCACTGTAGCATTCCAGCCGGTCTCTCTTTAATTCTCAGGCCGAATTCATAGATTTTCAGGATAATTTGAAGGTTTTCTAGGTAATTTGGTGGAGACAGGTGATTTGGGGACCCTACTCCTCCGCCATCTTGCTCCTCCCCCCCATGCAGACATTTTCAAGACATTTGAGGCCTGTATCTTTTTTTTTTTTTTTTAAGATTTTATTTTTTTATTCATGAGAGACACACATACACAGAGAGGCAGAGACACAGGCAGAGGGAGAAGCAGGCTCCGTGCAGGGAGGCCGATGTGGGATTCAATCCTGGGTCTCCAGGATCAGGCCCTGGGCTGAAGGCGGTGCTAAACTGCTGAGCCACCTGGGCTGCCCTTGAGGCCTGTATCTTATACAGATATATAGAAACCTAAACCTTAGATATGCATTGCCTCATACCTTTTAGATACAAATAGTTCTATATATTATAGATACAAAAAGGCATATATCTTATAAACACAGAGCTTGGGGCACCTGGGTGGCTCAGTGGTTGAGTGTCTGCCTTTGGCTCAGGTCATGATCCTGGGGTCCTAGGATCGAGTCCCGCAGGAGGCTCCCCACCTATGTCTCTGCTTCTCTGTGTGTCTCTTATGAATAAATAAATAAAATGTTTAAAAAAAACACATGCAGACACACAGAGCTCCTTACCTAATGCACTCATAGGCCTACCCTTTGTGGACACATGTTGGCTTACTCTTAGAAGCCTGTACTATATAGATACATATAGGCCTAAAACCATACCGACTCATAGAAGCCTATAAGGCCTTAGAGACATGTATAGGAATTTGCCTCATACACACATATAGGCCTATATAATCTATAGATACCCATAGGCCTATAGCTTATAGACTCACAAGGCCTATATCTTATAAAAAGTGACTAAAAATTTCATAATGAATACATTAAAGACCTAAGTACACACAACTGAGATCTCCTTCTAATCACAGAACTTTGAAAATTGAAGGTTTATCATTCTGGGCTCTCTCTTCCTTATGAACATTTGATGAACAAGGACACTGACTCCAGATAATTTGTGCTAGGCTCACAGATTTGATCCACGGGGATGAGCTCAAAGTATTCTGATTCAAGGCCTTATATATTTTCTTAGTGCATAATCATAACCTTATATTACATCTTAAGAGAATTTTTCAACCTAAATCCTCTTTAGGTGTATATTCTGTGTTTGTAGAACATTGATTCAGGTTAACTGGTCCTGTTTACTTCAACAATTCAAGCTCCAAATTTAGTTAGCACTTAATTTTTGTGCAATCTTTTTGTTCAACCTCCCTCATGGTATGCTCCTTTACATACAAGTATCTAAAACCCCACTCCAGTTAAAAAAAAAAAAAAGTCTCTTAAGATATCCTAAAGCCTTCTGATATTTTGCATTGAATACGTTTCATTTAAAATATCACCAAGGCAGGTTATTGTCGACTTGTTGTAATTTATTTAAATTGCCATTGGCTTCATTTCCATTTTTGGAGTCCTTAGCTTAGCATTCCAGAGACAAAAAGTGAATCTGAGTTCAGAAAATGCAGTATATTTTTTGAAAATGTGTGTTACATCTTATTAGGCCTGTAAATAACAAAGGATTTCAAAAACTAAAAATAAATACAGATACCTAATGTTAAGCTGGATACATTCTCTTCAAAATGAGAAGATGAACATTTTTAGAAAGGCTGTCACAGATATTGGAAACTGCCGAGAAGCTAGTGCAGGCTGGATATAGTATGGAGTATTGATTCAGATGTCATAATTAAATGAGCCTGAGACTGAGCTCAGATAGAAACTGTTTGGAAAGATGGATAAAGAGTCAGGAAGAGATATGAGTTAGAGTCTCTTCTCCTAATAGTACTTGTCAGAATTTCAAGGGTGAGAGGTTCTATCAATTGGAACAAGAACGGTGTGGGTGTGATGGAGTTTGGCACCTTATCAATTCTCTCCTTTCTAAGAGAGCATGTGTCTGACATCTGTGATTTATTTCCGATCTACCAGTCTGGTGAGCATGAGTCTTGAGTTTGCTGCCAAATTACTGTACTCGTCTACATGCTAAAAGGCTGCTGTCACATTTAAGACTGTCAGAAATTCACATCCTTCCCATGGGTGATCCCAGAGAATACATATAATAGAGACTTGCTTTTGCTTATGGAGAGTCATGTGTGGGAGTTACGTTGTTGCAAATCAATTAATATTATACCAAATTACCAAATTAGCTTCCCCCTCTCAACTTCTGCATAGATGGTTAAAACAGTATTATAGCCATATAAATGGAAATATAAAATATAAAAAAAAAATTCTCCTATAATCTCACCACCCTAATACAAATGTTACCTCTGCAGTTTCTGTCTATATGCATTCTATAATATTGACATTTATTCTTAGAAAAGATTTTCTGGGGGCACCTGAGTAGCTCAGTCAGTTAAGCATCCAACTCTTGGGTGAAATCATGTACTACATCAAGCTCTGGGCTGGGCATGGAGCCTGCTTAAGATTCTCTGTCTCTCCCTCTCCTGCCACTTGCTCTTTCTCTCTCTCTCTCAAAAAAGAAAGAAATAAATAAGAAAGAGATTTCTGATTATTAGCAATTTATTCCCATAAGAGGAGATTCCCCTCCTAAGTGGGAGGAGGGTATAATCTTGGTTGAATTGTGAAAAAGGAGGAGCACTCTAAAACCCATGACATACTAGTGGGATGGAAATGAATTAAATTGCAATGATCCCTGAAAAAGACACATTTCCCTTATCTCTGGTGTAGCTCTTGAGAGGTTTTCTCATTCACCAGCCAACTTTGTACAGCTAAGGCTCTCTCATCTTCATATCCTTACCCTGGAGAGAGAGAAGCAGGTGATATACGTACAGAGGGCATCACTGATAGTCAATATGTTTCTCTAAATGCCACCTCCTCCTAGGCCTGTGGCAAGGAGAGATATCATTTAAAGTTGACACTGCAGTTCCTCTGGCCATTTGAATTGTGACCTTCCAACCCAGGAACTGGCCCAGATCTACAGGATTTATCAAAAAGACCTTAATATTGCAGAATGGCAGCCCTCACCAATCATTCCTTCACTATCTCCCTCCTCCTCTTTATCCTCATTATTAGAACAGTCATTATTTTAAGCCACTCAGTTGCCTCGGGGTCTGTAAGATGCCCCTTGTGATAATTCTCTATGGCAAATATACCTACATAACCTTTCTCTGTTCATTTGCCCTAACCTTCCCCCTAGAGGAAATTTGCAAATGTCCTTTATTCTTCAGGGCATTTGCACTAAAAGGCTTTTGCCATCCATTTTCTTGCCTAAGAGTTGTAAACAAACAAAACAAAGAGTTCTATTTATTGAAAAGTTAACTTCCTACAGTAGGATACAAATGTTTGTGAATGATTATGAATATTGTAGGAATTGTTTTAGGGCTGTTGGGAAGTGCTTACTTTTAATTTTCTTTCTTTCTTTCTTTCTTTTTTTTTTTTTAGAACTCAAAAACTAGAAAGATCCTTAGTTTATTCCACTACCCAAACACCCTAGTCCCACAAATAAGGAAGAGGAAGTTAGAAGCTTCAGCTTGTTGGCGCAAAACCTGAAAGCCAACAGTCTAGCAGAGCCTTTGCTAGATCATTGATTGATCTCTAGCTTACTCCCTGGGAGTCCTTGAGCAGTTTACCCAGGTCCTCCCCATCCCTTGGTCTTCTCAGCTGTGTGTTCAAAGAGAAGATACCAAAGTCTCCAGTTGTGAGGATTAAATGAGATCTTGTTGGCAAAATGCTTAGTACCATTCCTGGCGTATTTAATTACTGGGTGCTGCTCTTTCATGATCCTTCAGGTAGGAACTGAAGGTGGTGATAGTAACAGAATTATCATCATTCTTATGCCATACAGAGAGCCTCAATCTCTAAAACTCCATCTTTTTTCTTGCCACACATCCCTTAGTCTTAGGGGAAAGAGACTCTGTCTTTAAAGAGCACCACCTTGAAGAAAGGCTTTTTCCTCTAGCAGTTAGACTTTCATTCCTGGGTCGAGAGATGAGGAAAGTGTGTTGTGCATTCAGACAATCCTTGCTGGAAAGTGTTGCCAGAAATAAACAAGCTGTCAGGAGCAAATGATTCATTTCTCATCTACTCAGATGACATCTGGTTTAAGTGTGATGAATACATGCTTGTTTAAATCATATGGTGACGGTGATGCTATCTGACAGAAATGTTTGCAAATATTTGGGGAATCCCTTAAGTGCTTGCTACCAAAAGAATGAGCTTATTTAAAAGGAGAAAAGGCATAAACTTCCATCTATCAAATCAACGCTTGCTTCAACCTCCTAAGGCTATGAGATTTGCAGCTACACCTGCCACACTGTTTGAAGATTAAGAAGTGGCTCTTTTGACATTAAATGTGGATGCTACCATCAACATGCTGATGTGTAACGAATGCTCAGTGGCCATTTGGATATTTAGGAAACAGCCTTTGAATAAAAGAAATGTCAAGCATACCTGCGTGTTTGAATTGGCTTCAGTACCTTTAATGGTTTGGTTATTGTTTTCATTTACCTTTGCAGCTATTCATTTAATAGTGTTTAGTGGGTTATATTATGCCAAACACAGAAGAGCCTAAGAGGAAATGAAGATATGTGCCTGCTAGGGGACTTCGCGTGCCACTAGGGAAATAATCAGTCTTAGCATAATGCTTGATTATTCAGATTCATAATGCAAAGATATGGCATGTCCTGCAGTCTCTATGTGCTGTGCCTTATCAGTCATTCTGGATTGTTCTTGCCAAGCCATTTGCTTGCCATCTTAAATAACCTGAGAATTAGCAGTATTTAACTGAAATATATTGATAGTCTTTTTTATGGAGAAGATTTAAAATATATATATAGAAATTCTAAATTATCTGAATATTGAAAATTAAAGACTTATGCATAATGCATAGCAATTGCTCAGTGAGTTAGGAATAAACATTTACATGGAGAAAATCATGTGAAACATGTGTCAAAGCATAAAGAATGCTTGCTTGATATATAGCCCATTTAATAATATTTTTATGCAAAGAAGAGAGAACAAATATCTCTTTTATGCATGACATCAATAGCTACTGTTTGTATAGCACATTGCAGTTCTTAAAGCACTTTCCATGAGTTATATCATGTGAGATAATAATTCTACTTTAATCCAGGTAATTCATTATATTTTTCAATCATATAATTGACATTTCAAATATACAGTTGTTTTCCTGAAACATCAATAAACAAAACCAATTTTATGAGCTACTTATATAAAGTCAGCCTCAAGTATTTCAAAATAATTGATTTTTATATATTAAGTCTATCATCTCCATCATTATATTTTCAAGTTCTTTGTTTCTAATTTACATTTGGGAAGATAAAGAGATTTATCAACAGCATTACAGTAGACATTTTATGGTTTTACTAAAAAATATTAGTTTGTATTTATCATAAATTACAAATTTTTGAAGCACATACAGAAGAATTAATGACAATAGATTAAGTGAGAAGAAGTCATCTCTGCCCCCCCTGAGAATGAGCTTTAGCTATTGAGAAGAGGTCTGGTGATCTCAGATTTGAATAGAGTCTTTGAATACCTTCACCAGATTAGATTTTATGAAAATACAAAAAGCCAAAAAGTACACGTAAATACATATGTGTTTATATTCATATATACCTGTGTGAGTTTACAAAATACAAGAGGTACATAAAGCTAATGAATACTTGAAAACAGTGTAAATGAGGTGGGGTGGATGAAAGAGGTCTTTTGTTTTTTACTCCTTAGACTACGGTATTATTTCGATTGTTGTCAATGATAATGTCTTCATTGATTGCTCGTGTGAAAATAGATAATTAGATGGGTGGATGGATAGATAGATAGATAGCAAGAAAGCCTAAATGCATAATAATACCAAGAATAAAAAGTGGACTGACCTGGTCAACTCTGTCTTTTTTGTTTGTTGTGTTGTAAAGGAACTTTCTGCTTTTCCCTCAAGCAGATGTGGTACTGAGTGCCTCAGGCTGAAGGATGGCTCTCTTTGGCTTTATCTCATTTAATATACTTTTGTCCACAGTGTGTTGTTAACTGCTGAACATCTGGCTTTTGAAGGAGAGAGGTTCTAATTTGTAGTATTTACTGATTTCCATTGTATAAATACTCTCAAGGTGGCCAATTTTAAACTACCAATTTGACATCAGTGTCTACACAGTCCCTGGAAATTATTGACTGACTTTGTGTCCCGTGGCTCAAATTGTGGCATCTAAAGCCTTGATTCTTTTCCATAGGGATGCTCCCTTGGATTGGGTATCATCTCTCCAGAAACTCTTGCTATGGGGGACAGGGTGTGGCTAATGACAGGAAGACCAGGAAGACTTGCTTAAGCAACCAACGCAAGTGCAACCAAAGGCCTATTACTGAACATCACTGAACCTACCACCCGACCGAAGTGCCAGCTCCTAGTCTGCTCACAGGGGCAAGGCGCAGATTTCCAACCCAGCACTGCTGAAAAAGAAGCAGGTTTAGTTGGCCTCTTCAAGCTCTTCATTTATAAAATAGAAATCATTCACAGGATGCTCAGAATTACAAACCATTTGGGGAAAAAAAGTGCTATTTAAATATATGCACCCAGGGAGCCTGAGTGGCTCAGTCGGTGAAGTGTCTGCCTTCAGCTCAGGTCATGATCCCAGGGTCCTGGGATTGAGCCCCACGTCAGGCTTCCTGCTCTGTGAGGAGCCTACTTCTCCCTCTGCCACTCCCCCTGCCAGTGTGCTCTCTCTCTGTCAAATAACTAAATAAAATCCTTTAAATTAATTAATTAATTAAATGCACCCAATTTTTTCTTCTTCAACACTTTTTGTTTTGTTTTGTTTTTTTCTTCTTCAACACTTTTAAAGGCTGTCCAACTTTTTTCCAAATGGCATGTGTTTGTATGATTCCCACAGCTTCATGCAATTATTCTGCTCAGCACTGAAATAATTAAATCAATTTAAGAGACAAAAGGGCAGTACCTCTGTACCTTTGTAAATGTCAATATCCCAACGAGTGGGGCTGAGATCGGAGGTGCATTTGGAGGAGAAAAGCACACTGGTGGTGGTCGGGAGTCCGGGAGTGATGCCTGGCAACAGTACATGAGAAGATCCACTTGTACTATCAATTACAGTAAGGACCTTCCTCTGGCTCAAGGAATCAAGTTTCAATTAAGGTTTCTAAGGAGGCTCTCCCGTCCTCCTGTGTATCTGCTAAAGCCATGATGCGGTGGCCAATTTTCTAGCATGCTAGGGCGGCTTTTTTGGGGGGGGAAAACTAATTCATAATTTTTCTACGTATGTTTCTAACAATTTTGAGCACATATTTTTGTCATAATGCTTATTTAAAAACTTTACACTTAAATTGTCAAAAAAAAAAAAAAAAACATACCTCTGTACCTCTAAGAGGCTTCCTTTTAAGATACAGTTTACAGTAAAGGCCTATGTAGCCTAACCATATGCTTTGGGCTGGCCCAGTCAAGGACAACTACATTGTTGAAGGGGTTTTGACTTAAGGAAGATGAGGCCTCTTTCAAGTGACTGCCTGGAAATCAACTGAGAGGAGCCTGGGGGCAGTTCTAACCGTCCTGCTTCCACAGGCAGGAGCTCTTGAGGACAGAATGGTATTTGAGGCTATGGGCAAAGTTGGATTCAAATGATGAGCATGTTTTGCTCCCTCCCACCCCAAGACCTTCTTCAGCCCTAGATGAGAAGTGGATGCTTGCTCCTTTGTGAGGCAGAGCCATTTACAATCAAGGAAGCAGCTGCTTGATTTTACGAATCAGACTTGTTCATCTCGGCAGGGGTTATTTAGGAGATGCTGACCCAGGGAAAGTACGTTGACGCAGTCTGCGCAGTATGGTTTAGAATCTCCATGAGGCCGGCCTCACCCAGGATCCCACAGTAACCTTGGAAGGAGTCCTGGGGCTCTGTCTGCTGTCTTTACAGCTACCTGGGGAGGCAGACGTAAGAAAGAAGTGTTTGATTTGCGGATTACAGACCTACGAGTGTCTGTAAGAGAGGTAGCCTGAAGAATGTCTTCATCTTAGTTTGCTTTTGTTGCTTGCTGAGCATGTTCGCTCCACAGGAAGATTAGACGTTTCTTGTTTGTTTGGAACAAGCATTCAGAAAACCCAAAGCCTCAGCCTCCTACAGCTGCTGGCCTGGCTAGTGGGGAGCCCAGGGCCCTGCCCTGAACTAAAAGGTCTTCATTAAAATTTCCTTTTTTCTCCCCTTCTAATCTATCCTGAACGAAGCTGATGGTCGGTTTATTATGTAGTTGTATTTCTTTTATTCTTTGATTCGTGGATTTCTTTGGGTTGAAGGGGCGGTCTATGCTCTCTAGTTTTTTAAGCGCGGTGATTTATAGAAAGCATGCTGGCCGGCCCAAATACCACCCCAGGTAGTCCTCAGAAGGGATCACCAAACTTGAGCAGCTGTTAGATCAAAGCATAAACCAAAACAGAGAGACTGGCTGGGGGTGAAACACTGGCCCTTCTGTGTGCAGGTTCCAATCACACACGGATTGTCCTTCCTGCCTGGGAGAATCATTTCCAAAGTCAAGTGCCTTTCACTAAAGAAATGTCAGCATTGTGATCAAAAGCTCCTGGTGCCTTCCTAAGAGTTCTACTGTAAGGATACAGTCTGTTCCCCTGGGTGTTGCCCAAATAAGGCAACTAGCACCATGCTTAGGGTGAATTTTGTGGTGGCTTATTTTTATGTTGCTTGAGCTTTGAAGCTGACTATGGTTTCCCAATTCTTCTATTAGCACTTCTCTTCTGCTGTATAAATTTCTGTCTGCACCTCTACTTCTCATTTCTGCATAACACCCTGCAGGATGCAAGTGATACAACTAAGGTTGCTAATGTATATCCTACCTCTATGAAGTCATAGGAAGGGATATTTCTAAATATTTGTTTGGTGTGTAATTAAGAATTTCAGTGAACTGAGGTTGTTGGAATGGCACCTTGTGCATCACCATATAAACAATCTCTAAGCTATGTGATTCCTGAAGAAACAGTACTTTCCACCATGTGAAATATTGATGGGATTATGGGTTGGTCATGGCTATGATTACAGAGCATCTACTGTACCAGGTAATGTGCTTCTATTGCACCAGGTAATGTAATAGACATTTCACATATTCATTTTTGAACCTCCCAGAGTAGATTTAAAGCTAGATAGTTTTCTCCATTTTATAATGTGAATAAAGGTAAAGTCATTTGTCCAGGATCAAACACCTACCAATTAGCAAAGCTTCAGTTTGAACCTGGATCTTCCTGCCACCAGAACCCCTGCTCTTATCATGACTCAGTGTGGCCTTAAGAGAAAATGAGCAAGTGCTAGAACGTGGCATACCACAAAGATATGGAAACACCACTTTGGAGAGGCGATTTCTAATAGCACACTTAATCTGCCTATACAACTGCTGGCTTATTCAGAGTTAAATAAATCCTTTTAGTGGAATAAGATGCTCAAGGGAGATAAGATTAACATATAAGATGCTTATCATTCATTTTCCACATTTCAAACAGAAGCGCAAGATGTTTTGATAAGTGAATTGAACAACAAAGTAATTTCACTATTGCTTCTAAGAACACCTTAGAAAAATAGAAAAAGTTTGATGTTATAAAACTCCCCCATCAAGGACTGAAAGTCATTATTTCTTTCACAGGTCCCTTTGACTGTTAAATTCTTTTTCTTTGTGGGGTGGTTGATTGGGATCATTTTCCCTACGTATAGAAAGTATTTATACCTATAGCAGATTTTTCAAGGATAAGGGCAAAAATGTACATTCTGGATGCTTTGGTAGCTCAGTCAGTTAAGCATCTGCCTTGAACTCAGGTAATGATCTCAGGGTCCTGGGATCAAGCCCCAGTGGGGCTCCCTGCTCGCAGAGAGTCTGCTTCTCCTTCTCCCTCTGCCCCTTCCCACCTTCTGTGCACCCTCTCTCTCTCTCTCTCTCTCTCTCTCTCTCTCTCAAATGAATAAATAAAATCTTTTTAAAAACACATATATTCAACATCAGCAATCAGGTCTACTGAAAAGGAAGATCCAAGTTAAAAACAGAACGGTTCTTCAGTGACATCAGAATATGGTATTCTTGGGGTGCCTGGGTGGCTTAGTCGGTTAAGTGCCTGCCTTCAGCTCAGGTCATGATCCTGGCATGGAGCCCCACATGGGGAATCCCTGCTCAGCTGGGAGTCTGCTTCTCCCTCTGTCCCTCCCCCAGCTTGTGTTCCCTGTCTCTCTTGCTCTCTCTCTCTCTCTCAAATAAATAAATTAAATCTTAAAAAAAAAAAAAAAGAATATGATTTCTTCCCTCTTTTCTAGTCTTTATTTTTTTTAATTTGGTCTTCAGGAAGTAAAGATTTCATGCTTTCAGTGGCTTGGCTACCCGAAATAGCCAGTAAAAGATCCTCTAGAAAATGTTTGAAACTAAGGAATGCAGTGGAGTTAAGAACAAGACATTCTAGATGCCCTGTACACACAGGTATGTGTGTGCATGCATGCCTCACATTCAGGCACACATGCATTCCATAATACTTATACACACTGCAGAAACACACACATGCATACAGGCATGCATACGTGCATGCACGCACACACACTCATTCCCACCATACACATGCACACACACCAGCCAGCTAAAGTTAACGTGCAGCTCACATAACCAGAGCTGACCTTTAATGAGTGACTAAGGTGTGCCTTCCACTGTGCTAAGCACTCAGCCCCTGAAAGCATTCTTTCTCTCCAGCAAGGTGCTGTGATTACCATCATTTTGCAGGTGGGGAATGGAGCTCAGAAAAGTACAATAGGAAGGAAAGAAGGAGTGCATATACATACTTCTCTGAACTCCATCGAAAAACTATGTACATAATCTAAAAACTCTTGAGCATTGCAGCTCAGATCTCTTTGGCAATTTTTTTCATCCTGCCATACAGCTAAGCAGAACTCTACTCAGCAAATTGTGATGCAAATTTGTATGCTTTGAATAAGCTTTTGGGATCCAGTTCCCTGACTTCATTCGGGGCTCAGCCCTGACTCCCTAGATGATGCCTTTGTCTCCTGAAAAGCTGGCCCACCTCTCTGTGTCTGTATCCCTCTGCCATTCTTCCCAAAACACAAGCCTAATCATAGTCCCTACCTGCTAAAAGAAAATCCTGCAATGAGGTATCCTCAAACCTTGAGCTTGACTTTAAAGACCTTTCACTACTGAATAACCACCTGCATAATAAACATGATCCCAATGCTGGATCTGTTCTCTCTCCCTTTCCTTTCCTTATCTATATCTGGAAAATTTCTTTCATTCAATACCTGGTTCACAAGTCACCTCTTTGGCAGTGCCCTATCCAGCTCCTCTGCCCATGTGCTTTCTTTTTCTTTTTAAATTTAATTTTATTTATGAGAGACATACACACACACACAGAGAGAGAGAGAGAGAGAGAGAGAGAGAGAGAGAGAGAGAGAGAGGGAGGGAGATGCAGGCTCCATGCAGGGAGCCTGATGTGGAACTTGATCCTGGGTCTCCAGGATCAGGCCCTGAGCCGAAGGCTGAGCTAAACCGCTGAGCCCCCCGGGCGGCCCCATGTGCTTTCATTTCAGCATTTCAGGTTATGTGATGGCTGTGTTTATTTGCATCTCTGTTCATTACACTTTCAGCTACTTGAGAGCAAAATGCCATTTACCCACCTTTGTTTCTCAAGCAATTAGCACAGTGCCTGGCTTGTAATAAACACTGAAAGTAGTTTTTTGTTTTTTTTTTTTTTAATGATCAGTGAATGGATAAATATATGAACCTTGTTATGGTCTAATTTCAATCCAACACTTTCCTTGCAGCTGTGTAGTAGTTGACAGTGTGCTTTTAACTCAAGATTGTTTTCAGGCTTCCTGCACCTGGCCAGGTAGTTCTTTCAAAACACCTTGTACTTGTTCTTGCTGTTCCCCTCTCAAAATGTTCTTTTTAAAATTTGTTCATCTCTGAATGAAGATATTCATGAGGCAGTGTTTCATGGTAGTTTGGTACATGGGCCTAGTGCCAAGGGCTGGTGCTCTGCACCCGCCACACATGACTGTGATGGAGCAAGTTGCTTATGACTTCTCTGGCAGTCAAAGTGACAGAGAATCTTGCCCAAGTCGTGTGGAGGAGGGGACAGAGCTTGTCTCATTCACCCAGGTCATTAAGGAAGGTCTCACAGAGCTCAGTGCTAGCCCAACTATGTCCTCTTTGGTTGCTATTAAAACATTAATCTATTTTTTTAAATTTACTTATTTGAGAGAGAGAGCAAACAAGTATGGGGGATGGGAGGGGCGGAGAGAGAGAGAAAGAGAGAATCTTAAGCAGAATCCCTGCTGAGCGTGGAGCCCAGTCCAGGGCTTGATCTCACAACCCTGAGATCATGACTTGAGCCAAAATCAAGAGCTGGATGCTCAAGCAACTGAGCCACCCAGGTGCCTCTAAAATATTAATCATATTCTTGAATAGCATTTCCCTATGAACTGTGTCCATCTTAACTGCAAATGTATCCAGACAATTTTTAATCTGTGTACATCAAGAAGAGGAAAAATGGCTTCCTTAGTTCTTTTGGGACACAGGCATGTCATAAATTAAAAAGAAATTATGGAGAAAAAATAAAAATATACTTGCTGATGTTATGATAATATCCCTTACCCTCCTCTCATAAGTCTAAAATATAAAAAATATTTAAAAATCACTTGTTTGTCAAACCAGACTTGGAAATCAGGACTAGTGAATATATGGACTGATGTGAGCTCTCAGACTTTGGCCAAATAACAAGTCGGTAGGCTTTCCTAAATTGATTTAACCCACTTTTCACACATATGATTAGAAAACTGCTTAGGATGTGATTTATTTTAAATAAAACTAGCACCTAGCATTTGGAGGTGCCCAAGTACTGATTCTCCTTCCTCTGCAAATCATTTATAAAGTTAACTAGAAGCTGTGAATTTAGATGCCTCCAAATTTACACTCCTGAACAGCTGGTTATCAGGCAAAGACTCCAGACAGCCTGCCTGGCAAAGAGGCTGGGCTGTTCCCCGGGTTGTGCTCATCTCCTGCAGAACAGAAATTCGCATTCTCCCTGTAGCTTTCAAGCCTCTTGGATCCTGTTTGGCATTTCTCTTTCTACTGATAGATGAACAGAGGGAAGGAGGAGGCAGGGAGGAAAGAAGGAAAAGAGAGGGAGGGAGGAAGAGAGAGGGGGAGTCAAGCCAGTTACTAGGTTTGTCCCTTTTAATTCTCTGCTTAAAGATTACTTTTAATAGATCCACCAGAATTGAAAATGAATATCCTTACCTAAAGGTCAGCATTATTATGTTTCCAAATAGGTCATATTTTTTTGTAATTCCACAAGGAACAAATGTGTTGTCTACATTTCTGCCACAAAACATAGCTTCTAACCATGTTTGTGATTATGGGTCATGGAATTAACTGGATGGTCAAGAGAAAAACAGATTATGAGAAGAGGCCCAAAATACTGGCATGGTTACATGTTGCACCATTTTGTTGATATTCACATGATACCTTGGCATTTTTTTTAATTTATTTTTTATTGGTGTTCAATTTACCAACATACAGAATAACCCCCAGTGCCCGTCACCCATTCATTCCCACCCCCCACCCTCCTCCCCTTCTACCACCCCTAGTTCGTTTCCCAGAGTTAGGAGTCTTTACGTTCTGTCTCCCTTTCTGATATTTCCCACACATTTCTTCTCCCTTCCCTTATATTCCCTTTCACTATTATTTATATTCCCCACATGAATGAGAACATATAATGTTTGTCCTTCTCCAACTGACTTACTTCACTCAGCATAATACCCTCCAGTTCCATCCACGCATTTTATACACTTGTACCATGTTAATGTCTATGTATTTAGCTTAATATTTAAGAAATAGCAGCTACTGATGAACAATTCCCAGTTCACCATTCCAGCTCTACTTTCTGATAAGACCTATGGACAAGAAGAGGTAATAATGTCTAAGGGGCTAGAACTACAAATGACCACTTCTCATCTTACTAGAGATGAGGGAGGGGACTGTTATTTCTAGGCATTGTCTTCCACATCTTCTTTCTTAGCTCCCAGAATTCTGGTTTTTAAATTTTTTATCAAGACATGAAAACTGGAGTGCCTGTGTGGCTCAGTCGAGCATCCAACTCTTGATTTTGGCTCAGGTCATGATCTCAGGGTTGTAAGATCAAGTCCCACATGGGGCTTGGTGCTTAGCGTGGAACCTGCTTAAGATTCTCTCTCTTTTTTTCCATCTGCCCCTCCCACCCCCTACTCTCTCTCTCTCTCTCAAGTAAATACAAATATCCTTAAAAAAAAGTTCAGTTAATATCAATATTCTTATAAAAAGAAAAAAAACGAGAGGGAAAAATTCTTTGTGATGAGAACTCTTAAGATTTATTCTCTTAACAACATTCCTATATGTCATACAGCAGTGTTAACTAGTCATCATGTTGTACAAGACATCCCTCATGCTTATTTCTCTTATAACTGGAAATTTATACCTTTTGAACACTTTCCTCCAGTCCCCATTCCCTACCATCAACTTGGCAACCAACCATAAGTCTGATCTCTTTTTTTATGAGTTTGGTTTTTTGCTTTTCTTTTTTAGATTCTATGTACAAGTGAAATCATACAGTATTTGTCTTTCTCTGACTTATTTCACTTAGGACAATGCCTTCAAGGTGCATCCCTATTGTTACAAATGGTAGGATTTCCTCATTTTTAATGTCAGTATAATATTCCAGTGTGTGTGTGTATATATGTGTGTGTGTATCTCACATCGTCTTTAGATTGACACTTAGATTGTTGGGCGCTTAGACACTTAGATTGTTTCCATGTCTTGGCTATTCTAAATAATCCTGCTATGAACATGTGAGTGCAGATATCTTTTTGAGTTAGTGTTTTCATTACTTTTGTTTATATTCCAGAAGTAACATTGCTAAATCATATGGTAGTTCTATTTTGAATTTTTTGAGGATCCTCCATACCGTTTTCCAGAGTGGCTGCGCCTTTTTACAATCCTACCAACAGTACAGGTGGGCTTCCTTTTCCCATCATCCTCGCCAGCATTTGTTATCTCTTGTCTTTTTGATGATGGCCATTCTAAGAAGCATGAGGTGATGTCTAACGAGGGCTTTAAGTTGAATTTTCCTTATGACTAGTGACTTCAAGCATCTTTTCATGGACCTGCTGGTCTTCCATAAATCTTTTGGATAAATGTCTGTTCAGATCTTTTGCCCATTTTTTAATTGGTTTATTTGGTTTTTTGCTATTGAGTAATATGAGTTCTTATACACTTTGGAATTCTTTTTTTTTTTTTTTTAAGATTTTATTTATTTATTCTTGAGAGAGAGGCAGAGACAGGCAGAGAGAGAAGCAGGTTCCCTATGGGGAGTCCATTGTAGGATTCAATCCCAGGACCCCAGGATCATGACCTGAGCCAAAGGCAGAGGCTCAACCACTGAGCCACCCAGGTGCTCCTACTTTGAAATTCATACCTTATCAGATGAATGACTTTCAATTTTTTTTCCCATTCTATAGGTTGTCTTTTCACTTTGTTGATGACTTCTTGGCTGTGCAGAAACTTTTTAGATTAATATAGTCCCACTTATTTATTTTTGATTTTGTTAACTTGTGTTTTTGGTGTCATCAAGAAAATTGTTATCAAGACCCATGTTAAGGAATTTTGATCTTGATTTCTTCTAGAAGTCTCATGGTTTTAGATCTTACATAGAAGTCTTTAATCCATTTTGAAATAATTTTTGTGAGTGGTGTTAGATATGGGTTCAGTTGCATTCTTTTATATGTAAATACCCAATTATACCAGAACCATATATTGAAGGGATTATCTTTTCTCCATTGAGTATTCTTGGCGTCTTTGTCAAACATTAGTTGATTGTATATGCTAGGGTTGATTTCTGGGCTCTTGATTTTTTTCCATTGGTTGATTTTTCTGTTTTTATGCCAATATCATACTATTTTGATTATCATAGTTTTATAGTGTAGCTTGAAATCGGGAAGTGTGAAATTTCCTGCTTTATTCTTCTTTCTTAGTATTTCTTTGGCTATTGGATGTCTTTGGTAAGTCAATATAAATTTTAGGAATACTTTATCAGTGCCTGTAAAAAATGCCATTGGAATCTTGATAGGGATTACATTAAATCTATAGATAGCTCTTGGTAGTATTATCATTTTAACAATATTAATTCTTCCAATCCATGAACGCAGGATACCTTTCCATTTATTTGTGTCTTCTTCAATTTATTTCATCAATGTCTTGTAGTTTTCAGTATAGAGATCTTTCATTTCCATAGTTAAATTTATTTCTGGGCAGCCTGGGTGGCTCAAAGGTTTAGCGCCGCCTTCAGCCCATGGCGTGATCCCGGAGACCCAGGATTGAGTCCCACATCAGGCTCCCTGCATGGAGCCTGCTTCCCCCTCTGCCTGTGTCTCTGCCTCTCTCTGTCTCTCTCTGTGTCTCTCATTAATAAAAAATAAATAATTTTTTAAAAATTTATTTCTAGGGGATCCCTGGATGGCTCAGCGGTTTAGTGCTGCCTTTGGCCCAGGGCGCGATCCTGGAGTTACAGGATCGAGTCCCACGTCGGGCTCCTGGCATGGAGCCTGCTTCTCCTTCCTCCTGTGTCTCTGCCTCTCTCTATGTCTATCATAAATAAATAAATAAATCTTTAAAAAAAAATATTTCTAAGTATTTTATTGTTTTCAATGTTATTATAAATGGGATAATTTAGTTTTTTCAGAATTTTTTTTGGATAGTGTATAGAAATAGTGGTGATTTTTGCATGTTAATTTTGTATCTTTCAACTTTACTGAAGTTGTTGATTAGATCAAACAGTTTTTTGGTTGAGTCTCAGATTTTCTATATATAAAATCACATTGTTTACAAATAGAGATAATTACACTAATTCCTTTCAAATTCTGATACCTTTTATTTCTTTTTCTTATCTGCTTTTTCTAGCAAGGATTTCAATATTTTGTTAAATAGGAGTGTTGAGAGTGGTCACCCTTGTCTTGTTTCTGATTTTAAAGGAAAAGCTTTTGTCCTTTACCATTGAGTATGATGTTAGGTAAGAGCTTATCATATGGGGCCTTTACTATGTTGAGATAGTTCTTCCATGCCTAACTTGTTAAGACTTTAATCATGAATGGATGTTTGAATTTTGCCAAATGCTTTCTCTGTAACTATTGAGATAATCAGATGATTCTTTCTTTTATTCTATTAATGTAATGTATCACATTGATTGATTTGTTTATGTTAAGACATGCTTGCATCCCAGGGAAAATCCCACTTGACTGATCCTTTAAATGTGCTGCTGAATTCAGTTTGCTAGTATTTTATTGAGAATTTTTATACCTGTATTCATCAGGAATATTGGCCTGTAGTTTTTCCTTCTGTTTTTGTTTTTTCCTGGTAGTATCTCTTTATGGTTTTTGTATCAAGATAATGCTGACCCAATAAAATGAGTTTGGGAGAATTCCCTCCTCTTCAATTTTTTGTAAGAGTTTGAGAAGGATTGGTGATTCTTTTTTGAATGTGTGATAAAAGCCATCCAGTCCCCCGGGGCTTATTTTCATTGGGAGACTTTGATTACTGATTTAATCTCCTTACTTTTAATTTATTTATTCAGATTTTCTTTCTTTCTTTTTTTTTTTTTTTCCTGAGTCAGTCTTGGTAAATTACACGTTTCTAAGAACCTTCCCTTTCTTTTAGGCCATCCAGTTTGTTGACATATAACTGTTCACAGTAACCTCTTTCAATCCTTTATATTTCTGTGATATGGGCTGTAATGTCTTCCTTTTCATTTATAATTTTGTTGGTTCTGGTTCACCTCTCTGTTTTTCTAGGATAGTCTATGTAAGAGTTGGGTAATTTTATTTATCTTTTCAAAGAACCAACTGTTACTTTAGTTTATTTTTCTCTCTCTCTCTTTTCTGTATTGTATTTCACTTATTTCTGCTCTAATCTTTATTATTTTCTTTCTTCTGTTAACTTTCAGCTAAGTTTCTTCTTTTTTTCTAGCTCCTTAAGGCATATAGTTCAGTTCTTTATTTGGGATTTTTCTTGCTTTTTAATGTAGGTATTTATTGCTATAAACTACCCTTTTAGAACTTCTTTTGTCATATTCCATGAGTTCTGGTATGTTGTGTTTCTGTTTTTGTTCGTCTTAAGAAACGTTTATTTCCCCTTTAATTTCTTTGATCTATTGGTTGTTCAAGATAATGTTGTTTAATTTCCACATGTTCTTGAATTTTTCAGTGTTTCCCTTGTTATTGATTTCTAGTTTTATGCCATTTTGATGAGAGAGGATATTCAGTCCTTTTGATTGCTAGGACCTATTTGCCTAATATATAGTCTATCATAGAAAATGTTCCATGTGCACCTGAGAAGAATGTGTATTCTGCTATTATTGAATAGAAAGTTGTCTATATGCCTGTCAGATCCATTTGGTCTGTAGGTATAGCTACCTACCCCTGCTTTTTTGCTGGTGTTGTTGTGTTGCCATTTATTTGAAATGTCTTTTTCTATCCCTTCACTCTCATTCTATGTGTGTCTTTAAGGCTTCTAGGCAGCATATTGTTGGATCTTGGTTGTTTCCAGTCAGCCATTCTGTGTTTCTGGACTAGAGCATTTAATCAATTTATATTTAAAGTAATTATTGATAGGTAAGGACTTACTATTGCCATTTTGTTAGTTTCCTGGTTATTTTGTAGATCCATCGCTCCTTGTTTCTTATCCTGCTGTCCTTGTGCTTTGATGCCTTTTAACATCAATATGCTTTGACCGCTTTATCAAGTTTTTTTTGTGTAATTACTACAAGATTTTCCCTTGTGGCCACTGTGAGCTTTATATAAAATACCTTGAACTTATTAACACTGTATTTTAAACTAATAGCACCTTAAATTCAATAGAAGTCATATACTTTACACTTTTACTTCTTTTCTGCTTCGCATTTTAGGTCATTGCTCTGATAATTTATATGTATTCTTTACCAACTGGTAACATTATTATATTTATGGTTATTTTGCTGTATTCATTTTTTTAACTTTTAAACTGGAACTATGAGTTATGCATCACTGTTACCATATTGTAGAACCTAAAACTGTATGTTTACCACTACCAGTGAGATTTATGCTACTATTCTGGTTTTATAATGTTAATTAATGTTATTTTAGTTCCACTCAAAGAATTCCTTTTAGCATTTTCTGTAAGGCAGGTTGGGGGCTCAGCTTTTGTTTGTAAAGGAAAGTCTTTATCCCTCGTTTGTTTCTGAAGGATTTCTTCAACAGCCATAGAGTTCTTGGTTGACAGTTATTTTCTTCTAATATTTTGAATATGTCATCCCATTCTCTCCTGCCTGAAAATTTTTTTTTTTAAGATTTTATTTATTTAGTAATGAGAGACAGAGACAGAGAGAGAGAGGGAGAGAGAGAGAGGCAGAGACACAGGCAGAGGGAGAAGCAGGCTCCATCTCCATGCAGGGGGCCTGACATGGGACTCGATCCCGGGTCTCCAGGATCACACCCTGGGCCAAAGGCAGCGCTAAACCGCTGAGCCACCCGGGCTGCCCAAAATTTCTGTTGAGAAATCCACTGATAGTCTTATGGGGCTTTCCTTGATGTAACTTCTGTCTTTTCTCTGGCTGCTCTTAAATTTTTCTTTGTGTTTGATTTTTAACAATTTAATTATAATGTGTCTAAGTATAACCCTGTTGGGGTTCAACCTATTTGGGACCCTTTGGGTCTCTTGGATCTAGAGGCCCATTTTTTGCCCAAGGCTAGGGAAGTTTCAGCCACTATTGCTTTAAGTGTATTTATTGTCCCTTTCTCTTTCTCTTCTTTCTGGAATTCCCATAATGTGAATATTGTTCCTTTTTATTGTGTTCTGTAATCCCTGAGGGCTTTCTTCACTCTTTTTCATTTTTTAATTTCTTTTTTAAACTCTGAGTAATTTCTAATGTCTTATGTGCTATTCTTTAGGCCTATGATTCTTTTTTCTGCATAGGAAAGTCTACTTTTGAAATTCTCTGTTGAATTCTTCAGTTCAGTTATTATGTTTTTCAACTCTAGGATGTATATTTTTGTTTTGTTTTGTTTTGTTTTTGCTTTGGTTTTTTGATGATTGTATCTCTTTGTCAAGCTTCTCATTTTGTTCATGCATTGTTCTCCTAATTTTGTTTAGTTATCTGTCTGTCATCTTGTAGTTCACTTAACTTTCTTAAGAGGAGTATTTTGAACTGTTTGACAGTTTATAGATCTCCATACCTTTAGCATCAGTTATTGGAGCTTTATTAGTTTCCTTTGATAGTGTTATATTTACTTGATTTTTTTGTGTGTGTCCTTGATTCCTTAAATTGGTGTCTGTGCCTTGAAGTAATGTTCATCTTCCAGATTTTATAAGATTGCTTTGGTAGAGACAGTTCTTCACCAGGTTTGGTTTCTGGGTGTATCTACCAGTAATTAGGCAGGTGGGGCCTGCTATTAAAGTCTATTTTGGGGCAAGGCAACTGCTCAAGTTCTGCAGACAGGGATGTGAGATAGTTTGCCACTGCCTGAGAACAATTGGATAGGACTGCTGCTGGTTTGGTTCCTTACCCAAATGTGGCTGTAGGATGGCCTCCATGGCTGCCTGAATTCTCTAGTTAGGCTTACTAAATCATTAGGACTGGACACTATATTTAGTAATAGAATGGGCTATGAATTTGCTTCCCTATGCTGGCAGGGGAGCAAGTCAGAGCTCTGGGCCTTAAGAGCTCATTGTCTGGGGGCCCAAATCAGACCTGAGTGTACACTGAATTTTCTGGTCAAGTAAGGCCATTAGTTTTGTTTGACAAATGAGGTAAGACACACGCTGCTTTCTGTGCCATTTTACATAGGGCTGTTGAATGGCCTATGCAGTTTTCCATGTGTTCTGGCCAGGTTCCCTGGTCAGACAGGCTGAAGGTTGTATTCAGCAGTGAGTGGGATTATGAATTAGATTCCCTGCCTGTGTGCAGTGGGAGAAGCTGCTCTAAAACCAGTAAATCTCTTTATTTGTTGTCTCACCTCAAGCTGACCTGCACCTCAAGTTCCCTGGCCAAACACTGCCACTAGCTTTGCTCTTCAAACCATTAGCTCTGTCTGTCCTTCTCTTGGCTTGAGTGCCCCTAAGCTGCACAGCTTTCAGGTATAAACCCTGTAGTTGACCCTGTGGTCAAATGGGGCTGGAAGACACCCTCTATAGTGGATGGGGCTAGGTTTCATCCTCCTTGACTGTGCAGGAAGGGCTCCTGCAGAGCAGACTCCCTGGCTGGGGTGGGCTGAGAGCTGTGCTAAGCCTAAATTGTGAATTAATCCCTGTCTGTGTGTAGCACAGGAAGCTTCCTACCTAGTAATGGCTTTGCTCTGGGGACTGTCAGGTCTATCTAACCACCAATGGGCTACAGCATTGCTGGGCCACACAGTTTCCAGGAATTGTCACCACCTTTTCTCATCAGGTGGGCCTGGAAGGCACTCCCTACAGTATGTGGGGCTGTGATTCAGCATCCTACCGGGGTGGGGGCAAAGTGACTCTAGGACCAGCAAAACCCCTTGTTAGAGGATCCTAGTAGGGCAAATCTGCACCCCCAACAAGTTCCATGGTCAGAGTGCACCCCCACTGTGGTTCTGCAGATGAGTAAAGCCAGCAGTTGGGATTTCTACTTGGGCACTGCAGGCATGAAATCAGTTTTCCAGGATCCCTATGCTGGTTGTTGTAACTTCCTCCCCTCTTCTCTATTATGATCAGATTCCCAGTGGCTGGACCCTGCAGATTCCCCTGCAATCTGTATGGGGTGCAATCTGAATAGGGGCTCCCACAAAGCAACCCACAGTGTTTTAGGAGGCTATTTGCCCCCTGCATTCTTTTTCCACTGGAGGAATTGAAAATCGGGGGGAAACCTCCATGCATGGTATTGCATTGGCCGGGGGGAGGGGCAATATAGTCCCTGCTCTTATCCTTCTCATGCAGGCTCTCATACAGAGGGTACTTCAGACTCACTCCTGTCCCGCTGTTCTAGGGCTGTCTTTGTGATGTCTTGTTTTTGAACAAATGCTCATCATTCTTGTGAGAGGGAGCCAAGTCAGAAATGACTTATGTCACCATATTGATGACCTTATTCCTCAATTTAATTAATTAATTAATTTATTAATTAATTTATTTATTTATTATAGTCACACACAGAGAGAGAGGCAGAGACATAGGCAGAGGGAGAAGCAGGCTCCATGCACCGGGAGCCCGACGTGGGATTCGATCCTGGGTCTCCAGGATCGCGCCCTGGGCCAAAGGCAGGCGCTAAACCGCTGCGCCACCCAGGGTTCCCCCTCAATTTAATTCTTAATTCTATCTGCATCTAAATTGGCCTTTGAGAACATAATGCTCCAAAAATAAAGGCATAAGTTTTAGGCCTACGTCAGCATGTGTTATTGGTAGGATTGTTAAGAGGGGGACAGAAGCAGAATTGGAATCTTGTTGGGTGTGCATTTACTCTTTTTTGTGTTTCTCTGCAAATATTTGTCTATTCTACCTTTGCCAAATCTATTTGCCTTTTCCTTGGAGTCATTAAGAAACAATGCATGTTGCTGTGCTGTTTGAGGCTTAACAAGATTTTGAGGTTTAAAGACCTCAAAATCCTGCAGAGACACAGGTCTTGCTGGTAGCATTTGGACAGAAGAAGACTGAACAACAAAATGAATTGACAGTTGTATTTCTCTGTCAAAAGCAGCAAAAACCCAGGTATTATGTTTAAGGGAAAGAATAGCACATAATCTGAGTTTGAAAGATGATTTATGCCAGGGAAGTCACAAATTGTGCATGGCGTATAAGTTTTTTGTTTTTGTTTTGTTTTGTTGTTCTGTTTTGTTTGCAACCCTTGAGGCAAGATGGAAGCACAAAGCCTCAGTCCTAAGCAAGGTTTCTAAAAAAAGAAAGAGTAAAATCTATTCCTGTACTTCCAGCTGTAGTTCCAAGTAAAATGATTGAAAAATCTAAACAAAACCAATGTGAAATTCATTGCAAAGCCAAGGTTTTCTATCACCATGTCTGGTTCAAAAGTGAGTTGTTATAGCAACAGGAGAAAAGTAAATGAGCATTTCACATTGTAAAATTATGCCTGCCTCTGTTCTAAACAGTGCCGTCCATGCAGTCAAATGAGCTCGAGTCATTTAAAGGAGAAGAATTCCATTTTAATTGTGAAGGCTTGCACCAAACCTACCTTTAAAACCCAAAGTTCATTTCAATTAACCTTATTCCCCAAATCGATATAATAAATTCTCTGGCAGGATGAGACTGAGCAACATCCTGTCTGATGAAGATGACCTCAGGAAAATATGGTGCCATGGATTTCAGCGCTGAAGAATAGCCAAAGTGCTGAGTGGCACTGAGCTCATAGCACAGTACACAAGAGCCTTTCACCTCTAAATCATTGTTTTTAATCCAGTATAGATTGGAAGCAGGCGAGTGACCTTGCTTTTTAACACTTGTTCGCTGACCTGTATTAAATTGGATGTTGATCTGGGTCCAGTTTCAAATACGTGTCTACACAGTGAACATTTTCTGAGCCCCACACTGGCTTCCAGGAAACTAGACGGAATGAAATCAGAGAGGATTTTTTTGGCTTTGTGTTTATTTTTTCCACTTGTGTTGTTAGCCCCTCCATGACTGCAATGGAGTATTTATAGGGAGATTTTTTGGATCAGTGATTATGTCTTAGTCATCTCATAAGGAGCCTATCTCAAGACTAACACATTTTTATTTAGTTAAGCATTTATAATTATCAATGTTGCAGATTATCACATTTACATTAATTTGTAAATATATAGAACAACAAGGGAGAGAGAACCAACCCTTAGTCCCTAAGATCGACCCTCCCACAAAGCCTCAGGCAGATTTTAATTATTAGCTATAACTGATCTGTATAATTAGCCTGGGCTAATATCCCCTAATGTCTTTCTATTTAAAGACACAGACACACTATTTATATACCCAGACAAGTTTGCCATTCTGAGAAATCATATCCATTTCAACAATGAGAAGCACCAAGCCAGTAAACAGACTGGCAATTTGGGACTGTAAGAGGAACCTAGATCCATAAAGCCATCATCAGAGGAGTCCTAGTGTGTGAGCAACAAGAGAAAGAAGAGAGTGAGCCCAAATGCATTGGTCACAGTTGACTTTAGCCCCTTCTGACCCCCATTCGGTAATTAGGAAGGTAATTAGTAACTTCCCCTTGCCTTTCCTGGTCTCACTGACATCAATAGAATTGGCCTGCTCCTATGCCCTGCATCTCAACATGGCTGATGAGCTGAGTCAGCTAGGATGAAAGAGATTCTCCGGCCCCCACCATGTGATTTTGATTAACCAAGTCTGGGAGAGTATTCAGAAAACTGAATTTTTAACAAGCTCCCCAAGTTATTATGATGATCGTCAAGACTTGGACACCATCATTAAATCACTTAATCTTAGGGGGAGTGGAGAGCCAGAAAGAGGGAGTTCCATCCGTGCATCAGTGGAATCAGCCCCAGGCACTGGCTGGGACTTTTGAGAAAGACCCTAAAAGTACTCCATCCAACCTTATATGTTTCTTTTCATAGGCTGTCCTTCCAGGATGTCTAATACTAAGATTTTCATAAATCTGGAGCAAATTGATATAATTTCTATGAGAAGATAGAGTCAAACCAAAACTCCATATCCTGGTGCTCCTACCTTATAGTTTTTATACTGGCCCAGCCAATTGACAGGACCATTAACAGAAAAAAAACCCTAGATGTGCATACAGTTAAAACGGAAAAGAGGGACGCCTGAATGGCTCAGTGGTTGACGATCTGCCTTTGACTCAGGTCATGATCTTGGGATCCTGGGATAGAGTCCTGCATCAGGCTCCCGGCAGAGAACCTGATTCTCTCTCTGCCTATGTCTGCCTCTCTCTGTGTGTCTCTCATGAATTAATAAGTATAATCTTTAAAAAAAAAAAGGGGGGGGGTGAGACCATTAAAATGACAGTGTAAATTACATGCAAGAGAAACCAGAATGGAAGAGGAACTAGAACACACTGGCTACCCATTATTGGCATGCATTTGTTAAATAGTAGGTGCTTCTAACTCTAAAACTCAAAGAGCCTGTACGCCTGGCTCAGCGGTTAAGCACCTATCTTCGGCCCAGGGCATGATCCTGGAGTCCTGGGATTGAATCCCACTTCAGGCTCCCTGCATGGAGCCTGCTTCTCCCTTTGTCTCTGTCTCTCTCTCTCTCTCTCTCTCTGTGTCTCATGAATGAATAAAAAAACCCCAAGAGCCCTTATTATACAATTGGACAGTAATGTTCAAGTTATTTTAAATTCAGATTTTCTTGAAACATTTCTAGTAATCTTCCCTTGTTTGTCTTTCCAAAGCCTTGTTCCTCTTCCCAACCCCCTCCAAATCAAGACACTTTTTTTCTTATTCTTATTATATATATATATATTTTTTTTGTAAGAGAACTGCAAAAGAGTTGACACTTGGCATGTGGTGATTGAAAAAATACACTGTCCCTTCTCACCACCCCTGATGTCTTTATCTGACAAAATCCATATGCTGTGTGATCACCATGGCAACTAAGTAGGATTGTAATTGCAACCCCAGAAAGCTAATTTTTTCACTCAAATTGTGGCATACGTTTAACCTGTCTGAAGTTTCAACAAACCATCTTTTAATGACAAGTGTTTTGAAAGGTCTAATTTAGTCTGTTTGTTTGAAAGCACATTTCTTCCTTTTTTTAACTTAATAAATTAGCTTTAAAAGGGGGAGTACAAGAGGCTGCAATATTTTCTGACCTTACCTTGCAAAATTATACCTGATCATTTTATAGCAATCAAGTCTAAATGTATGACTCTTCCTGAAGGCACACAGGCATTAGAATCCTCACAGTCCGTAGTGAGAGCCAGGTAAGTCTCTATGGAGGTACAACCACACAGACAAAAAGTTCTTAAGGTTCAAGTTCCAAACTCTTTTCTTCTATCTGCCATTAAGGAAAAGCTGCCTCCGCTGTGACCAATGGCATGGGTATTCAAGCTACGTAGCTATTAAACTTTATCATGTAGACAAACCATAAGAGACTCTAAACTCTAGGGAACAAACTGAAGGTTGCTGGAGGGGAGGTGTGATGGGGGATGGGGTAACTAAGTGATGGACATTAAGGAGGGCATATGATGTAATGAGCACTGGGTGCTATATAAGACTGATGAATCACTGTACTCTAACCCCTAAAACAAATAATATGCTATATGCTAACTAAATTGAATTTAAGTAAAGAATTTTTCTTTAAGTTTCTCATGTAATGAACTTCAGCTTAGGTGAAATTTTCCTTCGGTGCTCAGATTCACAATAATTTCTAAAGTGGCTACATTTTATCTTTCTGGATGTGTAGATGAAGCATTATTTTTGAAAAACTATGTGGGTTTAATCATCAAATTTTCTTTGGATACATGAGGAATGAAGTGCCTGGTGAAGAAACTTTAAGAACCTGGCTCTGACCCAGCCAAGAATTATAGATATTGCCCTCAAGAAGCCTACAATCTAGCTACCTGGAACTTCACAGGTTTAAAAAAGAAAAAAAAAAAAAAAAAAAAAAAAGCTTGGGAATGGAGTTGAAAAGAATTGGAATCTAGTTCGAGCTCCAATGGTTTCTAGCTGTGTGATCAAGCCCATAATGTGCAAATGGATGGCTTGACAAAATGAACAGTGTGTATCCTTGAGTCCAAGCCCAGGTCAGCCTGAAGGAGGAAGGGATAATCCAACATCAACCTCTCTGCTTGAGGGACAAGGAACTTCTCAGTGAAGACATGAACCTACAAGAAGGGAAAATGAGCCCCGCATGGCCCAAGGAAGAAAAGGTTGATGAAGCAGAGAGATGCTCAGCACAGCACAAGGTATGGATTAGAATATGCCCTACCCCCTGACAATATCCATCCTGTACGTGCTAGGACCCCATCACAGCACACCAGAGGACAGAGACTGTGGCCCAGAAAGCCAAACAAGGGAAAGATCCTTCGTGCTAGAGTGACCGCCCTGTGATTTGTCTGGGATAACCTCAGGTTTACATACCTGTTGCCCCAGCATAGTTAGCAATGGCTCCCTCCCACCTTCGCTCTCAGAAGTGCCTCAGTCTGAATTTGGAAGTATGTGGTCACCTGCTCCATGCTGGAATTTCTGGATGGTGAAGAAAGCTACGAGGTGGTGCCCCTTTGTGAGTGTGTAACCACAGCTCCTGGGTGTGAATTGAGGAAGCTTCCCACTCCCCTTTGCCCGGAGGTGGCTGCAGAAGCCTGGAACAGGTGCAGTGAGGACTGGAGCAGTTGGGCCCAGGAGCACGAGGCAGCAGCCTCAGGAGCAGCAGCGCCACAGTCAGCAGATGGGAAGTCAAGGAGAATGACCATGGCAGCGGTGCTTCTGAGAACATGGAAAGTACACCCTACAAGCTCCTGGATGTAGTGGAAGGCAGAGAAGCATGGTTTTGCGGTAGTGAGGGCGAGTATTGGCCACACCTGTCCCAGCTCAGGAGGCCCTCACACTGGCTGCATCAGGCTCTCCAGGGGACCGGGGAAGCATGCACAATGCAGGAGTAGCTCAGAAGCAGTAGGCAGGCTTCAAGTCATTTGTGAGCTTTCCAACAATGCTCCCGGTGTCAATCCTTCACATGGTTCAGCCACTGAGCTCATTCCAGGCAGTGGGTCCTTTCTTGGGCTACCAGTTCCTGAGAACCCTTCTGGTGAGTCTTCTTGGCCTCCTTCCCAGTCTTCTGCCTACAAACATGGGGATAGCTCAGGTTCAGAAGGCACTCTCCCCTGTCTGCCCTTCAGTCTTCTATTTCTATAAAAAAAAAGCTGGAAAATGTGCAACAAATTCTGGGCACACTCCATACCTCATGGCTCCCCAAAACTAGAACATTGATTTTGTTTACATTTTTCAATCATTTTACTTGGAACTACAGCTGGAAGTACAGGAATAGATTTTACTCTTTCTTTTTCTAGAAACGTTGCTTAGGACTGAGGCTTTGTACTTCCAGTTTGAATGAAGAAAAGAGAGATGGGAAATTATGAGAAAAATGATAACTGTTACTGGTTTTCTATTTCTTCTATAACAAATTACAACAAGCTAAATGGCTTAAAATAGCACAAACTTAGTATCCCATGGATCTGTAGGTCAGAAGTCCTGGTGGGTTTAGCTGATTCTTCTGCTCTGAGACTCACAAGGCCAGAATCAAGGTGTTGGCCGTCCTAGGCTTCTATGTGGAAGCCCTGGGGGTGGGATGGGCAGTCATCTTGTTCTATGCTCATTTATACTCTTGGCACAAATCAGCTCCATGTGGCTGGCTATAGGTCCCCCTTTCCTTCCTGACTGTCAGTCTGATGTTATTCCCAGATTCTAGAGGTGGCTCACATGCCCTCACTCATGACCCCCTTCATCTCCAAAGCCAGCAGCCCTGGGTCTAGTCTCTCCCACATTTTAAATCTCTTTTACTTCCTCCTCTGATACATCTTCTGCTTGCAAATGGAGAAAGTCCTCTGCTTTAAGATTGGTAATCCATGTTAATCTCCCTATTTTAAGGCCCATAACCTTAATTACATCTGTAGTCCTTTTTGCCACATAATATAACATAACCATGGTGTGTCACCAGAGGATAGAGGGTTCGGGAATCAAAATCTGACTACCCACAAATTTAATATCTTGAAATATGACCGGTCCCATTGCTATTCCTGTAGCTCCAATTTCAACTTCAGCTAAAGGGAAGCCCTGAAGATGTAAGCAAAGAGATGGTAGATGAAAAACACCTAAAATGCATGCCAAGGTGGGAATCTAATCAGGACTGCAAAAGGTTTCAACGGAGAAAGTACTGTAACTTCTCAGGCAAAATAGGTGACCTAGATCCATTTCCCTCCAGCCACTGTCCAAAGATAGCACAATCTTTTTTCTGAAGAGGCCACAGCAGGGCCAAGGCAGCGGCAGGGACTACTGAAGGCAGAAGCCCTGAGCATGAGCTGTGTGTAGGGCACATTAACAGTCAGCCCAAGGAGGCCAAGGTCTGGCCTCATTGCTGATGCCAGCCCAGGAGTGGAATGACAGCACCACAAGAGTGGAAGTCTGAAAGAAAGACACTAGAGGGAAGGGCAACCAGAAGGAGAATAAAGTTTATAAAGATGCCATTAAAAAAAGAAATTCAACTGAGTAAATTTGAAAATCAAATTGGCTTTATTAAGCTACTCGTGAAACAGAGAGCTTCTCATCTCGCAAGTAGGGGGAGCTCTGAGAAGTTGTATAAAGTGGAAGGTTTTTATAGGAAGGAGGGTGTGGCAAGAAAGTTACTAGCAAAAGAAAAGGACTGCTCCAGGTGAGGTCACCTTAGCTGAAGCGGAAGGGCAGAGAGTCTTGAGGTGGATTCCTCATCTTCCTTTGGGGGATGAAGAGGGCCCATGTGACAGATGATAGCATTGGTTCTTATCAGAAAACTCCTGACTGAATGGCTAAGAGTTATATTTCTGGGGGAGGTTGAAACTACAAGTAGGTTAGGTATTAAGACCTTTGTAACTGGGCCAAAGTGACACCATTTTGGGCCTGTGGTTTTCTTTTCAACAACTCTTTGATATATTTTTCTAACAATGTGCATGTTTTATGCACATCATAAACCAAATATGACATCCCAATTAACTGTGGTGATGTTCTAGGACCAAAAGACCACTTTAACCTTAATGCCAGCTGATGACTTTGACCTATATCTTCACAACTCACTAACCAGCAGGACCGCGTGCCCTCAGCTGCATGATGGCATTGAGCCAAATTAGCTTGAGGACATGAGAGACTCAAGAGGAGAGAGGTCCACGGATGGGGACAGCACAATATCCCCATTCTTTCACTTGAATTGAGTACATAAATTAGAAACTTTAAAGTAGAGGCCAATGTGTTCTCAGGACAGTTATTAAAATTGTTTTTTCAGTGTTTGCCTATCCAGTATTACAAAGTTTTTTTTTTTTGTAGGAAAGAAAGTAATTCATGTTTCAGAACTGCTGTCATTATAAAAGAAGTCACAGCTACAAGTCTAGACATTTATGACTATTTCACAAGGACTTGTCCTTATGAAATAATCATTGTTTTATGCCAGCCATAGTTTATTGATCTGATATGTGCCTGAAATTATTTAGATAGGAGAAATAGGGCTCTCTTCTCTTTCCAGCATACAGAGAAAAATTATCCTAGACTCCTGAAAATATAATAAGCATCTGATATTGGAAACACATTAGGGTTATATTTTTCATTTATTAAAATCAGTTTAAAATATGCTCCAAATTCAGTTTCTACCCCTCTCTCCTCTTTATAAAGAAAATAACTTTTCCTCAATTGTCTTCAGTTGTCAGGAATTTCATTTTTACAAAATAAGGGAAAAGGAGGAAGAGGAGGAGGAGAATAAAGGGAAGATGAGAGGAGGAGGGAATGGAGAGAAGAAGACAGTCTTTATAGTTAACTGGATTTTATAGATCTCCAATGAGCACGTAGCTCATAGGCAGGAACACAAGGATTAGAGTATGTATGGCAAGGACTGTAGGGTCACCAGATAATGAGGGCTGGCCTAGAGGAAAAATTCTTATGCTCTGTAGCCTCAGCTTTCTGTGGTGCTTCCATGATTCATTGTCTTAAAACCAAGTAATTTTGGGGGTAGTTCATTGCAGAGGTCTATAGCTATGTATCATTTTTATATTCTCTAGAAATTACTTCTTTCTGTTTTACAGATGAATATGTTAAGTGTAGCTTTCATGTTCTAATGTACTACATCAGCTAATATTGATAGGAAAGTATGTCCCTTGTGACTCAATATTGACCTTTAATATTTATTTTATTGCTTATGCAAGATATTTCAATGAACTCTATTCCCTCTTGATGTGTGTTGATGGTATTTTTCATTGTTTTCCCTTACTAAAACTACCTGTTGTCAGACAGTGTAGTCAGTCCATCAAGGTAGGAGTAAGAAGGAATCCTGCGTGAGAAGCCTGTATTGACTGATTAATCTCTGATGCTTGCCCTGAAGCCTGCAATTTGCCACAATTAATTTTGGACATCCTTTTGCCCCATGTAAGATATCTTTTTCCTTTGGTTACTTGCAGAAACTGAGCCCTAAAATGTTACTTTTCAGTGTATCCCAATGTATTATCTCCAGAGGTTTATTATGTGTTGGATAAAAAGTGCTTCCCCAACCCAGCTCATAAAATAGTACCTATGTCATCTTCCAAAAGCTCTGTAATTTGGGGTTCCATTTTAAGTTTTTAATCCACTTGAAATTGATGTGCGTTTATGGTGTGAGGTTAGGATCTAATTCCTTGTTTTTTTTTTTTTTTTTTTTTCGATGAATAATGACTTTTGTTAAAAAGTCATGTTCTGGGCACCTGGGTGGCTCATCTGTTAAGCATTGACTTAGTTTTGGCTCAGGTCATGATCTCTTGGGTCCTGAAATTGAGCCCCACTTCAGGCTCCATGCTTAGCTGGGAATCTGCTTAAAGATTTTCTCCTTCTGCCCCTTCCCCCATGCACTCTCTCTCAAATAAATAAGTAAATCTTAAAAAAAAATCGTGTTCTGCCCATAAATTAGCAGCTCCCACTTTGAAATAAGTCAGGTCTCCTGGATATGTGGCTCCCAAAACACCTAATCTCAGTATATTTCATAACAATCCCTGAATTCTCATAAACTTGAGTTCTCCACTCTTTGCTTTCTCTTTTTAAGAAATATATTAACCATTCTTGACCTTTTGTTCCTCCATATACATTTTAAAATCCATTTATTTTATTCTTTTATTCCACACACAATAAGAAATCCCTGCTCAGGTTTGAATGGGAGTTTTGATAGGAATTGAATCAATAGAATCAATAGGTCAATTTTTTAAGATTTAGCTTCATAATGATTTCAAGTTATGCTGTCTCTGAACGGGGTATATCTTTTGTTGGAGTGGGTAGGGAATTCTTTATTAGGAACGTTTTAGGAAAAAATTTAGGAAGTTTTTCAGAAAATTTCATTTAAAAATTTTCTACACAAACTAGAAAAGTAGCTAGATTTATTCTTGGGAAATTTATATTTTTGATACTATTATACATGGTATATTTTTTAAAAAGATTTATTTATTTCATTTTAGAAAGAGAGAGATAGAGTACAAGTGTGGGGAGGAGTAGAGTGAGAGGGAGAGAGAAACTTTACCATAATCTTCCACTGAGCATGGAGCTGTCCAGGGTTTGATCTCAAGAAACTGAAATCATGACCTGAGCTACAATCAAGAGTGGGGTGCTCTACTGACTTCACCACCCAAATGCCCTGTAAATGATATGTTTTAAAAGTATTCCCTGATGGGAGCACCTGGCTGGCTTAGTTGGTAGAACATGCATCTCTTAATATCGGGGTTGTGAGATCCAGCCCCACACTGGGTGTGGAGATTACTTAAAAATAAAATATTTTTTAAAAAGTATTCCCTGATGTGTAGAAAAAATATAATTGATATATTTATCTAGACAACTCTAAGGAGTCTAAATTATCCAGAAAATTCACTAAACTTTCCTAGGAACCATTATACTTTATTTGTAATTCCTTGGGATTTTTGATATAGATAATTTTACCATCAACCTATAATGACAATTTTATTTCTTTCTATCATACTATTTTTCTCTTTTGATCTGTTAATGTGATAAAAATATATTAATGGATTGTCTTATGTTAAACCACATGGGATAAACACAATTTTTTTTAATATTCTTTGCTGGATTCAGTTTACTTATATATTTGTGATTCTTATATTTTGTATTAATTAAGCTAGAAACTAAAGTGCTATAACAAAGAGACTGATCATACAGCAGTGTACATACAATAGACATTTACTTTTCTTTCTGGTAAGAATCTGGGGTAATTAAGTGTGTTCCTAGCTGACAGGACAGCTTTATGTGTTTTGTTCTTGGCTTCAAAGTCATAGCACTTCTCAGCTACTTGAAAAAGAGACAAAATCCTGGACAGTTCTCTTAGAAAGATGACCAAGAAATTGCCCTTCTTGGATCCATTCATATCTCGTTCACCCAAAGTTAATCCCATGGCTACACATAGCTGCAAGGGAAACAGAAACATATTTCCTATGGCTGGGTGACCAGGAGCTCATGTTAGATGAAGTTCTGTATGAGTTTCTTTTACTAAAGCAAAGGGAAACTCGAATTTGGGAGGCAATTAACAGTCTCCAAATACATATGGTTGTGAGAAAGAGTGGATTGTGGTTTTCTTTTTTGTATTGTCCTTGTCTCAGGTTTTGGTGTCAAGATTTCGTTAGTTTCCAAAACAACAACATAAAAAATAGAAAAAACCCCACTTTGTAAATATTCTGTTTTATCTACCCTTTGGTGTAATTTGGGTAAATTTATAACTTAAAAAATTTTAATTAGAACTTTTGTTAGAAATACCACCTGGTGTTTTTTTTTTTAGAAATAATTCTATTTAATAATTCCAAATATTCAAGAGACACAGTACTATTCAGCCTTTCTATCTCTTCTTGAGTCAATCTTTGGTGCAATTTTAAAAGTTACTTATCTATCAGCATAAAGTTATTTAAAATATCATCTCTTACTATATTTTTAATTTGCCATGTCTGAATTTATTTCATCCTTTCCTTCTATGTATAATTTAATTATCTGTTCTCTTTTTTATTTGCTTCTAAATAGTATTATAAATTTTATTTGCTGATATTCAAGAATAACTTTAGTCTATCTTAGCCCTCTCTGTTGTATGCTTGGTCTTTATTCCTCTTATTTTTTCTCATTTCCTTCTTCCTTCTGTTTTACTTGCTTTTATACCAATGCTTTTGTTCTGACTTCTTAAGATGAATACTTAATTCATTCACTAAGTATTACTTAAGCTGCATCCATATGTTTTGATATTCGATGTCATCATTATAGTTCCACCATAAATATTTCTAATTTTATCATGATCTTTTAACTCTTGAAGTTTTTAGAAGCAAAATATCTCCATAGAAACAAAATTCAAAGCAGAATAATATATAATGGGACACCTGGGTGGCTCAGTTGGTTGAGCATCCCACTCTTGGTTTGCTCTGGTCATGATCTCATACATCATGGGACTGAGCCCTGTGATGGACTCTGTGTTCAGCAGGTAGTCTGCTCTAGATTCTCTCCCTTTGCCCCCCTGACCACCAGATGCACATGCTCCCTCTTTTTCTCTCTTTCAAAGAAATGAGTATATCTAAAAAAAAAAAAACAATAACAACAACAACAACAACAACAACAACAAAAGCAGGATATATGGTATGCTAAGTCTTATGTAAAAAAAAAAGAAATAATATATTATTCATATATCTGTTATTTATTGCAAAGAGAAACACAGGAAGGATAACTTTTTTATTTCAGTAAAGTTTTTTGCCTACAAGTGATATTGGGGTCAATAGGAAGAAATTTGGGAGAGTGACTTTTCTCTAAATATACCTTTTTGTAGAATTTCACTTTTGGAAGCATATGAATGTTCTACATATTCAAAAAAATAAAATTAAATCAACAAGGTTGGGAAGAGAGGAAAAATTAAAGCTGAAAGCAGATTGAAACAAATACACTTAATTGTATTTTAAATGAATTCCATAAGCATCCCAAAAGAAAAAAATAACACTAATTGATGTGATTTATGAACACGGTATTTGACTGTATACTTTCCATCTTGGGCAATGTTATGGGGCAAGTACTGCAAACAAATCTGGGAATCATTTTAGTGGATTTTGGTTTTTGCCATAGTGTAGGTCAAACAGTTCTAAAACAATTTAGATCTATGATAGGGTCCAACAAGTGCGTAAATATGTTGCTGGGAGCCAGATTTATCACTATGACATATGTGTATGGAATGAGGGCAGGAAAGAGTCACGTGGGAATGGGTTGGAATTGGAACTATCAGTATAAATTCATTATCTCTACAACACACATGTGTGTAATGCATATAATATGTGCATGTGAATACACGTATGTGTACACATAGCTATATGTTTGCCTATGTGGGTATGCAGATATTCTCTCCTCTAGTGGCTGAAAAGGCCAAGAAGCAAAGACATCCTGGTAGTACCATGAGCACACCCAGCACCCTGATCTTAGATACTAACTCCAGCCTCACCAGCCAACTCCAGGTTTTCTTTATCTGAAAATTACTTTGCCTTTGTTTTTGAGAGATATTGTCACCAAGGCTACAAATTTAGCTTGACGTTTATCTTTCTCTCTGCATATTGAAGATATTCGAGTGTTGTTACTTTTCTGTTGTTAATTTTGGGAAGTAAACTCTCAATAAAATTGTTAAATTTTGTAGGTAATTTGATCCATCCCCATGTCTTTAAGATCTTACCTTTGTCTTTGGTGTTGTGCAATTTACTTCTATGCATTAGGTTTATTTTTTATACTGCTCAATACAAAAAGTACAAAACAGTAATTACACCATAAATGGTATAAAACTAAGGAAATTCATAGTCATTCATTCTCCAGTTGTTGCCTCGGCCCCTGTTCTCTTCTACTTCTGAATTTTCAGGAAGATACAGGTTTGACCTTCTCACCCTATTATCTGTATTACATGACTTACCTTCCCTATTTTGCATCTCTCTGTGTTTTGCTTTCAGTAATTTCTACAAATCTAGTTTCAAATTTCCTAATTCTCCCTAAGCTATAGGTAAAAACTAGTAGCAATCAAGTTTTTAACTCTGAAGAAGTTTTACATAATTTCTGGAAGCTCTATTTAGCTCTCTCTCTTTTTTTTTTTTTTAATGTTTGGCCTTCTTTTTTAAGTTGCTTGCTCATTTTATTCACGTTTTCAAACTTGCTAGGACTTTAAATAAATACTAAATGTGATTATTTCATATGCTCTGCTTGATTATCATAATATCCAAAACCTTGCAGGTCTAGTCATACCATCTGCTCCTCGTCAGCACTCATGTTCTTGGTGCTCTTCATTTTATGATTTTTTTCTCTCTTTCTTTTAGCACGTAGGCCACTCAGATATTTCTTTTTGTAGACCTCATATTAGAAACCTTGGCTGGACCTTAGAGTTCTCTGGCTTTGTTTGTCTTTCACCCTGTGTGTTTCATAAGACCACAAATCCAACGTTTGAGTTCACTCTTAGAGCAAAGCCCTTAAAGCCATGAGCATGTGTCTTACCTCTTCAGAGTCTTATTTTCATTGCATCTTGGTCTTCCAGTCATCAACTACTTTTAGTATTTTATTTAGAAATTTTTACCTGTTTTCAGCAAGAGGGTCGGTCAAGGTATTTGGTCCTCCCTACTGCTGGAGCCTTCTAGAAGTGCCTTGCATATATTTTAATGACCTTTATAAATTTGCACATATTGTATAAATGTTTGTGTTATTTTATTATAAGAAAATTTTTATTTTTTTATTTTTTTAAAAATATTTTATTTATTTACTCATGAGAGACGGAGAGAGGCAGAGACACAGGCAGAGGGAGAAGCAGGCTCCCTGCAGGGAGCCCGATGTGGGACTCTATCCCAGAACTCTGGGATCACACCCTGAGCCAAAGGCAGACACCCAACCGCTGAGCCACCCAGGTGTCCCTATTATAAGAAAAATTTTAAACAAAAGACTAGAAAATCACTGACCTAACATAATATGCCCTTTGTCATTTAGGAATAAATATAAAGAAATAGTGGTAGAAATACCATGGCCATTGTTCACCTCTGACTCCTTTTCTAGTGCTTTCTGTGAGTGGGGTGCTAGCAGTGGGAAAAGAGTGAGAGGAGGGCTTGATTAATACATGGGCTGGAATTTAATGCCCCAGAATAACAGCATTTGTACATACCCCTTCCTGGACATATAGAAGCACCACCTCTCCCTATATAGTCTTTTGTCCTTTGAAACATTTAGACCCATCCTTTATTCTAGGTGCATTCTTAAGATAAACTCTTGGTCTAGGAAATTCACCAGAACTCAGTAACGCACATGCATTTGTTGGATTCTATTAATTACAATATTTGGTTAGACTTCTTTTCTGTTAAATAATATACCCAAAGCATTAAATAATATAAATAATAATTTAATAATATGTCTTGAGGATTTTCATGCTGAATTGTCTTTACAAGTGTGCATTGAATGGTTATACCATAGTTTGACCAGTGTTTCATTTTTAGTACATTTCTGCGGCTTCTCAGTCTTAGCTCTTACAAACTGAGCCGTTATGAATGACCCTGTAATTCATCTTTATTTTATAATTATGTGCTTAGATTAAATTCCCAGAACTTAAATTGTAAGGTCACATGGCATACATATTCTTAATGCTATCCAGAAGAGTTGGGCCAATTTACCTTCCACAAGTGGCCAAGGAAGTACAGCAAGAGAGGTTAGCTTGTTAAAGGTGACACATCCAGAGCTAATCCTCTGATTGAGCTCTAATAAAAAAATAATTTTATCAGATTTTTTCTTACTTAAAGATCTTACAAAATACCCAGATTTCCCTCCCCTTTCACTTCTTTGTAAAAATTTAATATCAGAGTTATTGCAGTTTTTCAAATTACTGACATATCTTTGCTTTGACAAAACCCCAGCTGTCACATGCTGACTAGTAGCCTGTGGTATTTTCCCAATTAATTAGAACCAAATAGCAGTGCCACAACAAATGAACAGACAATTTTCCTATTGTTATCTCTTTGAATAACTCTGTCCACAGACCCCGCTAGTGGTAATTCATGGTGAGTTCCCTGTAACCAATGTGAATTAGCAGTAGATATAGCTTTTTGACACTAATTCTGCTTGGATTTGGTCACATGAGCATCATATGTTATGATTTCTAGCAGATAATGTTGAAAGATTGATCTTATAAAATAAACAGGCAGCTGGCTATCTGGCATGACTTTGCATTTGTTTTCGCTTAATAAGAGACAGGATTGTTGTTCATTAGATCTCTTGCTGTCCCTGGTTAAATCCTCCTGTCTTACTATTCCTGCCTTTGAGATTAGGCTGCGCAAAATGGCATTTCTACGTAAAGAGCTTGTGGCCAGGGGCAACAGTACATTTGAAACGGCTATTTCCTTCTCACCATGGACAGAAAGGTAGTTCAGGCGTATGTAACTGCTTCCCAGGCAAACATCTGTCAGTTGCGCCTGGGAAGATGTCAGATGCACAACTTCATCAGCTGGGAATCAAAATCCATTCAGAATACTTCTGTTTGCAAACTTCTGTCATCAAGGCTGTTCAGGTTGTAAGTTCTATGGCAAAGAGAAGTCAGGGCTTGAATGCTTAAAAAGAGGCTCAAATTTAAGGTAACACACGAAAATTGTAAGGAGTTGGCAATTACCCAGAAGCCCCTTCTCTGAGTTGAGGTTGGGAAATTTGGATGTAGGGTAAGTTTGAATTATATACTAACCTTATCAAATCTTAACTTTTTTTCAGACACTGGTGGATTTTTCTGGTTGTTTGTGTTATTCATTTGGTTACAGAGAAGGCCTTTCACAAAGCTTTTATGTTGATTTTCCTTGAGGATTTGAGTTCAGCAGTATGAAGAATATTGAATATATGCAGGGTCAATCCCATAAAAACTGAGTCAGAGAAAGGAGGTAGATGATTACTCTTAATTTGCTATGAAATTGCACATAGACTCATAAATATCAATGTGACCTGTGAAAATGAAGCAAAGAAAGGATTTACACACTAGGAAGATTTTAGGCAGTATGCTTCTTGCCTTTTTTTAGCACATCTTACCGTGTTATTTGTTTAATGATATGTTTTTATTGCAGCATTACAGCCTGTACATTAGTTGTTATTCTTGTCCTTTGAAAGCAATTAAATTGTTGTGATTTTTAGGGCACGGTTATAGAATTGATTTAAGTAATACTTAAGAATTAGAACAATGCATAAGAATCATCTGGAGTATTTGTTTAAAATGCAGATTTGGGGGATGCAATTCCCCCATGGTTCTAATTGGGTACACAATCAGCAAAGCCTAGAAATCTATTTTTCTAACAAGCATAAGAGATTCTGGTTTGGGTGGTCCTCAGAAAAACACTGTTAAAAAATACAATTTTTCAAAAGATTAAAATTAAAAATTAAATTTAAAAATCAGCTTTATAGAAAAGATAAATGAAGAATCTTGTTTTCCTGTATAATTTATTTTTATAATAAAGAGGTGTGACCAGCGTCCTGATTCTTTAAGAACCAAGGCAGATAAAGTGTGGAAAGTGTGTGCACTGGGATTCCTTGGAGGCCACCCCTGCTTGAGACTAGGAGATGACTTTAGTAAGTCACTGTCCTGCCTGTGTCTCTCTTTCCTCTCCTTCAAACTGGGGGTGGGAGTGAAGCAAAACATTTCTTGTACCTGGATAGGTTGAATATAAAGCTGCTCAGTAAATCTAAACTGATGTTATTATATTCAACACTTGGACAATGTTTCATTCTTTCCAAATTGTTGAATTTGGTGCCCTGTAATCACAAATGTGCAGGCTTTAATATCAGACCCTAAACTGTGTAGTCGTAGCCTCTTTGAGGCTTTGAAGGGTAAAGCAAGGTCACAGCCACATTGCAAGTAAACCAGCCCTGAAAGATACAATCTTAAAGGCTGCTAGAAAAAAGAAATTTCTCAGCTTCCCTTGGTAGTTGTGTGTTTCAGGCCTTAAAATCTTTCAAGATCGGATTCTCAATCCAAGCTGTCTGTGCCACATTCTTGCCTGTCCTTGAAAGAAAGAGAGAAACTGCTCACCCTGTGGGCAGAGTATCTCAAATGATACTCTTTCACAGACCACAAAGAGTCACACTCTCTCTTCTTATGTTGTTGTTGTTGTTTTAATGCAGGGTATAAAGCCGGTCTCTTTGACCTTTCCTATAAAGCCTCCGTAAAACATCTGTATTTTGCCCATTGCTTCTTTTCATTCTAGGCACTCACATGCACTGTGATGATGACCATGACTGTTGCATGTGACATCTTTCCTTAAACTTTCTGTTGTTGAGTAAATGTTCTCAGAGACCATTAAAAAAACAAAAAAAACAAAAAAAACCTAAGCCTATCTGGGAATTTTCGTCATTAATCTCATCGTGGGGCTTCAGCAAGCCAATTTCACCCCACTAGTTCTCTGCATCCCTCAAATGAGAGGCTGGAACTAGACGCTCTTCGTTTTGTTCCTCTGCAAACTCTTCAAGTTGCTTCCTGTACAAAGAGGATGGTGTTAACCCAGAATGATTTGGTGGCAAGCAAGGACTCCTGTTTTGTCAAGGGCATCTTGTTTTTTCTAACACATCTGTTCTGGTGATGAGGATAGTCTCCCATGGCAGGAAAGAAGGGAAAGAGGGAGTGGCAAAGAAAACAGGAAGAGCAGAAAGGATTGAAGGAGAAACAGAAGGAGGAACAGAAAGAAGGGAAGAAAGTCGTAGCCAGCAATAATCACAAGGAGTGTAGATGTCACAGGTACACAAGGGAAAATCACAAGTGTTTGGTGCCCGTATATATCCTCTGCCTGAGGGCTGATTGAGTTCCTGAGACTGTTTCTTAGAATTCCATATATTTATTTGGAGGGAAAAATATGTTTTTATATATTTTTAATTGGGTCTAAATAAACATAGGGCCTTGAATCAGTTACTGAGCTTCTCATGGTTCATGGTCTCTGTCTAGTCACTGGTAAGATATTTGATCGATGCGTTTTTTCTATAGATGTTCCTTTAGTTACTGTCCATTTTTACTTATAAATTTAAATTTTACAAATGGCATAAAAAACCCACTAAGAGGGGCACTTGGGTGGCTCAGTGGTTGAGTGTCTGCCTTCGGCCCAGGTCATGATCCCAGGGTCCTGGAATCAAGTCCTGCATCAGGCCCCCTTGGGGAAGCCTGCTTCTCTCTCTGCCTATGTCTCTGCCTCTCTCTGTGTCTCTCATGAATAAACAAATAAAATATTTAAAAAAGAAACCTGCTAAGATTTTTCTTTATCCCTGTTTCTCTTTCTCAGTGGAGAAACCCGGGGCTTTAGAGGAAGGCACCGTGCAGGACTGCCCTGTGTGCGGAGAGCTCAGTGTAGCCCTTGAAGGATGCTTCCTGGCTTCAACCTTTTTGACATTTTGCTAGAGATTTAAAAAGACACTAAGTTTGCACAATTCCCTGTCACAAAATATAAAGAAGTAGCTTCTAATCTATATGCTCTTCATGGCACGGTAGATGCCCTTTTCAGAAATGGTTAGGAGAACGAAAGGTTACATGGATGGGAATGTCTGCAGATCGGAACCAATATATTTCTTACTATTCATGCTACAGAGGGTAACCCCAGTGCTTTGCTTTCTGACTCCCAGATCCTGAAAACTGTTTCTGAAAGTTTACTCTTCAGTATCAAATCCATTGGAATTGATTCCTCAAATGGCCTGGCCATCAGATGATCTTGATTATTGAGAATTCTTTAACATTTATTTCAAGAATCAAAGTGCTGATGGACCAACATGGTACATCTTGCTTCTTACCAAGGAGAGGGCTCTTCTGAGCATGACTGGACCGACCACTGCAGACCTACCCAGGCATCTTCTAAACACTTGGGCATTGGTTATTTGACCTAACTCCCCAAGGACTCATCAGAGCTATAAGATAAAGGAAAACTAATTAAGCACCACAGAGACTAAGGTAGCCTCATGTGATCTCTCTATAGCCAGCATTAAAACCTAGAAGGAGCCTTCCAGAAATGTATGCCCTTATGGCTTAAAAAGTGTTTCTTTTCTGTCCTTCCTAGCTTTTTCCTCCTTTAACTGCTGCTATGATTTGCAGTTAATAGTTTATATCCAAGTCCACATGCTCAATAAGGATTTGAGGCTTGGGGTTGTATACAGATCTTTAATTAGTCTTATAATTGTTATTATTTAGTCCAGGTATAGACTTTTTCCCCTTAGTAATTTATATACTGGAATATTCTCTGTGGAACATGATAGAAAAAAGAAAGGATAGAACTCTTGTTAGAACTTTATGAAAGAAAGAGCTTTAAATCACCTGCAAATGTAGAGCCACTTTCCAGCATGTCATGTCAAGGCATTGCCTCTAAATTTTCATTGTTTCAGGATTTAGCCAGACTGTTTTTACTCACTTTAATGAATGTAGCTGTCCATTCACCAATGTGAAAATACAGGGTTTAACAGTGTGAAATTCTGCATTGAATATGTGGAACCTCAGTCAAGGCCATGATTTTTTTTCTACACATTTTATGACATTATTTTATCTAGACATCTATGTCCTTGTTGCCCTAAACTATAGCATCTATTGCCAAATTGCTTTAATCATTCATCACCATTCAAAACTATGTGTCTGAAAGAGTTTACAAAGAAGCAAAGTACAATAATGATATGAAGAAAGTAAACTGTGTTAAACTATGCATCATGTTTCTTGATTAAAATACATATGAGGAGCCCTGTTACATTTCCAACCACCACCTCTGATCCCAGTTATGAAAACTTAGCCAGTTATATTCCACAGAACATTTTTACTCAGAGAACCTCAAATATTATGGAGGTGAAATCGGGCTTCCTCTACTACTTGTATTCTCCATAGTCTTGGACAAAAGCATAACAGCTAAATATATTTTTGAGTTCTAATACAGGAAAAGTTTGAAAGTATCAATGATTAGCCTTAAGACTATAAATAATATTCCTTTACAAAAATTATATCTTGACAAAAAAGGGGGAGTGCAGGGGCTATGGTGGGAGGTAGAGTGGTGGGCCAGCAGTAGTGTGGGCTGGTAGCCCTGACTGGGCAGTGCCAATGTGGCCTCTGTCTGAAAAGGATGCAAGATGACCATGGAGGAACCTGTTCCCAGAAAGGTTCAGATGAGTGAAACAGACTTCACATTCATGGCATGAGATGAAATGATTCTAAGATGGAGACAATATGAAGCATATGTCCAAACTTCAGAAGGCAAGTACACAGATCTTAATTCTAATAATGTAACGAGTTAAGGGAGTCTGAAGAAAAACTAAAGCAACAATAAGGAACACATCCTTGTTATGTGGCCAGCAACCCAGGAGCAAGAGGAGCAAGAGTGTAGTACTCAAATCCAGTACCTCAAGCAAGTCCAATAGCCAAGTGTTGCCCAACTGAGATCAACAGTGGTAGGCCCAGCGATCAACTTATTTTTCCTAAACATGAAAGGTGAGTTGGAACCAACTAAAGACAAACTGGAACCAGCCCCAAATGAACTGAGTGCCTGGAAGTTTACAAGATATCCCCAGTCAAGTCTTCCCTGACAATCACACTCCAAGAGAGCTGTGGTGGGACAGCCAAGGACTCAGTTTCCACAACAAGACTCAGACTTTTTAGCCAAAAAAAGCCTCATTCTTATACTATCTAGCTTATAATGGATCATATAAAACTTACCAGATGAACCTGTGTTTCAGCTTTTTTTTCTCTTTCCCTTCCCTTCATCTCAAAGGACTAATGGCATTGAACTATTCCAAAGAAGTGGCCACCTCTGAAAAATTACCCTCCCAGAACATGCAGATACTTGGGAAATTTTTCTGAAAAAGAAAATAGAGGGAGAAATGAAAGTCTTCAGTCTGTGGTCCACTGTGTCTTCAGACAATTTAGAGGAATGAGAACCTAGAGATTTAAAATCATGAATTGAACATGTAAAATTCCAGTAAAAAGTAAAAATGGAATCTGTTAAACCTTGAGCATAGTGACCTAGAGACACTGTATAGCAGTTTTGCCAATAGACTGTGGACTTTGTGATTGTTGTTGAATTTCTGGGTCAAACCTCAAATGAGGTGGATTTTGCCTTTAAAGAGCTTTTTTGCTAAGAACCAATTTAATTGTCATGAGAGAATAAAATAACAGATGTCAGTACAGTACAATATTTAGCCATTTAGTTTGGGGCTCTGTATTGCTTGATTGAGCCTTAAATCAATATGGTTTTAATCCATGGTTTATTCTTTGAATGGCTGCTAATGCTGTAGGTACTCTTCTTGACTATATAAACATAAAGCTGTGGTATCAAACTTCAGGATGAAGCTATTTGAAACATTATAAACATTTGTTTCACTACTAGAGTATAGTAGGATATTGGCTGTGATGAGACTCACTTATTTTTTTCGGTAGTAAAGTACAATCCCCCTTGGCTTCAGCAGGCACATGTTGAAAGAGCATTGTTATTGGTATTAAATGAGAGGGGGAATGCTCTCAAATGCTTACAAATCCTTCATTGTATTTGGGCCTTTCGTATTATGCTCTTGATATTAAATTAAATGTACCTTGAAAAAAGCAAAACCAAACATTATATCTTGACTATAACTTCAAATTTTCTAACTTAAAAAGTATTTTAAGAATTCTTCTCCCCTTTCAAATTAAATATGGTGATTGCTACCAAGAGTAGATCCTTCATATTTTTGTGAATAGAGTGGTTGCCACTATGGAAAACATGACGGCTCTAATTCTGGCTAAAATTTAACAAGAAGTCATCAGCCAAGGTTACCAATTTCATGCCTTTAATGCATCATAGTTACCAAAATAGTATTCACTATTTTAGCTTTATATATTATATGGCTATACTTATATAGCTATATTTAGTGTCTATTATTGTGCTGTATTAATGACTACATATCTGATTCACTAAGCATATGGCCTCAGTCACTTCTTTGTTCTCACTTTTTAAATGAAGCACTTTGGTTGGATGTTCTCTGAGGCCCATTTCAGCCCTAAAATTTTATGATTTTGTGTTCCATGAAATAAACTGGCCATCTTGTCTTTTATATGATCCCACCTGCTAACTCAGATGTAATCTCTCCCTCATTCCCAGCAGGAAAAAATTGGAAATATTTTGTATGTAGATCAGCTTTTTAAAAGGTAGCAAAATGAAGACAATAAGAAGGAATCAATGTAAATTTCAGCAGAAGAGAATGACATTTAAAAGATATTCTTACCTTGAAGAAATTTGAGTCATTTTCAGATAACTCATTTGAAACCATTTATTGTGGAAACTCCTAGAATAGAGCCAGCTAATTTAAAAATGATTCAAGGTGGAGTTTCCCCTACTTTGGCCTAGAACATGAGACTTCATATTATATTATATTTTTATTTTTATTTTTTTAAGATTTTATTTATTCATGAGAGACACAGAGGGAGAGAGGCAGAGACACAGGCAGAGGGAGAAGCAGGCTCCATGCAGGGAGCCCAACATGGGACTTGATCCTGGGTCTCCAGGATCACGCTCTGGACTACTGAGCCACCCAGGGATCTCCTCTATATTATATTATAAAACAAGGTGTGATGCCAGCAGTCTTCTGGAATATAATGATTCCAATGACTGAGGCCATAAAATATTGAGGAAACTGTTCTTTAACACTTACGTTGATACGAATACTATGCTGGCTCATCCATTCGGACATTCTAAGAGATAGATACTATCAGCATCTGTGGATGGATAGAATCAGGTTCTAACAATAAAGAGGATAGCTAACCTAAGAATATGCCAGGCACTATCCTGAAGTCCTGACAGTGGTTCAAAGCTGGGTACTATTATTCTTCCCATGAAAAGGAAAAAAAAAAAAAAAACAGGGAAGAAGTGTATGTGATGAAGGGAAAGACAGCTTTCCCCCCACCATTATTACAAGAAAGTCTTTCTTTAGAAATGGATTTTTACTTAGTTCATTCATTTATTCATTATTTACTTATTTTTTTCTTTTAGCCCTAACGGTAGAACTGCTCTCTGATCCCTTACTGGTTGCTTCCCAGAATCACTCCCCATTCTAGTACCTGGTCCTCCCAGGAAAACCAAGCTGCACAAACTCAAAGCCTGGGGTCATTGCTAGGAGTCCCCTTTCCCTTGGCCCAGACAGTCTGTGGCATCCTCATGTGCATTTTGTATAATTACCCTTTGCAGTTTCCTAGCCAAAGATCTCATATGAAGTTAAAAGAAGAAACTCATTTTCTCTTTGGATTTCTGTGCTCCTGGGAAACTTCATCTTGAACCAATTTTTAATTAGACAGCCCTATTACAGGAGTTCCCGAAATCCCACTTCTTGGTGTGGCTGGCTTTATTGAGGACACACAGCTTAACTCACAGAAGTCTGCAAAGATTGCTGCTGATTCTGTTGACCCATTTAAGCCCTGGTGATTTCTCTGCCACCAGGTCCCTTTTCTAAATGGACAGCCAGCCGTACCGAAGGGGAGATTGATATGAGGGGCAAGTGTCCAACAGGGACAAGTACAAGGCTATCAATTCACCATTTTTCTGCCACCTAAGGTGAACCTGAAGTCTAGACCCAAAGAAAAGCCTTTTTCCTAGTTCTTTAGATTATTTATAACATCTTTCCTCTCTAGCACCCCCAACTTTTTATCTTTTATTTCGGAAACTGAATTAAATAATGGATGCTCTTCCATAAGGTTAAGATGAAGTAACCTGTTTAACAAGTATTTCATTAGGGAGAATGAAAAAGGTAGACTGAGAAATTCCAATAAAAGTTTGTTATATAATTTTAAATGCTTTAAAATAATGTCACACTATCCTTCTAAAAAAGATCGGTCTTTTGTGGAAGATGTTATTAGTAAAGTCCTTGAAGCAAGTGGTGGAAAAATGGCTTTTTCATTACTTCAAAGGCAATATTAAAGGACCATGAAATTCAAAGCTCCTGGTTTTATCACAGACATTTTTATGTCAGGATTTAAACATTTTCCTACTCGACATTCCCCTAACAACTGTAGTTTTACAGGAAAGAATTGTTATAATTGGCCCGGATCATAGTATGATTATTAAATGATAGGCATCAATTAAGCTGATATTTAAATTGAAGATATTCATATCAGATAAGAGGAAAGTATGATTATAATTAAATGCATAAAATGTATAATCTGCTTTGGGAGTACACTTTAAACCATGTGATTATTTGTTGGAATACAAACTGTCACAAAAATTCTTATGCCTATTTCCTCTTTGCTCACTGTCACTAAGCGTAAATAAAATGTTTCATACATATTTCCTTAATCTTAATATGATTATGGGGGTGCTTTATGTAGATTATCATGTTGAAGCTGTATCATTTTGGAATAAAAAGAAGCAAAGAGAGGAGAAGCATTGAAAATGATAACCTGGGATTACTCTTGTGAATGCAGGGTTGTAAACACACTTGCATTCCCCAGAGTTAACCTTTTGGTTCCCAGGATTTTGCCATGTGTTATGATTTTAGCCTTAGCACTAATACAGCAATGCAATAATATAGTGATAAGGTGCTTGCTAAGGACTTAGGGATTTAGCAAGTGTGCAAATTCACTACTTTTATGGATTTTTTTAAGTATAAAAATACTGTTAAGTAGCGACACTTGGATCAGATAAGCTCCAAAAATCAGATTCACATATTTGACACTAATACTTTCTTAGATAAACAAAAATACTAAGATCACAAAGGGAATAGTGTATCACTTTGATACATTTTTTTCACTTGGAAACTCTTGAAAATAGGATTTCTTCATTTATGTTGTGTGTATTTTCATCTATATCTAAAATATGAGTAAAGTATGCCTTGCTGGCTGCCTCTTCAGGTATTGACAAGCAGCCAGGCAGTATCCATTGGGGTTACTCGGCTCCAGCTACAGAGTGAGAAGCCGTTGGCTTGGGTCTATCAAAGTAGTCCCATTCTTCCTATGATAGTTACTACCCAGAGGTGATTATGTGATCTAACTTTATCCAATTAAAGCAAAACTCTGGATTTTGTTTAATGATAAGGAGAAAAATCTGCCCACTGCCCTTCTAATCCCACCACACATGACCTGGAGAGAGAAGTATGTATGCTGAGTTTTAGCTGCAGCTACGTTATGACTACAAGGGAAGATAGCCTGAGGCTATCTTCATCCATAAGGATGAAGGGACAAGAAGAATTGAAGGAAATGGAGCTAGATCTCTAGCTGTACTGCATCCAAACCCCCACCTCTTCACTGTCAGTGATATGAGCCAATCAGTTCCCTTCATGATTTAAGCCAGATTGTAATGATGTGCATTATTTGTAACCAAAAGCATCCTACCAGGTACAGATTTTAGTGTTAAGAGTGGTGCCTTACACATCATAGATCCTAAAATATTGCACAAACTACATCAGGTAAGCAGAGCAATGAGGAATAATCTTTTTTTTTCTGTGATCAGAAGTTGGTCGATTTGTGTGTGTGTGTGTGTGTGTGTGTGTGTGTGTATTTATTTATTTAAGCATAATTATACATAACTGGTTAAATGATTATACAACTGGTTGAATGATTGCCTGTTGTACCTTACAATAGAGTTCAAGGGCTAGCCAAAATTGCAATATTTGGTGATTTAGTAGGAAAATGTTCAGCTTTCATTAGAATCCTTCAGGAGAGAGACAAGAGTGGACTAAAACTAACCAATCTGAACAATCAATTTAAAGCAATATAGCTTTTCTAAGAGAAGCACTCTCTGCAAGTGACTTTTTTTCCTAGACTGGTAAAAGTCTGGTTAAGACTGACCAGTTAAAAAAAAAAATAACAACAACAACAAAAACAAATTCTCTGCCCTAGGGTTAGGTCAATTGGAGCAAAAGCATAATGGAGGAGCCATCACAGGAGGCAAAGCTGACATCTGAAGGAAACCTAATTCTTAATCCTCTCCCCAGTAACTAGAATTTCCATACACACCCCAAGCCAAGGATTAAGCTCTTGTTTATCCCTAGGACAATCTCCAGATAGGACCTAAAGGTGATACAGGCCCAAAAAGAGAATTCTCCCCAACTTCCATCTTTGGCATAACCCTAAAAGACAAAGGATAGGTAACATAGTCCTGCAGAGTAAAACTAGGGTCTATGAGATTGGGCAACTACACCATTCAGTCCTCATGCAAGGCAAAAACTCACTCAGTGTTCTTGTCCAGCAGGATATGAAATGTACTATGAGCCAATACCCACTCCATGTTGCTTCCTATTCTCCTCTTTACAAATGAAATCTGTATTGTAGCTTACCATCTTCTCTCCATCTTTTGTATACTGGGGAGTGTAAGGGATGGGTAACTTAAGTTTGTTGACTTCACATTGACAGAGGAGTTATAGCAGAATTTGATTTATTTTTTTAATGATTTTTTAAAAATTTTTATTTATTTATGATAGTCACAGAGAGAGAGAGAGAGAGAGAGAGAGAGAGGCAGAAACATAGGCAGAGGGAGAAGCAGGCTCCATGCACTGAGAGCCCGACGTGGGATTCGATCCCGGATCTCCAAGATCGCGCCCTGGGCCAAAGGCAGGCGCCAAACCGCTGCGCCACCCAGGGATCCCCAGAATTTGATTTAAAAAGAAAAAGGACTTCACCTAGAAATCCTGCACGTGAGGTGCTAGTAGACTTGATTGTCTCCCTTTAGAATAGTGGTTCTCAACTTTAGTTGCTATTCAGGACAACTAGGAACTTCTCATGGCCAGGTTGCACCTTAGATTAATTCAGAATCTCTAGGGGAGAGACCAGACATCAATGTGGCTTAATTGAGAACCACTGCTTCCACTTTGGGGTGGACATTTGGGGAAACTGGATATGGGGAGGAAGATATATGGATGTTGATTTAACAGAAATGGCAATGGATCCTTTTGCTTGCTCCTTGAGTCATTGCACTCCTTTCTTTTTTAGTAATAGCCATGCTCTTGATTGACCCCATTTTGGCTTTAGTCAATCATGGGAACATGGACATTGATTTAGGAGAGGACATTTGACCTAATATATTCCAGTTAAAGTAAAGCTCTAAATTTTTGCTTTATGGTTAGGAAAGAAAAATATGAAAGAAGAGTATTAATACTGATTGTCCCTGGACAAATCGACTTCCAGAGGATACAAGACCCTGGAAAATTGCAGGAAAAGCATTCTGGAGCCTAGAATATGCCACATCTAAAACCTACCCTACCTCTGAATGAAGCTAGTAAATTCCTTTTATTGATTAGGACAGTTGGAACTGGGTTTTCTCTTGCAAGTATCTGAAAGCATCCTAACTGATAGGTTCTGCAGTGGACAGAGGCAGTGCTCTGCCAAGATCCCTGAGCTTCCTTTTCCATTGTCCCCCCATTGCTTGTTCTCCATTTGCTTCCAATGGCCTGTACCTAGGACACTCCTCAGAGGACTGCTCTCAGGCTACTGGAGCTGCTTTGCTAGTTTGCTCAGAGAAATAAAATTTACATCCTCTCCAGGACAGGCCTTAGCCAACCACCTCCCAGTACAGGAGCATAACACCCAGCCTCCTTGCCTGGAATTGGACAAACCCTGAGGCATATTTCACACTTCATAGCCTGGCATGGGATCTGCCCCTTTGCTGTACTTCTTCTATTCCTTATCCAACACATCCAACTCATTCCCCAGTTTCTGGGGCGGGGGGGGAGGAGGTATTTCCTTAACAGATAACTTGAACACAAATCCTCCCTTAGCGTCTTCTTCTGTGGAACCCAAACTAAGGCACATGCTAATCCCCACTAGTGCTGAATTCTATGTGAAGCACATAGTGTGGGATTGATTTATGTGACTGGCTCACCAGCCAATTGCTTTCTCTAAAAATATTTTGTCTTATTTTACATGTTAAACAAAATAGCAAAACATATTTAGCAATGAGACACATGGCAGGATCAAATTTTAGAAGTCCAGAGAGGTCACCAGGATAACCTGTTATGCTACATATAAAGAAATTAAATTCTAGTGAGGCTACATGACTTATTCCAAGCCTCTTGGCTGCTTAATGACAAGGCCAGTGTTTAAAGTCAGTGCTTCTTTGAGTGCCATTGGAAGTTTGTTTATTGCCATGCCTAACTGGAATCTTATTTAAATAAGATTCCAAGCATCTTCTTTAAATTAGATTTTCTCTGTTGAGAGATAAACTCTCTATTCTTGCTGCATACTGTAGTCTACACTACACTTGGTCTTCACACTGTCATCTTGGAGGCCTTGGATTGTGTTTTGCTAATAAATTTACTTATTTTCCTTATATAGACCCAGAAGGGTTTTATTTAAAATAAATGTAGATGATGCCTTAGATACCTTAGGAGCTTAGCATATCAATTTAGAGAGTACTTTACAGTAATCTCAAAGGCTTTGTTAATCAAGTTTATATAGGCTTGGATATGGTTTCTATCCTGTCTCCTAGATTATCAGGAAAGATCGTCTAAAGCATATCTTTAAATGGAGGATAAGTGGAGGAAACTCTGTTCTAAAAAGACAGAGAAATATTTACACACATATATGGATTGTTAAAGATTGAATAGATAGGGGCTTCAAATCAGATTCCAGAAATGTCAGCGATTTTTTTTTTTTTTGCTTTTAATGCTCTAAAGCTAAAATGCACTGTTGACAGCATTTCTAAAATTCTACTGATAGTCCTGCCCACATAAGAAAAAAAAAAAAGGTCAGGAGGAATTGGAAAAGGTTTGCCATGAAAACCAGCTTTGTTAAATCACACATTATACCATTATACTCCACCTGATTTCAACCTTATCTCATGTAATCTTCAAAACTACCTCCTAGATAGTATTTTATATATGGAGAAAGCAATTCCACAGTAAGGTAAAATAATAACAATGGATTTAAACCCATGTCAGTCATGTACAAAGTTATAGGAGAAATGAATAAACAATGCTAATAGATTGGGAAAAAAATCAATAATGAAAGATCTTTTTAAAAACTTTTATGAGGTTAATCATTACTTTGAAGAATATAAAATCTAACTCCTGCACTTTGTTATATCCTTAAAAGCAAAGGTGGTGTCTTAAAAACTAAGCAATATATAATCATTGGAACAGGAAGGATTGATGATTTGCCATGGAATTAACACTATGTGTGTTAGGTGTTCCTAGGCCAAAGGATGTACATAGGATGCACGTTCTGGTGTGTATGGAGTAGGTTCTGTAAATTTTTTAAATGTACCCTTGAAAGTTGATTAAAGTAAAATTTTGTCTACATACTCCGTTTTTCATGGACTTATTTGAAAGTAACAGTTGCATTCAATTCATCAACAAATATTTATTGAATATTTATTTGAGACACAATTTTCATTAGGTTTTATAAAACAGAGACTAGAGAACAACAATGATGGAACTAATAGACCAAAGAAAAGATTTGGCCATGTTTGGTGACAGAAAAGTCATTTTAGCCCCTTTGACAACCATTTCTAGTTCTTTCTAATACTACACATACTTAAGCTTAACTCATCATCTCCCTTCCCATTCTCCATCTCAGGTCATTTGGATTTACCACTCAGCAGAGGCTGTTCACTGCCAGACACAAAGTATGAGAAAGTCAAGATGCCAAGACTAATTGTTAACATTTGTTTAGCACTTAGTATATACCAAGAAATGACCTAAAGTTTTAAGATGCAGTAACTGATTAAGTCCTAATAAATAACCCCATGAGTGGCTACTTTCATTATGCCTTATCTATCTGTGAAGATACTGATATACTACAATATTATTATGTTCACACTCTTTGAAGAAATAGGGATATTCTCAATGAGATAAGAGGCAATGAAGACAGGTAGAGTAAAGATATAGGTAAATTTTTAGATAAAATGGAGAGCAATTGAAAAGATGATCTTTATCTTTCCTACAAAATAAGAGGCGATAGGGGGAGATGGCGGTACAAGGGAACAAAAACAGGACTAAGGTAATTGTGGCTTGGCACTCTGATATTAGGTAGTTTACATAAAACTTTAACCTGGTGCTTACTATAGCCCTTCTAAGAAGGTAATAATACTCCCACTTTACAAAAAAAAAAAAAAAAAAAAGCATCTGGAGATTTGAGCAGTTAAGTTGCTTACCAAAGGCCACACAGTCTGCAAACTCAACATTGTTTGCCACCAAATCTTGGTTCTTTCCCCTATGGTCTTCTTATCAATTCTCAAGTTGGTGGGAATGCATTTGGGAAATTAAGAACAGGATAGATTTGGAATAGTTACAGTAGGAAATGAACCTCGGAGCCAGACAGAAATAAGCAAAAATTGTTGAGCAAGTCTCAGAACCAGATGTGAGGACTTGAGGTCTTCATAGAAGAAGAAGAAGAAGAAGAAGAAGAAGAAGAAGAAGAAGAAGAAGAAGAAGAAGAATGAATGAATGAATTGAAGAATGAATGATTTGATTCACCTATAGCAAAGCAGCGTGCATGACAGGAAGTTTGGAACTGTTAGAAATACGGAAGTAAACAGACCGATCCAAGTAGCACTTATAACACGGGTATATTTGCTTAAAATACAAAGCAAAACAATTATATATGATACCTGCCATGAGTGAGGCACAGAGGATGCCATACTTCATTTATTCTAATTCCAAAATTTCACATTTTAACATCTTAAAATTCAGATGTTTCTTAGTATGAATGACATCCTTTTTCAGCAATGACCAGGTAGTTGTCATAAGTTGGTTGTGATTGTCTGTACAATCTTGAACGTGGCCATGGGGGTTCAAATTGTCTTCACTTCCACTAGATTGTGTTCACTGAGGATACTACAGATATAAATTTGTATGTGCCATTCAAAGTATCTTCTTGAAAAGTACCCTATTATTTCAATATGTATTTATCAACCATATATGTTAGTGAAGCAGATATTTATGTTAATTAAGTAAAAATGGCCACAAGTTCATATTTTTTGTGAAGCAGCAACTCCAATACTTTACATAAACTATCCACAAGTAGATGCAGCTACTTATATTTTGTTACTGAGATACCTGAAAAAGGAATGCACAGCACAAACCAATCAATTCAACTAAAAGTGGGTGAAATTGCCAGATCCCTAAGAATAGATGTATTCTAGTTATCTCTTGCTATGTAGCAAATCAGCCCCCAAACCAAAGGACTTAAAGCAACACATTGTTTTATTGTCTCTCAGAGGCTCAGTGGGGCAGGAATTCAGGAAGGGTTCGCCCAGGTGGTTCTGGTTCAAGGGCTGTCATGCAGTTTCAGTCACAAGGAAACTAGAGCTGGGATGGGAGCAAGCCAAAGCACCTGGAGGTGAGTCTGTCATCTTTCTCACTTCATGTAGTAAAAGAGCTTCTCCCTGTAATTTCTCTCCATGGGCTACTTTGGGCTTTATAATGTTTTGACGCCCATGAGACAGTTGAACTATTTATGTGGCAGTTAACGGTTTTCACAATGAGTAGTCCAGTGAGCAAGATGGAAGCCAAAACACCTTCACAATCCTGCTTCAGAAGTTGTGCAGCGTCACTTCTGAGGCATTCTGTTGGCTACAAGCAAGTCAGAAGACAGCCAAGATTCAATGAGAGGGAAGTTAACGTCACCTTTTGATTGGGGAGCAAAATCCTAGAAGAGCATATGGGTTGGAGCTACTGTTGCAGCTGTATTTGAAAAATACAATCTGCCACAAGATGAAAGAAATGTCAAAGCAATAAGAGGCAGTATTACTGATTCATTCATTGTGTAGAACTTAGCATTAAAGCGTTGGACTTCCATTGAACTTCTGCCTGACTTTGAACAGAAGCCATCTAACTTCCTGCAACATGCCATTCAATCGGGGAAAAGTGGAGACTACGAGGTTATGCTATTTAAACCATGGTGTTCTTGAAATAAGTTGTCAATGCTAAAAGTATTGAAGAAGTCAAGATCATGATCACCAGTCACATGTCTTCTATGTGTAAATGACCCTGGAAGAGCTCATTCTGGTAGGTTAAAATAAGACTTCTAAGTGACAAGAGAACACCATGCTGTACTTAATTGGTAACACTTTTTATTTTAGTGCTGCATAAAATAATGGTGTGTCTTACAATTTTTGGCATTTTTGCGTTGATGAAGGACAGTAGTGCCATGAAAGCATGAGATCAGCATAAATTTCCTCTTCTCAGGATAGTCAGAAGGCTCAGAGAAGTGCTACAGGGAAGTTTTAGACTTTGGGAGGTAAAATAATACCTAAAGAGGAAGCAGGAAGTCAAGGAGTAGGTTTGAAAGACACTTTACTACCAAACCCCATTCCATGTGCCCAGGCTCTGCCCTGTTGTTCCATGTGTAATTCCTACTCTAATCAGTCTTGCCATTCCCCCTGTGAGCTCCCCAGGTGCCTGCCAATCCTTCATGACTCCTGTTAGTCCTGCAAACTGCATGTGGAGATCTTCATTGTTTGCAACTGGAGGTTACAAAGGGTAGGCTGGCAGGGCAGAATTTGGTTCATCTGTCTTACCTACTGGGATTTCTTATAAGGTTTCTACTGATGAATGGGGTGCACAGCTTAAAAACAAAAGCAAAAATGTAAGTCATTGTAACATACCATACACTTTCGTGCTCAATCTTAGAGCATACCATTAATTAGTCATCATCCTTCAATTAAAGCCTGCTTAGGAGTATCTTCCAGGTATTAAGTAGTATGTGAGGCATTGGCTATTTATGGTACACCTTGCTTCCTGGAATTTCAGACTGAGTTAGAATGGACATGTTTTACTTTGGGGGGGCAGATGTCTAGGATTGGAATTGCTGGATTGTCTGGTAATTTTATGTTTAACTTTTGTTAAAGTAGCTGCACCATTTTACATTCCCATTAGCATTGATGAGAGTTTTAGTTGTTTTACATCCTCACTGATACTTGGTATGATTAGCTTTTTTTAAAAAAAGTCCAGCCATTCTAAGGATGTATATTAATATATCATGGTGGTTTTCATTTGTACACTCTTGATACTGATATTGAGCATCTTTTCATGTGCTTATTTGCCATTCTTATATTTCCTGTTGTAAAATGTGAGTTCAGAGCCATTGTCATTTTAGCTGGAGTGTTTTGCTTCTTATTACTGAGCTGGAAAAACTTTTTTTTTTTTAATAGCTCCTGTTGATGAGCCCTTTGTCAGATATACGTATGGTGGATTTGTTTCTTCCATGTTTTGCTTTTTCATTTTGTTTTAAAGATTTTATTTATTTACTCATGAGAGACACAGAGAGAGAGAGGGAGAGACACAGGCAGAGGGAGAAGCAGTCTCTGTGCAGGGAGCCCAACGTGGGACTCGATCCCCGGTCTCCAGGATCTTGACCTGGGCCAAAGGCGGCGCTAAACCACTGAGCCACCTGGGCTGCCCTGCTTTTTCATTTTCTTAATGGTGCCTTTCAAAGAGCAAAGTTTTAAATTTTGAGTAAGTCTAATTTATCAAAGTTTTCTTTTATGGTTCATGCTTTTGTATCACATCTAAAAAACTAGTTGCTTATACCAGAGGCACAAAGACTTTGTCTTATGTTTTCTTCTAAAGCTTTTATAGTTTAGTTTTCATGTATAGATATCATCTCTTTCTAGTTAATTTTTTAACATGCTATGAGATAACAGTTGGGGGGTTATTTTTAAGTTTTCCTTTACTTTTCAGCTGTCACTGCTTCCTCCTATTACTGATTCCCCTATTTTTTATACCCTCTAACCGCTTCTGACTTATTGTCCCTAGTATTCTCGGAAGCTAGACAATCAGGCCCATTAGAAGACATTGTGAGCCAGAACCTAAGATACAACTATTTTAAAATGCATAGGAATTGAAGGCATTTATTTTGGCACCACAGCAGCCTGATTTTGCTGGCTTTAGGAGTCTCATATATTTCGGATGGCCACATAATAAGTTCTCTGGAGAAGTGACATGCTAGTCCCTACACTATATTATTTCAATTGGGTTCATTTTATGGTGTATAGTTTGTTAAACCCTAGGCCATCTATTTTACTATTAGTAATTCTACACACTATGCCTAGCATAATGTCTGTCTCATAAAAAGTATTTGGTAAGTTAAATATGTTCTAGTAATTGGCAGCAAATAGAAATGACAGTCTTTCAGACTTACTATTTTCTAGAGCAGTAGCCTTGCTTTTTTACTGCTGTGTAATTTTGATCGTGCACTCTCCAATGCATGCATATTTGTTTATTTACATCATAGAAGCACACATCATTTCAGTAATATTTTTATTTATAACATTAAAAATAGAAATTGAAAAGAATAAAATAAAATAAATTTAAGTAAAATTTAGCATTTTAATTTTGCACTGGAATCATATTATGATTTTGTACCTGGAGACATGATATTGGATTCCTAATTTTTGAATTAGATTCTGAAACTAAACACCAAGGATGTGAATGCTACAATAATGAAATTTCACACATTGGATTGCTGAATAATCAATAATAATCATTGCTGACCATGTTTACTAACAATTATACTCTTATTTTTAGAACTCATATTAATTAATAAAATTTTTAAGAAGACACAATTATTGACAGTAACAATATCCTTTTAAAAATGTAAACTACCATATAATCAGTTTTAACCAACCTTTGTTGCTTAAAAAATAAGTGTTTCTGAATTGCTTTAGTCTCATCACCAGAGTCATGAAGAGGATTGCTGTGCAATTCCTGTGACAACATTTGGATACCCCCCCATACATCTGTACAATTTTTGTATTTCTAATCATTCATATTCAGCATGTGCCTTCTAAATATGCCAGTGAAAAATAAAATGATTACTTTTCCTCAAATGTTCAGCAGGCACTCTAAATTAGCCAGCTGGTCTCTTGTCATGGCTGAAAACATATAGTCTTTTTATAAAAAGTGACAGTAAATATGTCCATGGCACAGACACTTTATATGCAAGTGGAAATTCCATTGGTGCAATGACTTATGATTGGAGAAGAGCAAAAAATGTGTAAAGAAAGAGAATTGGTGTGAATAGTGCTCCACAGGCATTACAGTGGCTCCCAGAGAATAATTCATTTTAAGGAAGTGAAATCTCCTTGTTTTATGGCAAGGCAGTAATCTCAAGGTCCACATGTTAAGGTTTTTTTATTATTATTAAAGATTCAGAAGTCATTTAAAAACATGACCTGTTAGAACAATTCAATGCACCAAGTCTATTTGCAAAACTCATGTTGTAAATCACAATTCATTATGTGATTGTGATCAGCATACATTGTTAGAAATCCATCTCTCTTGACGATATAGTCCTTTCTATGTGGTTCCTTTTATGCAACAGAATGGTCCCCACCTCCACTTTTATTCTCTTTTTTCTTTGCTCTATTTTGTTCCTCTTATTTTATTTTATTTTATTTTTATTTATTTATTTGTTGAGAGAGAGAGAGAGTGAGAGAGAGAAAGAGCACAAGCAGGAGGAGGGGTAGAGAGAGTGGAAGCAGCAGGCCCCCTGCTGAGCAGGGAGTCAGATGCGGTCTCCATCCTAGGACTCTGGGATCAGGACCTGAGCCAAAGGCATTTAACTGGCTGACCCATCCAGGTACCTCCCTTCTTTTTTATTGTTGACTCTTTTTTAAACTACCTTATGCTTTTTTATTTTGGCCTATTTTTTGTGATTTAACTTGTGTCAGCATACTCTATGATATATAATAAGTGAAAAATAATGAAATAATCAATAGAGGGACCATAATGAAACCATTCATTATGGTTTCATTATGGTTTCATATTCATTATGGTGAAATGAAACCATTTCACCATAATGAAACCATTTTTATTTTCACTGAGACTCTGGACTTAGAGTCTCTCACAAACTATGAAATAAAAAACAAACACCTGAATGATGGAGTTGGAGGATGCTTTAGAGATCTTCTATCCTAGTCTCCTTGTTTAAAGACAAGAAATTCACACCCAGAGAAGCCATGTGACCTGCTCAGATAACAGAGTGATAACCTAGGCTTGCCTTATCCTCAGCCTAGTGCTTTCTCCCTCTGTCAAAGCTTCCTCTATGATTAAAACCAACTAAATTGTACAATTGGCAATCATCATTCTGATGGTCCAACTATTTGTGACAGTTATCTTTTTCCTTGATAATTCATCCAACCATCATTCTGTGATATTGGTTGAGCACCTACTATGCACAAGGCCAGTTGAGGATATAGCAGTAAACAAAGAAAACAGAACCCTGCCTTCATAGGGTCAGCATTCCAGCAGAGTAAGATAGATGATATGCACCATAAATGGACAAATCATACAACATGCAAAATAATGGTAAATGTTATGAAGAAAAATTAGGGAAAGGAACTTGGGAATAAGTTTATATTTTTGTGTTGAGGGGAAAAGGGTGGGTAAAATCTTAAGCAGTGTAGCCAAAAAAGATATCAACAGAAAAGATGATATTAAAGACCTAAGGCAGTAGAGAGCCAGGCAAGACTGGAAAATCTTGACTTTGTCCATAGGGAAGAAAGCCAAGATTTTCCATACAGCTCTCCTTCATCTTCTGTAAGTATTCAGCTAAACCAGATGAACATCTTGCAGTCAGAGACCTTTCTTTTACCCAGAACATTTGCATCCATCAGAAGTTTCCTTTATGTTGCACATCTAAATGTAAGTGATTTTAGCAACTATAACTGTGCACATGAAGAATGTAAATGAACTTAGCTGGCATTTGATAACTGGGCAGGAAAATTTGTGTTGGTTGGGCCAGGGCCTGCTTTTCTACTTATTCTCTGCCCATCAATTAAGCTTGATCCACGGCGCTCAGATGAAGCCCAGCTTGAGATCTGCCCTGCTTGGAAACACTTTATCCTAAGACTTGGATAGCAGAGCAGGAGAAAAGGAATTTGTTTAGTTAAAAAAAGAGCAGTTTTCTGACAATGACCATACCCTTGAACATCTTTTGAAATAAAATAATTCTCAGGGAGCTCAAGAAGTTTAACCATTAACTGACTTTTATTGTAGATAGAGGAGAGCTAGGTTTGTGATTGTTAATTTTCTCATATTTTGGATGATGTAAAAGAAGCAAAGATTCTTTGATTTAAAAAATTTTCAAAATAAATAAATAAAATAAAATAAAATAAAATAATTTCAAAAATTTCTGTGTATCTACTACAGAAAGAATAAATCTGAGGCTTTATAACCGAAAACACTTTATGTGTGGCTGCAAAAACTACATTTCTATATATAATTATAAATTCCCCTTAGATGCTTTTAGATTTTCTATATACATCTTAGTACAAAAATTTTGTTATTTCAGAGGAAAAAATACCTTCATTAAATTCCCAATACCATCTTCATTTATTCATTCATTTAGTATATACTGTATGCCAGGCACTGTACTAGGCGCAGTCTATATGATCAGTAATAGAACTACCATTCCTACAGTTTATGTATTTCTTTATTTCTTAAGGATCAAAATCAGCTGTAATTAATTAGTTCTTTATTGAACAAATGCCTTTCCAAATTTGTTTATTGACACATTATAAAGTATAATGATGTATGAACTGTGTACAGTACTATTAACTTCTGGGAGGGGATGGTCAAGTTTAAATTAACTTCTGTGTTAACTTAAAAGGTAGAGGATTACTATACAATACAACTGTACCTTATTTAAAAGATACACTACTAGGGGCGCCTGGGTGGCTCAGTCAGTTAAGCATCTGCCTTCATCTGGGGTCATCCCAGGATCGAGCCACACATCAGGCTCCATGCTCAGTATCGAGTCTGCTTCTCTCTCTTCCTCTCCCTCTATGATCTCTTTCATCTCATTCACACTGTCTCAAATTTTTTTTAATCTTAAAAAAAAGCTACTAAGTAAGTCAATTAGGAGGACAGTGATATTATCAAGTGATAAAATTTCAAAACTTCCAATTTTCTAAATAGGCTTTTCATAATAATATAATAACAGAAGAGATGTCTAATCTGTTTTCAGCCAGGGCATGGATATTTAGGATCTTAAAAAAATTTAATCACAGGAAGATTTCCACTTATGGAAAGATGGAGTAAATATACTTCTCCATTTTCCTTCTGCTAAATATAGCTAAAAACTCCAGACACATTTATAAAACAAACATAAGAAGACTCAGAAAGGTGATGAAGAAAACAGATTAGCTATGGATTTGAGGACCCAAGGAATAGCATAGCAGTAAGTTTGCTGAATTTTTCCCCCCTCATATGTCCAAGATTTATTGTTGAAGACGCCAGCAATCTGGAAACACCAATAGGTGCAGATAAAAACAGCCTCAACAAAAGCCTGCTCTCTGTTGCCAAAGGGCTAAGAAAGGGAAAAAAATCTTTTAGACAACAATTGCTCTGTTTTACTCTTGGATGTATTAGACAACAGCAGCTTCCTCTACTTCCTATCTCACCTAAAGCTGAAGGAGGAGGGAAGCTACGAAACACTTTTGAGAGGCACAACCTCGTCCACTAAAAGACTGAGATTTAATAAGATTATAGAAGACTTCCTCTTCCCCATACCTTAACACCACACCGACAGGGCTCCAGTATAATAATGTGGCTTCCAGCTAAAAGATCTGCAAGATGCAAAATATGTGGAGATATAACTGAACTGAAAGGAACAATCAACAAATCTATGGTTATAGTTGGAGAATTTGCTACCACTCTCAACAAGTGCTACAACAACTAGAGAGAAAATTAGCAAGGATATAAGAGAACTCAACAATACCATCAACCAACAGAATCAAATTGATATTTATAGGACAGTCCAGCCAACAATAGCAATTCTTTTCAAGTGTCCACAAAATGAACCTACATCAAGATAGACATAACATGGGCCATAAAAGAAACCTCAACAAACTTAAAAGAATTAAAATTATACAGTATTTCCCCTGACCTCAATGGAGTAAAACTAGAAGTAAATGACATACAGAAAACAGGAAAATCTTCAAACACTTGGAAACCAAATGCTTCTAAATCTATGAGTCAAAGAGGGAAATTTTTAAAAATACATTGAACTGAATGAAAATGAAAACACAATATATCAAATTATCCCTCCTCAATAATTTAGGGGGAGAATGAGCAAGATAAACTCAAAGCAAGCAGAAAAAAAGGATATAACAAAGCCAAAAGCCAATGAATTTGAAAGCAGAAAACTAGTATAGAAAATCCATAAAGAGCTATTCTTTGCAAATATAAAATTGATAAAAATTAACAAAGAAAAAAGAAGACACAAATGATTGGTATCAAGAATGAAAATGTAGATTATCTATAAAGACCCTCTGTATTAGTTTGCTAGGGCTGCTCTAACAAAGTACCATAGGCAACGATGTCTCCTACCATAGACTGAGGCTTGAGCAGTAGAGGTTTATTCTCACAGTACTGGTGGCTGGAAGTCCAAAAATCAGGAAGAATCTGATCCACACTTCTTTTCTTGCTTGTAGATGGGTGTCCTCCCTCTACACATATCTCTGTATCCAAACAAACCTCCTTTTTATAAGGATACCAGTCATATTGGATTAAGGTTAACCTAAGTACTTCACTTTATTACCTCTTTAGAGACCCTATCTCCAAATAAGATCACATTCAAGATTCTGAGAGTTAGAACTTCAATATATGAATTCTGTAGGACAGTACAGCCCATAATAACTGCAAGCAACAGAAGAACAGCAAGGAAATGCTTCAAAAGACTCTATATACATAAAATTGACAATTTAGACAAAATAGGCCAGTGACTGAGTTCATTTTGTTGCTGTTGTTTTGTTTTTGTTTTTGTTTTTGTTTTGTGAGGGGGAAAAAACCTTTATTGATAAATAGTTTACAATGAAATAAATAGAGTGACGGTTTTGAGGGGAATAAAAACTCAGGCAGGATCTCAGTGTCTCCACCCACCTCTAGCTCTCAGTCTCTGCCTTCCTACCAGCCAGTTTGGATGAGGAGGTTTTGGTGGGCATGCCAGCCCTCCTAGGGCCCCTGTGGGCCTCTGTCGTCCTGGCCAGGTGTTTGGGGCAGCGTCTTAGACCTGCCACAATTTGGTCCCTCCTGGGCTGCATGGAGGGAAAAACAAAATCTACCACAGTTCACCCAATATGAAATCCCTAGGCAACATAAGTGAATCTAGTTGAATGTTTAAAACTATTAAGAAAATTAAATCTATCATTTAAAATAAAAGCTTCAAAAAAAGAAGAAAGGAAGAAAGCCAACCAGCCAGCCTGCCCAGGTCTGGGTGGTTAAGTGGGGAATTATACCAAACATTAATTCCTCAGAATCTCTTCCAGAAAATATAAGAGGGGAAACATTTTGCAATTCATCTTGTGAACCTAGTGTTATCTTGATACCAAAAACAAACTGAGATGATTCAAAAAAGAAAATTACAGACCAATATTTCTCATGAATATAGATGTAAAAAACCATAACAAGATAGTAACAAATAGCATTGAGCAATATAAAATTAATTATACTCCATGGTCAATTAGGACTTATTCTAGAGATATAAGACTAGTTCAATAAAATCCAACATATCAGCAGATTAAAGAAAAATTACCTGAAAAGAAAAATGACAATGCAGAAAAGCATTTGATAAAATTCAACACCTATTCTTGATTCCAAGAAAAAAAAAATCCTCCCAGGAAAATAGGAAGAGAAGGAAATGTCCACAATTTCCTCAATTTGATTAAAAACATCTACAAAAAATTTATTGCTAAAATTTTGCTTAATAGTGAAAAACTGAATATTTTTCTCCTAAGATCATGAATAAGGCAATGATGTCTCCTCACAGACACACTGACCAATGGATCAGAACCCGGAAATAGGACTCGCACATGACCCATTGAATTTGACAAGATGAAAAAGCAATTCAACACAGGAATGATAGCCCTTTTGAGAAATGATACTGGGCAAGTGGACATCCATAGGCAACAAAAGTGAACATAGCTAGATTGAGGACTCATAATACCCTATATAAAGGTAACTCAAATGGATTACAAACTTCAATGGAAAATGTAACTAAATTATTATTTTTTTAAAGATTTTATTTATTTATTCATGAGAGACACAGAGAGAAAGAGAGGCAGAGACACGGGCAGAGGGAGTAGCAGGCTCCATGCAGGGAGCCCGATATGGGACTCGATCCTGGGACTCCAGAATCACGCCCTGGGCTGAAGGCAGGCACTAAACCACTGAGCCACCCAGGGATCCCCGTAACTAAATTTTTAAGGAAAAAAAAAAATGAGAGAGTTAATCTTTGGCATCTAAATCTAGGCAATAAATTCTTAGATTTGACACCAAAAGTACAATCTATAAAAGGAAAAATAGGGGAGAGTGGTATCAGCAAGATGACAGTATAGGAACATCTAGTACATATCTCCTCCAAGAAATATCAATTTGAACAATATCCATGCACAAGAAGTAGGAATTATAGTACCTGAGTGGAGCACAGAAATAAGAAAAGACACATTACCGCTATCACCTCTCCAAGCCCATACAGCTCAGCATGAAGAGAAATACACTTCTATGGGGGAAGTGTACACTTCCCCATAGGGGAAGGAGAATGAAGTGAGCGTCTAATTTCATTATAGACCCTAACAGCCCCACACCAGCGCCAAACCAGCTTCCAAAAATACAAGCCCCTGGCTCTCCCCAGTGCCAGCCCAGTATTCAGGGTCCTAGTCTCTAGACTAGTTCCAGCCTGCCCCAGCTCCTACAGTTTCAGGCTCTAGGAAGGATTCTGTAGACTAAAGTTTCTGGTCTGCCTAACACTAAACTGGCCCTAGGGGTCTCAGCCTACAGGCTAGCTCCCACAGACTCAACCTTCAGGCAGTCATCCCAAAGTCCTAGGCTCCAGGGTGATTCCTCTGAACTGAGGCTCCCAGCCTGCCCCAGCATTGGGTCAGCACCCATGGGCCCATGATCCAAGCCCAAACACATGGACCCAGGTTCCAGGTCTACCATCACATATGCAAGTGCCAGGCCAACCCCAGTGAACTTAAGCTACAGACCCATCCCCCTGAATCCAGGCACCAGACATGCCTGCCTGAGAGTTTATGGTTTGTCCAATTTGTTGGTGATAATTGTTCATAGTGGTCTCTTATGATCTTTGGTATTTCTACAGTATCAATTGTAATATCTCCTCTTTCATTTCTTTATTTATTTGAGTTCTCTCTCTTTTTCTCTGGATAGGTCTAGCTTAAGGTTTGTCTATTTTGGTTTTTTTGTTTGTTTTGTTTTGTTTTTAATAATAAATTTATTTTTTATTGGTGTTCAATTTGCCAACATACAGAATAACACCCAGTGCTCATCCCGTCAAGTGCCCCCCTCAGTGCCCGCCACCCAGTCACCCCCACCCCCCGCCCTCCTCCCCTTCCACCATCCCTAGTTCATTTCCCAGAGTTAGGAGTCTTCCAAGTTCTGTCTCCCTTTCTGATATTTCCTACCCATTTCTTCTCCCTTCCCCTCTATTCCCTTTCACTATTATTTATATTCCCCAAATGAATGAGACCATATAATGTTTGTCCTTCTCCGATTGACTTATTTCACTCAGCATAATACCCTCCAGTTCCATCCACGTCGAAGCAAATGGTGGGTATTTGTCATTTCTAATGGCTGAGGAATATTCCATTGTATACATAAACCACATCTCCTTTATCCATTCATCTTTCGAGGGACACCAAGGCTCCTTCCACAGTCTAGCTACTGTGGACATTGCTGCTAGAAACATCGGGGTACAGGTGTCCCGACGTTTCATTGCATCTGTATCTTTGGGGTAAATCCCCAGCAGTGCAATTGCTGGGTCGTAGGGCAGATCTATTTTTAACTCTTTGAGGAACCTCCACACAGTTTTCCAGAGGGACTGTATCAGTTCACATTCCCACCAACAGTGCAAGAGGGTTCCCCTTCTCCACATCCTCTCCAACATTTGTTGTTTCCTGCCTTGTTAATTTTCCCCATTCTCACTGGTGTGAGGTGGTATCTCATTGTGGTTTTGATTTGTATTTCCCGGATGGCAAGTGATGCAGAGCATTTTCTCATGTGCTTATTGGCCATGTCTATGTCTTCCTCTGTGAGATTTCTGTTCATGTCTTTTGCCCATTTCATGATTGGATTGTTTGTTTCTTTGGTGTTGAGTTTAATAAGTTCTTTATAGATCTTGGAAACCCTTTATCTGATACGTCATTTGCAAATATCTTCTCCCATTCTGTAGGTTGTCTTTGAGCTTTGTTTTTTTTTTTTTTAAACTTTTTTTTTAATATTTTTTATTTATTTATGGTAGTCACAGAGAGAGAGAGGCAAAGACACAGGCAGAGGGAGAAGCAGGCTCCATGCACCAGGAGCCCGACGTGGGATTCGATCCCGGGTCTCCAGGATCGCGCCCTGGGCCAAAGGCAGGCGCCAAACCGCTGCGCCACCCAGGGATCCCGTCTTTGAGCTTTGTTGACTGTATCCTTTGCTGTGCAAAAGCTTCTTATCTTGATGAAGTCCCAATAGTTCATTTTTGCTTTTGTTTCTTTTGCCTTCGTGGATGTATCTTGCAAGAAGTTACTATGGCCGAGTTCAAAAAGGGTGTTGCCTGTGTTCTCCTCTAGGATTTTGATGGAATCTTGTCTCACATTTAGATCTTTCATCCATTTTGAGTTTATCTTTGTGTATGGTGAAAGAGAGTGGTCTAGTTTCATTCTTCTGCATGTGGATGTCCAATTTTCCCAGCACCATTTATTGAAGAGACTGTCTTTCTTCCAGTGGATAGTCTTTCCTCCTTTGTCGAATATTAGTTGACCATAAAGTTGAGGGTCCACTTCTGGATTCTCTATTCTGTTCCATTGATCTCTGTGTCTGTTTTTGTGCCAGTACCACACTGTCTTGATGACCACAGCTTGGTAGTACAACCTGAAATCTGGCATTGTGATGCCCCCAGCTATGGTTTTCTTTTTTAAAATTCCCCTGGCTATTTGGGGTCTTTTCTGATTCCACACAAATCTTAAAATAATTTGTTCTAACTCTCTGAAGAAAGTCCATGGTTTTTTGATAGGGATTGCATTAAACTTGTAAATTACCCTGGGTAACATTGACATTTTCACAATATTAATTCTGCCAATCCATGAGCATGGAGTATTTTTCCATCTCTTTGTGTCTTCCTCAATTTCTTTCAGAGGTGTTCTATAGTTTTGAGGGTATAGATCCTTTACCTCTTTGGTTAGGTTTATTCCATGGTATCTTCTGCTTTTGGGTGCAATTGTAAATGGGATTGACTCCTTAATTTCTCTTTCTTCAGTCTCATTGTTAGTGTATAGAAATGCCACTGACTTCTGGGCATTGATTTTGTATCCTGCCACACTGCCAAATTGCTGTATGAGTTCTAGCAATCTTGGCGTGGAGGCTTTTGGGTTTTCTATGTAGAGTATCATGTCATCAGCGAAGAGGGAGAGTTTGACTTCTTCTTTGCCAATTTGAATGCCTTTAATGTCTTTTTGTTGTCTGATTGCTGAGGCTAGGACTTCCAGTACTATGTTGAATAGCAGTGGGGAGAGTGGACATCCCTGTCTTGTTCCTGATCTTAGGAGAAAGGCTCCCAGTGCTTCCCCATTGAGAATGATATTTGCTGTGGGCTTTTCGTAGATGGCTTTTAAGATGTTGAGGAATGTTCCCTCTATCCCTACACTCTGAAGAGTTTTGATCAGGAATGGATGCTGTATTTTGTCAAATGCTTTCTCTGCATCTATTGAGAGGATCATATGGTTCTTGGTTTTTCTCTTGCTGATATGATGAATCACATTGATTGTTTTACGAGTGTTGAACCAGCCTTATGTCCTGGGAATAAATCCTACTTGGTCATGGTGAATAATTTTCTTAATGTACTTTTGGATCCTATTGGCTTGTATCTTGTTGAGAATTTTTGCATCCATGTTCATCAGGGATATTCGTCTATAATTCTCCTTTTTGGTGGGGTCTTTGTCTGGTTTTGGAATTAAGGTGATGTTGGCCTCATAGAACGAATTTGGAAGTACTCCATCTCTTTCTATCTTTCCAAACAGCTTTATTAGAATAGGTATGGTTTCTTCTTTAAACGTTTGATAGAATTCCCCAGGGAAGCCACCTGGCCCTGGACTTTTGTGTCTTGGGAGGTTTTTGATGACTGCTTCAATTTCCTCCCTGGTTATTGGCCTGTTCAGGTTTTCTATTTCTTCCAGTTCCAGTTTTGGTAGTTTGTTTACCTTTTCAAAAATCAACTCTTAGTTTCATTTGTCATTTTAGACTATTTCATGTATTCCACTCTGATAATTACTATTTCCTTTTTTTTTTTTTTTTTTTTTTTTTTTACTAGCGTTGACTTAGTTTGTTCTTCTTCTAGTTCCTTGAGGAACAAAGAAAAGCTTTGCTTTTTACTGGTGAATTCTACCAAACATTTAAAGAAGAATTAACATCAATACTCAAATTCTGCAAAAAAATCTAAGAGAATGGAAACCCCCAAACTTGTTTTATGAGGCCAGCATTACCTTTATATCAATACCAAAGAAAGTTACCACAAGAAAATATACTAGCTAGTATCCCTGATGAATACAAATGCAAAAATTCTCAACAAAATACTAGCAAACCAAATCCAACACACTATGATCAAATGAGATTTTTCCCTGGAATGCAAGGATATTTCAACCTTCACAGATCAATATATGTAACACATCGCATTAATAGAATGGAAGATAAAAATTATATGATCATTTCAAATTATGGCAAAAAAGTATTTGACAAAATTCAGCATCCTTTTGATTACAAGAATTCTAAACAAACTGGATATAGAAGGAAAATACTTTAAAACAAAGGCTACCTATGACAAGTCCACAATTAACATGATACTTAATGGTGAAGGGTTGAAAGTTTCCCCTGTGAGGTCATGAATAAGATGAGGGTGTTCACTCTTATTGTTCCTATTCAGCATAGTTCTGGAAGTCCTAACCAAAGCAATTAGGTAAGAAAAAGAAATAAAGGGCATCCAAATTGAGAAGGAATGGTATGTATTCTATATATAAGGTCAGATGATGTGAAATGGTACTGGGCAAGTGGACATCTATAGGCAACAAAAGTGAAGATCATAATAGATGATGACTTTATATATAGAAAATAAGATCAGATGATGATCTCCTATATAGAAAATCCTAAAGATTCCACCAAAAGTCTGTTAGAACTAATAATTTCAGTAATGTTTCAGGATACAAAATCAACATACAAAAATTAGTTGTATTTTCTTACACTAATAATAAACTATCTGAAAGAGAAAGAAAATAATCCTACTTAGAATAACATCAAAACAATAAAATACCTAGAAATAAATTTAACCAAGGAGGTAAAACATCTGTACACTGAAAATTATAGTATATTGATGAAAGAAATTAAAGAAGACACAAATGTATGGAAATGTATCCTACATTCATGAGTTGGGAAAATTTAAATTATTAAAATGTTCATCCTACCCAAAGTGATCTATAGCATTAGTGTAATCCTTGTCAAAATCCCAATGGCAATTTTTAAAGATACAGAACAAATAGTCCTAAAATGCATATAGAACCACAAAAGACCCTGAATAGCCAAAGCAGCCTTGAGAAAGAACTAAGTTGGAGGCATCATATTTACTTATTTCAACCCTTATTATAATACTATAGTAATCAAAACAATATGATACTGGCAGAAAATCAGACACATACATCAATGGGACAGAATTGCAAGCCCAGAAACAAACCCACACATATGCAGTCAACTAATATTTGACAAAGGACCCAAGAACACTCAATGGGGAAAGGATAGTCTCTTTAATTAAATGGTCCTGGGAAAACTAAATAATCACATGCAAAAGAAAGAAATTGGACCCCTATAATACCACACACACAAATGAACTCAAAATAGATTTAAATATGACTTTAAAACATAAAATTCCTAGAAAATACATGAGGTAAAAGCTGCATGACATTGTACTTGGCAGCAGTTTTCTGGTTGTGTCACCAAAAACACAAGCAACAAAAGCAAAAATTAGTAAGTGAAACCACATCAAACTAAAAATCTGCACAGCAAAAGGAACAATCAACAAAATTAAAAGGCAACCTGCGGAATGAGAGAAAATATTTATAAACCATATATCTGACAAAAAGTTAATATCAGGGATCCCTGGGTGGCGCAGCGATTTAGCGCCTGCCTTTGGCCCAGGGCGCGATCCTGGAGACCCGGGATCGAGTCCCACGTCAGGCTCCCGGTGCATGGAGCCTGCTTCTCCCTCTGCCTGTGTCTCTGCCTCTCTCTCTCTCTCTTTCTGTGTGACTATCATAAATAAATTTTAAAAATAAAATAAAAAAATTTTTTAAACTTAATATCATAAATGTGCAAGGAATTTATATAATTCAATAGTAAAAACAAGTAACTTGATTAAAAACTGGGCAGAGGACCTGAAAAGACATTTTGCCAAAGAAGATATACAAATGGCCAACAGGTACACAAAAAAGTGTGCAGCTAATCATCAGGGAAATGCAAATTAAAACCACAATGAGATATCAGCTCACACCTGTTAGGATAGCCATATCAAAAAGATAAGAGATAACAAGTGTTGTTGAAAAGAGAACATTTATACCCTTTTACTGGGAATGTACATTGATGCAGCCACTAGAGTCAACAGTATCTGCATTCTTCAAAAAATTAAAAATAGAACTAACATATGATCCAGCAATTGCACTTTTTGGTATATATCCAAAGGAAATTAAATCAGTATCTCAAAGAAATATCTGCACCCCTATGTTCATTGCAGCATTGTTCACAATAGGCAAAAAGTGAAAACATAAGGGTCCAATGATACACATACACACAATCGAATATTATTCAGCTATAAGAAAGAAGTTCTGCTTTTTTGCAATAACATGGTTGGACCTTGAGGGTTAAGTGAAATAAGTCAGATAGAGAAAGACAAATATTATATGATATCACTTATATGTGGAATCTAAAAAAGCCAAACTCACAGAAATAGAATGGTAGTTGGCAGGCCTCTGGGATAGGGAAAACGAAGAGATGTTGATCAAATGGTATAAACTTACAGTTATAAGATAACTAAGTTTGGGACTTATAATGTACAGTATGGTGACTATAGTTAATGATACTGTATTATATACTTGGAAGTTGCTAAGTGAGTAGGTAGATCTTAAATATTGTCACCATAGAAAAAAACAATAGTAATTATATGAGGTGTTGGAAGTGTTAAACTAATTTTAGTAATTATTCACAATATAAGTGTGTTTTAAATAATCCTACTGTATAACTTAAACTTAACACAATAGTATATGTCAATTATATATCACTAAAGCTAAGGGGAAGGAAGGTACTGAATCTTTTTAAAAAATGCACATTGCCAGGCAGAAATGTTTATATGTCTCCCCCATTTTCTTGGGTGAAAAAATAGAGTTCCGCAAACTTTACCTTAAAACAGGTTCAAGAAACATGGTATTGTGTCCATGTCATCAGGCCCAGAGAATAGAAAGGTAAAACCCTCAAATAGGAAACTCTGATAGCAGAAAGAATATTTAAAAGGGAAAAAATGGTAAATTGGACATTATCAGCCTTAACAACTTATATTCTGTGAGAACCTTAACAACTTATATTCTGTGAGAGACTGTGTTAATGAAATGACACAAATGAAAATAAAACTACAGAGTGGGAGAAAATATTTACAAACCATATATCCAACAAGGGAATACTACCTTGAATATGTAAAGAACTCTTTTCTTTGAGAGAGAGAGCATGGAGTCAGGGGCAGGGAGTGGCAGAGGGAGAAGAGAGACAATCTTAAACAGACTTCTCACTGAGCACAGAGCCAATGCAGGACTCGATCTCACGACCCCGAGACCATCACTTGAACAGAAATCAAGAGTTGGGCACTTGACCAAATGAGCCACACAGGTGCCCCTATAAAGAATTCTGAAAAAAAAATCAACATTAAAAACAAAGGACTTAACTAGGAATGGACAAAGATATGAAGAGACATTTCCCTCAGAGGATACCCAGATGCCAGATAACATGAAATGATGTTCAGCAACAATAGAAAAATTAAAACCACATTGAGCTATCTACACACATTTAACACAATGGCAAAAAAAGAAAAAGAAAAAGAAAAAGAAAACTCCAAAAGCTGGCAAAGATGCAGAGAAACTGGATTACTCATAAACTGCTAGAGAGAATATATAATAGTACAGTCACTCTAGAAACATTTTGCAAGTGACTTTAAAAAGCTAAACATACAGCTACAATTCCACCCAGTAATTGCTCCTTGGGCATTTGTTCCAGAGAAATAAAAACTTAAATTCACACAATAACCTGTACATGAGTGATCATAACATCTTTATTCATAATAGCCACAACCTGGAAACTACCAAGATGTCCATCACCTAGTGAATAGTTAAACAAACTGCAGTACATCCATACCATGAAATACTTCTTAAAAATAACAAGGAGCAAGCTACTGATAGAAATGGTAAGGTGGGTGAGTCTCCAGAGACTCATTCTGAATGAAAAAAGTCAATCCTAAAAGATTACATGCTGCATGACTCTATATGTAACATTGAAATGGCAAAATTTCAGAAATAGAGAGCATGTTAGGTGCTGGAAGTGGGAGGGAGAGATGGGTGTGTCAACCTGAAGATCCTTGTGGTGCAGACATGTTCTGTATCTTGCCCATGTCAGTGTCTATATCTAGGTTGTGATATTGTACTTCATGCAGTTTTACAAATTGTTACCATTAAGGAAAAATTGGGTAAAGGATAGCCAGGGTTTCTCTGTATTATTTCTCACAACTGCATCTGAATCTACTATTATCTAAAAATAAAATTTTAACTTCAAAAAAAGTCTACTAACATTCAGAATGCAGTCACCTCTGCTTGCATGGACCATTTAGATTTTCAATATAGTAAAGGGGGAATTCTCTGGAAGACTGAATGGGTTTTAAACTCTGTAATTGCCTTCCTTAAGAAGAAATTGGTAAATTCACCAAAGAGACTCACTAATGACTGCAGGGATTTATTCATATTATTGATTGGCTTATTAGTAAGCCACAGAAATAACAGAAAATCAAAATGAACAGGGTCTCAATTTGTTTTCTTTTTATTCCAGAGTTGTAGTGTTCCTTAATCAAATCAAATAGAAATTACAATTTATCCTGTGGTTCTGGCTATTATAGGGAATGATCTATTTCTCCATATGAGGATTGCCAGTTAAAATACATGTCTTTTTTTTATAAAACTTAAGTTGAATGTGTTTCACTAAAATATGTTATTCCTTTACTCATTCCTCCACTAAACATATATTTATGGAGTACCTATGATGTGCCAGACACTGCTCCAAATAGAAAATTTCTAGAAGGGAGCAGAGGCTATGCTTTTCTGGCACACCACAGGCTCTTTTAATACGGCCTATGTAATAATTTTCTGCTTGAGTACAGTCCAATAAAAAGTTGTTTTCCTAAATTATGCTGGCTGGCTGGCTGGTTGGTTAGTTTGGTTTGATTTGATTACTAGAAAATAAACCCTAAAAGAAGACATAGCTGTGCTGTAACGATCATCTGGTAATGATAACTATTTGAGAATCTCAACCCAACCACCTGGAAACATCTTCTGTTCCCTTCTAGTGGATTCCCCACTGCCATGTCTCACTTTGCACTGTGTTTTGATATATAAACTGCCTCCAGTTCATCTAGAAGAACTGGAGAGTGTTGGGAGATTGAGTTCTTCCACTGTGTGGCCTTTGCTCACAGACGTGCCTCTCTAGTTTGCCACTTTTTGTGCATGCATCAGCCTGAGAATGGAAGCCAAGCAATGATGGAAAAGGTTCTTACTCTACAGTGTTTCCTTGTTTCCTAAAATAAAAAAGTAACTCACTACTCTGTCCTCTTCCTTTGTAGTTCTAAATCTAAATTAGATGTAAATTTTAGATTCATTCTCGTTCTGCTGGAAACCATGGCGAAAGATTGCTCAAGGTATTGCAGACTTCATTTCTGTGTGTGACATACTGGGGGGAATCTGATGTCACTAGAACCACTGTAGGAGCCTAAACAGAACAGAAAAAGAGGAAAAAAACCAAGTGGGGCCCCAGCCCCATTGTCTTAGCTATGATTTTATAGACTTGTATTATGGATGGGAATGTTAGGTTAACTGTCGCTTCTTAGGAATATTTTACTTTCAATTTTTACTAGACATAAATCCCAAGGATGCCGTATTCATTAAGACTGCTTAAGTGATTTTTGCGACTAGAATTGGATAAGATGTCTGATTATGAATAAGAATTTGCTGCAGAGTGTTGTAAAAAGGGTAATGAGTTGCAGGTGGGTCACTGAACTCCACCAAAAGGGCTAAGTAAAGAACAGTTGATAGATACATCTGTGTGTGACAAAGAATTTGAAGCTTTTTCTTAGACTCATGGTACAGCTTTGACAAAATGTTTTCTTTCATTTGTAATAAAAGCTCATCAATTGTTCTGAGCTGCCAGTATCTACCTCACAACATAGATTCGAGAGCAGAGGGTAGCCATTGCTCCCCGTATACCTGTTAGGGTTATACCAGATTCATCTGAGATTAGCTCATACATATTCATCTTTCAGCCAGGATCCCCTTCGACTGCACAAAGGCACTAAACAGAATCCTCTCTGCATCAAAGGTGGAGGGGCAGAGCTAAGCAGCCCCTCCTCCCTGGATTTTCCCCTCCAGCCAGGCTTCCCTCAATAGGCTCCATCCTTAACCCCAGTACTAATTCTCTAGGTCTTTATCTGAACTACTTTTAAATTAAATTTAAGCAACTATTTGCTCCATTAATCCGTGCAGCCCGTTAGCACACTGTGTGCATTTACTGTACGATATTTCAAATGAAGTGAAACTTCAAAGCCGTTTGATAGGTATGGGAAAAGGGGGGGTGCTGATATAGCCAGAAGGAAGTAATAATCTCCCAAGGATTTCAGCAGGAGAGCTAAACTTAGCGGGAGACTTCACTTTCCATTTCACTTTAAATGTATAGCTACTTGGAGCAACTTGGGACCTTGCCTTGTGTTGCAGATCAAGTCTTAGGAATGACGAGAATGGATATATTCTGGTCAGGATGAATATTTCCCATCATCCCAAACATTCCTTTCCTGCCCAAGTTACCAAGGACACAGGATTCTAGTGTTTTGCTTGCAAATGTATGTTCTTTACCTTGAAGTGGGAGTCCTCTCCGTGAGGAAAGGTCAGTGTCACAGGGAGATCCGGAGGGCTGGGGGAGAGGGGTAGGGTCGAAGGACAACAGCTGCCATCCCAGGATCTGGCTTCAGGCTATTACCAAGGGTCAGAGAGAATAAGACCATATTGCTCCATCCCCTTGTGGGAACTGAAATGCGTAAAAGATGGGTACATTTCTTTCCTTTGACTTCCACTCCCAGCTAAGCAGTGGACTGGACAGAGCAAGGTCTTTCCAAGCAAGTTGGAAATAGACCAGTATGGATTAAAGTTTTGCAAGTTTATGGTTTATGGACTCTTGTTCCAAGTCACATAAACCACACACACACACACACACACACACACACACACACACGGGCTATATTAACTCATATAGTCCAGCCTTCCCCATTTGCAACTCATCTTACTACAAGGGTTTCCCAAAATGTGAAAACTCACAGTCCCTACAATATAGTATAGAGGGCACATGGTTAAAATATCCAATTCTGGGTGAAAGGGGGAAAACAGTTTTATTCTGAACTTCCTATCTGCAATTGGTTAGTCTCTTACCTAGAAATTAGAATCTTTTGACTCTAGTCAATAACTTCACTTCCTTCCCATTTTTGGTACCGTATTAATTCAACAAGACATTATCATACCAGGAGCACCTGGGTGGCTCGTCAGTCGATTGGGTGTCTGCCTTCTGCACAGGTCATGATCTCAGAGTCCTGGGATCAAGCCCCGCATCTGGCTCCCTGCTCAGTGGGGACTCTGCTTCTCCCTCTGCCTCTGCCCCTCCCTCCCTGCTCATGCTTGCTCACCCTCTCTCTCAATCTCTTTCAAATAAATAAATAAAATATTATAAAGAAAAGAAAAAGAAGAAAGAAGGAAAGAGAAAGAAAGAAAGAAAGAAAGAAAGAAAGAAAGAAAGAAAGAGAAAGAAAGAAGAAAGAAAAGAAAGAAAGAAAGAAAGAAAAAAGAAAGAAAGAAAGAAAGAAAGAAAGAAAGAAAGAAAGAAAGAAAGAAAGAAAAGAAAGAAGAAGAAAGAAAGAAAGAAAGAAAGAAAGAAAGAAAGAAAAGAAAGAAAGAAGAAAGAAGAAAGAAAGAAAGAAAGAAGAAAGAAAGAAAGAAAGAAAGAAAGAAAGAAAGAAAGAAAGAAAGAAAGAAAGAAAGAAAGAAAGAAAGAAAGAAAGACTGACTTTACCATACCAGGACCTTCCTGGAAAGAACTTTGAGTACTTTGGAGAAAAGACTGAAAGTATCTCAGAAACACTTAGACTTGAAAACACAGAAAACCCTACTAAGTAATGAAGAGTGAGATCTAAAGGAATGCATTCAGATGCAAAAAAAGTTTCTGGTAGTGCATTATGGGGGCTGAAAGGAAGAGAAAATCAGGCGGGCACAGGTTCTCCCCTGTAAACTCTAAAAAGATGCATCTGTCTTAGAGACAAAAGTAGGGGTCATTTTCCACGTGGTCTCATTTCCCCCTGCGTGAGTCACTTGGTTGTGTGTTCAGTATTTAAATCTGAAAGCCACATTTCTCCTCAGCTACAGTTGTGCTGGCCAGGCCAATCACAATCAGAATACTTAAGGGAAAAGCAAGTAACGCTCTGACTAGCAAATGTCCACCAATATGATGAGTAAGTAGCTACTCTAGGATATTTGTTCACTTGACCATACTCCAGATGTGGACGTGTGTTGTACTAGAATTGTTCATGAAAGCAGCCTTTCTATTTTTTTGTGTAGCTTTCTACTGCTGATGTTGTGACGGCACAGGTTTTCTTTTCATGTAAAATGTGAGTGGGAAGTGGAAAAAAAGAGAAGTATTTGATTGCCCTCAATCAGACGCCAGCTTTCTGTTGTCATTAAATCAGAGGCTTATTTGAAATCCGTTATTGACAGTAACCCATTCTTAGCCTGCTTATGTGACTCTCAAGTTCATGTGTAATTTCATGTTTTATTTGTTCTTCATGCACTGCTTCCATGATGTGCTCATTCTTATGCATCATTTCTGGGGAGTCTCACCTTGGAGCGTGCTTAGATTCCTGGCAGAAGAGAGAACTCAGTCTGCGGATTAGTCATGTGGAAATGACAGTGTAAAAATCAAATTGAATTTATAAGCCCACTTCTTCATTCCTTGCTTAAGATAGTAACTGCAATTTGAAATGGTATCGTTTTAACATGTTTTAGTTTCTTTATATCAGAGGTGTATCATGCTCAGAGTCAGCTAAATTATTAAACCTTTTCTAATTTCCATCAAAATTCTCTCTGGACTAAAAAATGTGACAACCTCAGGGTGAATGTGAACTGAAATTCTACTTGTAAAACTGGCTTAGAGGTGTGGGTGTTCTACTTCTCTGTTAGTGGTTGGTGGTTCTGTGTGAATGTATCTTGTAAATATATATGTAGATATTTGTGCCTACGAATGCATATATACTTTCACACTGATCTATTTCTCCACACCTTGTCCTCTATGACAATTAAATCTCTCCCAAGGAGTAATAGTCATGTCATGCAGTATTTTAAGTAAACAAATGTGTACGTTAAGATCATTTCTTATCCATTTGTCACCTCTAACCTTTGTGTAAAATGTCTTTTACATTAGCATAAATATTAAGAAGATGCCATTTCTGCTATATATAGGGCTGCCTTCAGCTAATCAGTTTTTCATGCATTTAAATAGGAATATTAGAATGATGGTAATTAGTTTAGTTTTCCATGAATGATCCATCAAGACATTGCTTTGCACTGGATGGTATTGCTGCGGGTAAGTAGGACGGAGTTAAATTGTTAGCAGGACTGGAATATCTTTAGTGTTTTGTTGGTGACTTTAAAAAAAAAAAAGAAAAACAAATTCATCTGAAGCCTATTATCTTTTCTAGGAGTAAATGCACAAGTTGCTTTGGAAAGACTAATGTGAATCATGGAGACTAAGTGAAATTGTAATGAATTGTAAAATAAGACCTGTTTATTACATGCAAGAGAGACAAGGCTTTCAGGCAGATGACAAAACCTCACACACAGAGATGAATATGGGAAAATTCATAAGCACTTTCAGAAGAAGTGCCTTTTAACAAAATGAGACTGCTCTCTCTTCCATTGCACAAACATACCTGTATGGTTCCACAAATTACTATCACATGTAAACTGAAATGTTATGAGGTTGAATTTAAAACAACTTGCACTTTTATGCAATATGCATGTATATCCTTAAACTACCTTTACTCTGCTGGAGTTAGATGCCACCAACAAATATTTTAAACTGCCTGGTAGCTGGGAGTTCTTCAGCCGTGCTTTCCTCTTTGTCTGAACAGCAGTGTTTGTTTGCACCAAGATATCAAAATAATTGCATGTTTTGCTTCATTGTTTTCTAAAAATTAGTAGAAAATTTGAGAAAATTATTGGTTTGATACTGCAAAAAGTATAGTCTTTTAAACCTATAATCCAGATAAGGGCAGAAATCTCAACACATGTTGAAAATAGCAAAAATTTAACTCAAAAAAATAATAATAATAGCAAATCTTAAGGAAGACGAATACACATTCAATGAGAAGTGAAAGAACAAACATGAAAACAAGATATCTTCCACAAAAGTCTATGTTTGTACAAGTTTATAGAAACATGTATAGAAATATACATAATTCTTGTCAACACATGGAATGTAACACACCAGATTGACGATAATAGTTATCTTCGACTTGGAGTAGGAAATCTGAAAAAAAGAAACTTTGCTGCTTATTTCAGTATCATCAGTATTTTTGCAACACATATTTGTATATTACTTGGGAAATTTAAAAGGCAGTAATGAGTAAATGACTAAAGGGACGTGCATAAAAAGCTTGAATATATTGCCAAAATTTCTGCCTACCAGGTGATGTTTAGAGATTTCAGAATACTTTTTACAGTTCAGAAAATAGAAGTTCCTTCCAACTCTCCAGTCTATCTTTGGGATGTTAGTCCCACTTACATTTTCTCAGGAAATCTTATGCACAAAAATACGGAACTACCTACCAGTTGTCAAGTTCCATCCTCCTCACAACCCAGTGTGTTCACTGGGCACGTGTAATTGTTTCCGTGTTATCAGTCAGATGATGATACTGAAACTCCAGGTTTATAAGAAATTTGCCCAAGTCCACATGGCCATAAGTGGTAAAATTGAACATGAACCAATGATCACATCTCTGGGTATAGGTCCAATGTATTGCACTGGTTGCTATAGATTAAATGTGTTCCCCCCAAATTGAAACCTACCCGCCCCATACCCATGTGGATTGTTTTGGAGACAAAGTCTTTAAGGAGATGATTAAGATAAAATAACATCATAAGGATGAAGCCCTGATCTGATTGACTTAGTGTCCTTACCAAAAGAGGAAGAGACATCAAAGATCAGTCTCCCTTCCTCCCTCTCTCTCTTTTTACCATATGAGGACACAGTGGGCATCCATAAGCGAGGGGGAGAGCTCCCACCAAGTACAGTCAGCTGACACCTTGATCTTAGCCTTCCCAGCCTCCAGAACTGTAAGAAAAATACATTTCTATTGTTTTAAGCCCCCCAAGATATGGTATTTTGTGATGGCAGCTGAGCAGATGGTAGAGGAAAGACACTTTGTGTTCCTGAAGGCCAAAGACATTCCAGTATCCTCCTGCCCTACCAAATCTTTTCACTCTCCCAAGGAACAGTCTACATTATCTGTCTTTTTATGATTGTCAGTCATGAATATGTAATATCATGGCACAGGGTGGTCTGAGGCATGTTACTGTAGCAGAGAAAATAATGCTGTAGTGAAAAGGGAAGAACAGCACAGGCCTGCTAGCTGATCTAAGGAAAAGACTTGGCATGCCACTAACAAACCCCAGATGACTTTGAAGGGAACCATTGAAGCTTTCTGTTTATAACAACCTGGAAAGACCATGATCTTTGGATTGAAACAGACATGGACTTAAATTCCAGCTCTGCTACTTAAAACTGTATGAACTGTATTGTTCCTTAGCCTAAGCCTCAGTTCTGTAGGAATTTGAGTTGTGTTTGAGTTTTGGCTTACACCTACTAGAATTATTGGAATGAAATATAACAATACACATCATATAATCCCCTCAGCTCCTGGCAAATTCTAGGTACCCAAGACAGTGTGGTCACTGTCCCTTTTGCCTCATTTTTTTTTCTTGTATCTTGCTTCTATCCATACCCTCTTAACAAAAGAAAAAAATCATTTTTATTTTGTGTGTTGGGCAAAGCATAAAATCCATAGGCAAACTCTGTTATACCTCACATTTCTACAGTGGTTTGTGTTTCGACAAAGTGTTTCCACATACACTAATTTTACTTGCTCTTCTAAAAACTGTTATTAACTATCAGTCCTCATTATTAACTTCCCCTTGATCAGCAGGTTGCTCCAAAGTCACTGGAATCTAGAATATTAACTATTAGAGAATACAAATATAGTGTCAACATAAAGCTCAAGAGACTCTGTTTTATGTGCCCACATGTTTCATGCCATCAGCATATTATAACAACACTTTGAAAAAAGTTTAAGTAGATATTGGCTTTTGTTGCTGATATCAAGATTTATTGGTTCAAAAGTTATTGATCATGGGCAAATCTCGGCCATTATTATACCTTGAGGACAAATAAATCTTTATCAGCTGAACATGAATCAATATAATTATGCTTCACTTATGCACATCTTTTTCCTAACCATATTGGGTTTTCAACCAAATCATGAAATATGAGACAAACTACTTAGGGAGGCAGTTGTGAGGAATGATGCCAAGAACATTTGTGTTTTGCAGCAGTGCCAATACTAGATAAAGCCAAGCCTTACCAGCTCTTGACAGAATGGAGGTAATCTCAGCAAAATGTAGAAGTTAATTTTTGAGGATACTGACTCAGAAATACAAAAATATCATAGGATAGAATAAAAGGTTTTAGAACTAGAAGAATATATCAATCACATCACATACTAGAAGAGGTAGCTGCAAGAGGTCTAGAAAAAGAAGGTGGACAAGCTGTGGAAAGCCCAGGGAGCCTGAATTTATTCTAAATCTTCCTCGGTGACTAATGTGCAGCCTTTGAGGAAGGACGGACTCTTACTAGATGCAAAAAGTGTCTTTCAACATTTCTTTCTATGAACACAGATTAAATGTATGTCTTTTTATTCAATGCAACCATATCACCTCTGGTGAAACTGAAGCCTTCAGTTCTTCATTATAGGATCTTCAGTTCTTACCTATGACTTACTATAAATCTACTCGAAATACTGGATTTTTTCCTGTTAATTGTAATTCTGGCATGCTTCTTCATTATCCTGCCCATTTTTGTTTCATTTGCACATTTGATCAGCTCTCTTCTCTGTCTCAATCCCAGTTACTGACAGAAGTTGGAGCAGAGATAGAGTCGTATAGTACCCCCCAAATCCAAACTGTTTTACATAGTTGTTAATACCTGCTGAGGCTTCTTTGCAGGCTGTCTCTGCACCTTATACACACGCTCTCATGTTAAGCTGTATCAAATGTAATGCTGACATTTAAAAAAAGAATCTTGAATAGGATTTAAGGTGGTTTCTAATTTGTATCAAGCTGTCTGTCAAAACACAAGCACAACATTAATTATGTGGGAGTATGATTAATACCTGGCATATGACTCTGAGCTCTTAGATGCAGGAAATATCTTATTTTCTTTTCTACTGACCCCCTAGTCAACTGCAAACTGACTCTGTTTTTAGTGCCTTTTGATTTCTGGTTGACCTCACAGATAACTTGAAAACTCACCTAGGCTTGCTGTGACAGTATTACCAATGGAGATGAGAAGAGCTGCATTGTATAGAAGTCTATCCTTTATCATTCTCTTGCCTATGATTGAGGCAGACATATCTAAGCAAATTGAAGCTGATCGTGATTGACATGATAATTTTATGGGGTGTGATGCCCAGTAACAGGAATTCAAAAAAGGAAACAAAGAGCCAGGAAAGGGAAAGAAATAATTATGTGCTTCCCTGAAAAAAAAATTTAATGAAAATATTCTTTGTTATATTTAGAAATCAAAGCTAGCACCTCAACTGTGAATGGTAGCTATCACACAAACACAGCTCTTCCAGTGGTTTACTGTTGATTACCTAAAGTGTACAAAATACTCAGTAATGCTATAATGAGGCACAAGCCATACTTCGCCATTTCCCAAGTGCCACATTTGGCATTTGCCCCATGACTTTAGGAATTGGTGCATCAAGTCAAAGAACAGCCATAGAGTGGGAGTTGGGGAGGAGAAGGGTGGGTGTCTGTAAAGTTTAGGAAGGTGGATTTACTATTTGGGTGGTTGGTACCATCAGGACAAAATCCACAACCAAGTTTTACAGCCATATGTGACAACCTGTCCTTCACACTGTCTTACCTTATGTATTGGTTTACGACCTACAGAGTACCTACACACTCAACCTAATTTACTCTTATAAACCTCTTTGTGGTATAAGTCGTTATCCCACATTTACAGAGAATGCCAAAGCTCAGAGAGGACTAGGGACTCACCCAAGGACTCCTGTTTCTCATGGCAGTATGGGGGCTGGCTCCAGTCATTGACTTTGGTTTCTAGCTCTCTTCCCTAAAATGCAGTTCCCTACTTTATGTGTAAGTTTTTATCTATTCTCCAAACATTTCTGTACACATCAGAGCCATGAAGACTTTTTGCATCCCCCAGTCTACCTTTATGATGACGTTGGCTGGAATCAGATATTATCTTAGATCCACACCCTGTCTTTCCACCTCATTTCACGCCCTTCTGGGAAAAAACTTTTATCAGGAGTATGTTCCACACATAGTGGATATTTTATATGTGTTTCTTCATGGTGTGGAACTCTTCTGGGAGTTATTATCTATAAATGTTTTTCTAAACTTTCTCTTTAGTTATTTAGTGGTGTGTTTATCCATTGCCAAATTTTAATTAATCCATAATAAACCATTGCTATGCTTGGAAATTAATGTTTATTTTGTGATATGGTAGAAAGAATCTCAAAACGAGAGATTAGATTTGTGGTGAGCATGATCTGATAAGCACTGGGTGTTATATGCAACTGATAAATTATTGAACACTACACCTGAAACTAAACTAACCTAACTATATATTGGTTAATTGAATTTAAATTTTAAAAAATAATAAAAAAAAAAAAGATTTGTGGTGAGTGAGTGACTAGATCAACTGTCAGTTTGCGGGATTTTTGTCTGCCCTTTCAGGTATGATAGTGGGAGGATAACCAGAGGGACATCAGGGAATTCCTGGGATCCCAAGGGGCATAGCTGATATGACAGAATCAGTTGGAAGACTTGGGTTTTGTTTTGTTTTTAAGATTTATTTATTTATTTATCCATTCATGAGAGACACAGAGAGAGGCAGAGACATAGGCAGAAGGAAAAGCAGGCTCTGCACAAGGAGCCCGATGCAGGACTCAATCCCAGGACCCCAGGATCACGACCTGAGCCAAAGGCAGATGCTCAACCACTGAACCACCCAGGTGCCCAAGACTTGGGTTTTAGATGTGGCTTTGCTAAGACTGCACTGTGGGACTTTGATGAGGTCATTCATTTGGTCTCTAAATTTCCATTCTTTCATCTGAAAAAGAAAGAGTAATATTACTGACTGTGTGAAAGCAGCCCATGAAGTACTATAGAAATATAAGATAAAATTGCTATAGTATACAACTTTTATGAAAACCATAATAATGTATTTTCTTTGCAAATGTTGAGTCAGTCCATTAAAATATACCCCATGTAAACATCTTTTAACCTAGATTCATATCATTCTCTGATTACTATTAAAAATCTCAAACAGGAAAAATAGAGATATATAGTACATAACATTCACAGATCTTAAGTAGACATAATGCTAAGGGCTGGTTTCTTTGATCAACTCCCCCTGACTCTTTTTCTCATTAACTTAATTGCCAATTTGTGTTTCATAGGTAAGAGCAGCTCATGGAAGAATTTAGTTTTAGCATAAAGTCATCAAGTGCCCACTGTGCAGCCCCCTAAAGTTTGTTCAACAATCCAGAGTTTCCTTTGCCTTTGTTCATTTTCAAGCAAATTCATCATATTTTCTCCTCAAAATCCAGAGATAGTTGAGTGAAGGTGAACACTTAAATAGATTTTTGAGGCAGATAGTTGGAATGTGTCTCTTTTCTAAAAGGGAGCAAGTATTGTCAAACCACTTTAACATAAGACAGGAGTCAATACTATGAAAAAAATTGCACACATCACAGGAAAGCATTACTTGGATGGGGGACAGAAGCAACCCAATAATGATGGACTATGATAAGATCATGTCACCACTGCTTTATAAACAAAAGCTCTTCAACAAAACCAATGTCAGCAAAAAGTTCACTTATTCTTGCTTTACTGAGCATGAAATGGGATTGAAAGATGGTATTAAATGGATTATTAAACTGAAGAAATGATGTCTTGTGATCTTTCACACCAAAGCCTCCACTTGAGACATGCATTGTCTCAGTGAAAAACTCTCCAAAGACTCGGGTCCTTTATATGAAACCTGAGCCTTTTAAATGTTAGACTGTAAGTTTTATTTCCCTTTTCCTTGCTGGACCTATGATCCCTTAAGAGATGACTGTTTCTCCTCAGTTATTTTATTCTTATGTCAACATGTAGAAAAGTAATGTTTGTGAGAACTTACAAATTTCAAGCACAGTAAACTCTTGATTTTTTTTATGTACCAAGAAAGGAAAAATATTTTATTTTTAATTTTATTTATTTATTCATGAGAAACAGAGAGAGAGAGAGAGAGAGAGAGAGAGAGAGAGGCAGAGACACAGGCAGAGGGAGAAGCAGGCTCCATGCAAGGAGCCCGACGTGGGACTGGATCCCGGGTCTCCAGGATCACACCCTGGCTGAAGGCAGCACTAAACCACTGACCACCCAGGCTGCCCAGGAAAAAGATTTTAAAAATCTGCAGGCCATTCTAGCATTTCTAGCATTTTCTCCTTTAATTAGTTTTTATGTTTGGTTTAGGCTTTTGGAAACAAGTTATGAAGCTTATTCATTAAAAATCTGAAGAACTAAAAACATCAAATAAGCATTATTTCCTATTCTTATACAAAAGAAAATTGATATTCTTATATAATTAAGACCCAAGCCACAGAATGGCATTAGCAGCAAATATATGCTTTACTGTTTCTGAAACTTGTGATTATTTTAATATGTCAACTCAGCTAAACAAAAAACATCAAGCCTAGATGTGGTTTTTCCAGTCTTTAAAAGGACTCCAAGTTTTGTTTTTGGCAACACTGTAGACTATAAACTCTGAATAGACACTGTATCTAAGAATAACTGAAAATAATGGAATTTTTAAAACACTTTAAATGCTTATATGAGATAGTAGAAATGTTAAAAATTCACAGCATCAAAAACTACTCAAAGTAGGAACCAGAGATGTGAGCTGATTACTTAACCAGCATTTACCCTGAGGGTGTTTGCTCCAGTTGATCTTGAACTTTATGATCTCAGTTACAGGCTAAGAGAATCTCTCCCAGGATGGTGAATTTAATAGGAATGTTTCCTAGTGTAAAGTGTAAAGGCAAACTAGAAAAAATCTAGCCCTTCAACATTCATCTGTATCTTAGGAGAAGCAACAAAAACTGCCTACCTGAATAGAAAGGAAAATTGGCACTGGGAGGAAAACCTTTTCCCTGAAAATCTGTAACAACCCAGACATCAGATGAGTTTATCAAACAAATTCACACTCACTAGTCATTCACAAACTTCAAGTTGGAAATGTACTTTACAGTGTCCTGGGTTGAAGATTCAATCAGTAACTTTATAGAGACAGATGCAAATCCTATATGGAAATCTACTTGTGATCCAGCCTTCAAAGAAATGTCATAGACAATGTGTAATGAGCTTACAGGGGAGAACCTAAACACAAGAGCAAACAAGACTTCATAAGCAAGACTTTAGATACTGCAATTATCAGAAACAAGAAACAAAATATGTATGTTTAATATGTTTAAAGAAATAAAACACAGAAGTGAAAATGTGTGCCAGAAGAAGGAGACTTTAAGGAATAACCAAGGATGAGGCACCTGGTTGGCACAGTTGGTTAATCTGACTCTTGATGTCAGCTCAGGTCTAGATCTTAGGGTCGTGAGTTCAAGCCCCACATCTCTACCCTGGGCATGGAGCCAACTTAAATAAATAAATAAACAAATGAGCAGATGTTTGAAAGAGAACTAATAGAACTTCCAGAAATAAAAAAAATAGATAAATAAATAATGAATGAAACTAAAATCAACAGAGGATTAGACACAGCTGAAGAGAGAATTAGAAAGCTGAAAAGTAGATTAAAAGAAAAATTTCAGATAACAGAACAGAAAGGCAAGAAGATGGAAAATATAAAGGACAGGTTGAGAAACATGGAGAATCATTTAAGAAGGAATAACATAAATATAATTAGAGTGCAGGAGAAAGAGAACTTAAAGAATGGAGAAAATGCTAATCTTCAGAATCAGGAAGTCCTAAAATCCAAAACAATAAATAAACACAAAGAAATCCACACTTAAAAAGATCATAATGAAGCTGCAAAATATCAAAAACAAAGAGATTAAGTCTCCAAGAAAGAAAATTCTAGTCCACATTGTTTCAAGAGGAAAATCTATCAAACATTTAAGAAATAAAAAACTTGAATCATACACAGACCATTCATGAATATATTGAAAGATATGTACTCCTCAGCCATTTTATGAAGCTATGATAATCTTGTTACCAAAATCTTTACAAAGGATGGTTATTAGAAGGAAATAATTATTGGCCTATCTCTCTTATGCTAATAGAGGCAAAAGTTCTAAGTAAATATTAACAATTTTAATCCAGCAATGCATTAAAAAGGTAAGAATGTTTTTTACAAAGCAGATAATGTTTGTTTAATGTTAACATCTCTTAATGTTAGTATCTACTAATGAAATTTATTACACTAAATTTTAAATTATGTAATGGATTTTTTAAATTATGTAATCAGTTTAATGGAGGCAGAAAAAATAAATACACTATCTAGAAATCTAACCAAAATATGAAATTGTCTTTTAAATGAAAAGGACAGATAAGATATTAATGATTTGACTATGAATAATAAATCCCAAACTTGTTCAAGCATTGCCTATTTAATTTTTATACCTTTCTCATGATTAAGAAAGAAATGTGAGCATCTTAGATGAAAAACCAACAGATTCACTGGAACCATTAAAATTGAGATAACAAGCCCTGTATTCTCCAGGTAGACCCAGTCTCAGGTACTTTTCTTGACCACTAGAGATCTTATACTTTCTTTTGTTTGTAGAAGGGAATTGGGAATTTAAGGAAATGTAAATATGTTTTTCCGTATTAAAGCCATTATCTTTCCCCAATATTTACCTTGAAAATTGTTATAAAGTTTTATTTAAAAGCCATTTATTTTAATATCAACAAAATTCACCAAAATGTGTTTTATTCTTTTTTTCCATTAAATTCTAGAGAATCATACCTTTCATCAGCAATGTCTATCACAACACAGGCTGGTACCAGAAAGAAGTTTGCACTGCCAAACTTACTTATTACTTATTTAAATAAGTAGATACTATCCTATGTCAGGAAATTCATGAAGCAAACCAATAAGGGTAGGAGAATCTATGAGAAGGTAATTAGTTGTTTTGGGATTAAGAAAGGGGTCCACAGTTTGACTTCAGTCATTTTTTGGTGCACAAATGGGCAGTTTAGATTAGAGTCAGGTATTAAATTTCCCAAGAGAAGAAAAGGAATTTAAGTCAAACTACAACTGGAAATTAGTCTCTCAAAAAGCAAAAGCAAATATGCACACACACACACACACACTGGAAAAATACATATATATGACATATAAATGCTTTTTCTCAAATCCCAAATTCACATACAGTGCTTGAAAACAGAGAAAATGATGCTAAGTGGAAGACATTATCATCAGTTCGCATTTGTACATTTTAAGTAACATGACTGGCCCATTAAGTATGTCCAAAACAGAACAGCATTTTGCCTGAGAGAAGAGTAGGAATGTAAGTGGTGATGTCTTCTAAAAAGACATTGATGAGCCACATGTCTTTAAGAACCTATTTTTTCCTTAGTTTATGAAGAATCCTGTCCTGGATGTCCAATTAGAGTATCAACTGCAGGATCTTTCAGATTCATCAGTTGGAGTGAAATCTCAGTTGCCTAAAGTTTCTGAATTTTTATGAACGAATTTGTAAACTGCAATAGCAGAAGTAACTAGTAAAAGACTTCTCGGAGAATTTTGTCTTTAAAGAAATACTTTTCCCTCTTTTAAATAATTTACCCATCTTGTAAAAAATGAATTTTATATCATGACAAAAAGGAATTGTGTTCCCTAGTGCCAGACTTCCGAGAAATATTGAGCTATGAGGCTGAATGAAGTCACCAGGGGGTTGGATGACGAAGGAACAGAAAAGAGGTATAAAAGCATGGAATTGAAGTCAACCCACTAAAGATGGGCTGTGTTTTTCAACATCCTCATACAGATATGGGAAAGGTGGAGAAGTGAATTTAAAAGGGTTTAGCTTTTGTCCTGCTGGTGTATCAAAATGAGAGAGGATGAGGGTGTGAACGATATAAGTAAGGGAGTTACTCTAATAAATGTCCACACTTTAGCTGAATAAGGAATTAAGGACATGAGGGCAGGTGAGGTCATCAGGAAACAGTGAGGAACAGTGAAAAGGAGTATTGAACAATAGGATCTGACAGGGCCAAAGGATTGGAATAGGGATCCTAGAGGAATGGATATGAAATATATGAGGTGGTGGTATCAGATGGAATGGGATGCTGGGGGTAAATATTACCTCACAGGCATTGAAAATGGTAAGGTTTAGGTATGATGACCATGGGAGTCACATTACTGAGGTAAGTGAGGAACAAGATAATTGGGAGAGAGGAGGTCAAGAAACTGAGAGGTCAAGGTTTGGAAGTAATTTCCTACATGGATATAAAAATCATGAGTTATAATAGAAATAGTTTTGTAGAGAGTGAGCCAGGAGCTAAAAACTTCAAGAAGTAATGGAGTCTACCCTAGCTGTTGGTAGATTATAGTATGAATGCATATGATTCATAAGGGAAAAGAAGAAAAAAAACCTAAATGGAGCAAAAATGGAGCAAAAAAAGACTTGCACCTCACTTCTGGATCCAATGAGAAGAGAGCTATAGAGAGCTATAGGAGAAAAATGGCTACCAGCTGAGAGAGCGGCTGGGGAAACAACCTCCTTAGTGGTACCAAGTTTCAGGCAAGCAAAAGTGAAGAGACTCTTCAGAGAAGAGGTCAAGGATATGGGTATTTTCCCAATGACAGATTATGTTTTCCAGAAGGTGCAGAAGAAAGCTTTCCACAACCTGATGGGAGTGAGTACACAGGAGATGAAGGGAGAGGTGGGCTTCATATAGTGACAAGTATGATCAGGAGCAATTGCCATGGTGATATCAGTCCAGAGGCCTCCACATGGAAAGTATGAGAATACCACGAGCACTGGGGGCAAACTCAGAGAGTAGCCTTGCAAGGAGTGTGTACAATTCTGGAGATCCCTTTTGAGCCCTGATATTGAAGATAATTATCATGCTAGAAGTCTCTGGATCTGTACTACATGCAGCTGAATTGTTGTCTTAATTGTGTGTGCCTTAACTTTGCAGAAAGACTATAAGGCCTCCTATCATGGTGCTGGTTTTTGTTTTTTGTTTGTTTTTTGTTTTTTTGTTTTGTTTTGTTTTGTTTTGCACCGCACTTTCTTTCTCTACTCTCTTCCCCCCAAGTTCATATGTTGAAGTTATAACCCCCAGTACCTCAGGATGTGGATGTGGCCCTTTTTTAGGTATATGGTCTTTACAAGGTAATCAATCTAAAGTGAAGTCCTTATACTGGGGCCCCAATCCAATATGACTGGTGTCATTATAAAAAGAGGAAATTTGAACATAGAGACAGACACATAGGGAGAATTCTACACGAACAGGAAGACAGCCAAGGAGAAAGGCCTGGAACACACCCTTCCTTCATAGCCCTCAGAAGGAACCAACTCTATGAACACCCATTAAACAGACTAATAGGGAAGTCTGGGTGGCTCAGTGGTTGAGCATCTACCTTTGGCTCAGGGCCTGATCCTGGAGTCCCAGAATCCAGTCTGCATTGGGCTCCCCGCAGGGGGTCTTCTTCTCCCTCTGCCTATGTCTCTGCCTCTCTCCCTGTGTCTCTCATCAATAAATAAATCTTTTAAAAAGTAAATAAATAAAAAATAAACAGACTAATATATTCAGTGACACTTGGTAAAGGTGGTAAGGATTCAGGACCATCACAATAGGCATGGAGCACAGTGCAATGGGATTTGACAGTTGGAGAGTTTGGGCCCAGCACTAAATACAGTATGAGCAAGTGGGAATTTACAGCCAACTTGTAGAATGGGGGTCGTGAAAAGAAAGTTAACAAGAGGAAACATTAAGGGTAAGAATGGTGTTCTGGCTGAACCTACCTAACAAGTTTTTTGCTGAAGACAGGCAGGGTGGTCAGACATCACCTGGGGATATAGGAGCCTGATCCTGGTTGGAGATAAAGGCTAGAGATGAAGTGGCTTGGCAGGATTCCTGCTAAAATTACATTTTACAAGGAAGTGCACAGATGGGCTACGAGAAGGTTGAGAACCCTGGCTAAAGTTTGATCAAGCAAAGAGTCTTTGTCACACCTTGATCATGGACTTCTGACCCCCCAGAACTGTGAGACAATGCATTTCTGGTGTTTAAGCCACTGAATCTGTGGTACTTCATTACAGCAACTCCAGAAAATTAATATACTACATCTGTATGTTGAGCTTCAGAGCAGGAACTGAATTTCATATATAACCCCAAGGGCTAGCAGCCCAGCATATGCCATACCCAGATTTAACTACCATTGAGATCTTATGTGAGTGTATTTTCTTTTTATTTGAGTATTATATTTTAACTGTAGAGCAATTAGACAGGGAATCAGTGGAAATGTCTGAGGACTTAGTTTACAGTGTTAAATCATCATTGGAATCTTGAAAATTCTTTCCAGGCTTCAGGTTATGGCTGTACTGTATGCCATAGCAATCTGGACCCAGCATCATCAACTTAGGCTCAATTAACTAGCCTCAGCTTTATGCCAACATCAGATCATTCTTATTGCTACTTCTCTTTCACTTGCCCTACCATTTGGGTGATTGAACCCAATTTAGAGACAGAGAAATCTTTTCCTCTGAATTCAGTTCACAAGACTTGTATTGACATTACATATGACTTTGCCTGTGTCTTCCTACCATATAAGTTAGAAGTATTTTTTTTAACCCACTCCATTGAGAGGAGATAGGAACCTGGGTCCAGTACACCTTTGATATATTACTAATTATATTCTGATAATTTATTGAAAGAAGGAAGAATAATTTGGGGGGCTGTGGCAACCTGCATGAATAGAATTGATGATGGAGAAAAACCATATTATGAATAGCCTTGGAAGTGGAATATATTTGAGTAGGATTAAAGATATTTATCAGCAGTAAGGGTGACAGTTCATGGTGTGATTTGCTTGGCTATTCAGCTATCTGAATATGATGAGATCTCTCTAACTCAACTTCCACTGCTAATCTCAGAATTCATAGTTTAAATGCCCACAAGCAGTAAGATTATCATTAAAAACCAATTTCAGCGAAAAACAAGAAACAAGAATGTCAGCAAAAATGCAAAGTTGTAAATTAAATTTGAGAAATTATGATGCAGGATTTGGAACAGTCTGAAGTGTGCTTTCAGATTCATTCTCTCTCTCTCTCTTTATATATATATATATAAATTTTTGAGGAGAAAACTAAAGAGTTTAGCAAACCTTTGTAATATGTATATGTAATATACATATGTTACATGTAACAAAACCATAAAAGATGTTAAATCTATAAAAGTGAACACAGTACGGGAAGTGAGTGAACTAATTGTTCCAGCTACTTATTGCTATATAACACATCATCCCAAGACTGAATGACTAAGATAGTATTATCTCTTAGGATCCTGGGGTTGATTGGGTTTAGCTAAGGGTCTCATGCAGTTGCAGTCAGTGGCTAGAACTGGAGTCACCTCAAAGGACTCATATGCCTGGCAATTGATAGTAGCTGTCCACTGAGCACTTAGCTGGGGCTTTCAGCCAGAACAGCTGCAGGTGGCCTCTGCTTCCTCATAGCATAGCAGCTGGGTTCCCAGAGCAAGTATCCCAAGAGAGACCATGTTGAAACTATGTTCTTTTACAATCTTGCCTCAGAAATTACATCACTTCCTCTCTAGTCCCATGCCTGCTCAAATTCAAAGGGAACATTAACCCCACTTCTTGATGGGAGGCATGTAGATATCAAATTGTAAGAAGGGTATGTGGGATGAAAGACTTCGTTGTGGACATCTTGAAAATATGATCGGCTACATACTCTGGTTATGGTAATTCACATCCCTCTCACATGCACACATCCTCATCCTCTCCCATCAAGAGCCCAAGAACCTGATGCAAGTCCTTGAAATCACAATGTTGATCATAATATCAGTATGTGATCTTTAAGTGTTTATAATTTTCAAGCATTAAAATTCATTTGAACCCTAGTCTAAAAGAATCAGTTATAAGAGAGAAAAATCCCTGTTGTTGCCTCCTGCTCTGTGAGTTATCAGATACCTGCACACACTGAGAGGCCCACTAAGCTAATGGGCACAGACTGGGGAAGCCTTGACCTCTAGTTCAATTCTTACTGAACTACTGGCAACATTATTGAAATAATTTCTCATACTTCCCAGAAACCAAAGCTCACTATTTAGAAAAGTTTTCATTCATTCAAAGCCTCATTGGGGCACATGTGCTGATGGAAACTCCTTGGAATCTTACACTTACATTTGAGGCATGAACCTGAGAAAACAGTCTAGATTGGGCAGACAGCAGAATATTCAGAGTTCTCTCTATTAATTCTCCCATCAATAAAGATTACAACCATGGCTTTTTTCAAATTGAGCTGGTTCTATCATATCCAGGATCATTCTATTTTTACCAATACCTTTTAAGGGAGAGTACTCCCTTGAGATAATTTCCAGTGCTAAAACTATCTTTATTAAATTCCACCAACACTTCTTAAATCTTGATTCTGCTCTAGACACTTAAATCTCCATCCTGATCTCCCACTCATACCCAAGCTTCAGAGACACAAAATGAGAGATAGTCCTTGCCCTCAGAGAATTTATTTTTTTGAGAATTTATAATCTAGAGAGAGATGAACATATAAGGAGAAAGGGAAGAGGTAAGACATATATGTAACTGTTAATTAAGACAGCATTGCACATGTAGTCAAAAGATCCCTGTTTTAGCAAACTCATGCTATTACCTAGTATGTAATTTTTGGCAAGTCACTAAATCCCCTTTAAGTTTCTTCATAACTAATAAACAAATTAATAATTTCCTTATAAGGAGAGTAGCATCTTCCTGATAGATTGCATTTGCTTGTTTAAAATACATAGGCTGGTTCTTGTAAAATGCTTGCCAGAGTTCCTGGTACATAGTAAGCACTCAATAAATGTTCATTTCATCATGACGTGGTAGTAATGGTGGTAGAGCATATGGGAATGCTTTGTAAACTGAAGTTTCATAACAGCCTAGGCATTTCCGTTCATAATATTGTATTGAATTCTGCAATTCTTAGCTCACCTACCAGCATCCCAAACACTACCTTTTGCTGTTTCTAGAGACTCTGGGGCTTCCGTGCTCTACTCTATCCCTGCTTTCTTCACTATTCAGAGTCCAGTTCAAAGACCATCGCAGCTTTACATCAGTCCAACCCCATGAGGCCAAATATGTAACTCCAGTCCATGTTCCTTTCACACTTTGCCCACACCATGATTCTGGTGCTTTTGTCTTATTTTGTATGTGTCCCTAGTGCCCAGAATAGTACCTGATGCATGATGGATGCTGGTGTGCATTGTGTGTTAAAGCAGTAGGAATGTTAATAGGAATCAAAGGAAAGAGACATGTGGGCAGAACCCTGACCTTGGGCCAGATTTCAGGTGTAGCTCTGGCTTTTTCAGACTTGCTGTTTACCTTTTTAAAAAAAAAAAAATTATTTGAGAGAGAAAGAGCTTGTTTGAGGTGAGAGGGGAGGAGGGACAGAGGGAGAGGGAGAGAGAGAATCTCCAGCAGACTCCCATTGAGCAAGGAGCCTGACATGGAGCTTGATCCCACAACCCATAGATCATGATCTGAGCTGGAATTAAGAGTCAGACTCTTAACTGATGGAGCCACCAGGTACCTCTAGATGTGCTATTTACCTTTAATCCATGCTGCTTACCTGTGGTTTTCTCATCTGCAAAATAGGTCATGAAAGCCAAAAATAACTGCAGTGTACCATAAAGTCTTCATAGCTGTATGAGGAAGATACCAGTAACCCCACTTCAGAGGTGAGAAAATGAGCATTCAAGGGAGCTTAAGCACTTGCTTCAGAATCACCGCTTTATGTGCTACAGCCAGGTCTGTCCACCTGAAGAGTCCAAGTTCATAGCTGCCATACCGCATGGTGGCTTATTAGAACAGATAAGATCTTGGGTATTTCTGACTCTGAATTCCAGAACATCATGACACAATTCCTCTCCTGCCCCTTCTGTTCTCTGCTTGTCACAGGAAAGACATTCTAAATCTACCCCATTCTATTATTTAGCATTACTCAGCTCTAGAATATTAACCCAATGAAAGTCAAGGCCATTACTCCACCTCTTCATTTTCCCCCCAGAATGCAGTGGCTGGAGTTAATGGCAGGGTGTGGGGGATAGTGTTTAGCAGTGATTTGCTGTAGTTTAAACAGTTTTCAGGTAGATGAAGCCATTAGAGTCTGATAAGACCTAGGGGGGAAAAAAACAACAACTGTGTTTTTCATTTTTGTTTTTCTCTTGGATTCTTATCCCAAGGCAATCTATTAGGCATTTGAGCAGCTTTTTGGTGAATAATTCTAAACAAATTCTAGGTAATCCTGTTATGAAATAAACTAGACGAAGGTTTCTTGATGCTGGCATTATTGACATCTTGTGCTGGATAATCCTTTGTTGCATCAGGCTCTTGTGTGCATTGTAGGGTGTTTGGCACCATCCCTGGTACCTACCCACCAGATAAAAGTAGTACCACCACCCTCAGTCATGACAATCCAGACTATCTCCAAATGTTACCAAATGTCCCCTGGGGCTAAAATCCCTCACCCCTCAACTTCTCCATCTCCATTTGAGAAACTGAATGGTCTAAGTGGGCCAGATTGCATTCATTACATTACACAGTCCAGTTTTGAATCAAAGACATTTTTACCTAATGGAGTAAGGGTACACTGGGGGAGACTGTTCTTCTCCCTGAAAAGAATCTGACTCTTAGCAGTAGGTCCATCCAGTGCTTGCCAAAGACTATGATCCATGGTCCTCAGAAAGCTGGGGCAGCAAAAGCAATGTTAGGGCTTTGTTACACCAAAGTGTCCCTGAAATTCAAAGCTACTTGTTTATCAAGATGTATTCCCCTGTCACTATGACAACTTATGTTGCCTTGGACTGCAAAGAAAGGACAAGGAATGATTGAGTGTTTTTTTTTTTTTTTCTGTTCATGTATTGTACCTAAGTTCTGTCTTAGTCTGCTTCCCAAATAGAATAATCAATGCCATTATCTCTTCCTCCCTCATCTAAATCACATCAGGCCTCTATAGTAGATCAATAGTTACAACAAAGAAGGCCGGAGCTTTCATTCCAGGGGGACTCATTACTCTGCAGCCCAGGATCTGGGTATGGATTCCACCTAAGGTTATCTACTCTTCCGTAGGAGTTAACAACAGCTGTCAGTTATTAATACCAAGCCACAATCCCACCATAACCGGGCATGTGTGTGCAGGGAACATGCCCAAAGACCATGCTTCCTTTTTCCCCCTCCTTTGACTTCCTCTTCCTGTTCATATTGTTTAAAACTGTCTTCTCCAGCAATGTAAAACATTTGAGACTTCATTGAGATTCTCAGCCAGTATAGGTTGCATCTAAGCAGACTCACATCTGCTGCAGTATTACAAAGACTAATTAAAGTAAATTCAGATCTTAAATTAGTCCTTTCAGTAACATTTATTGCATAAGCCACTGGGCAGTAAAATATACAATTCAGTTAAGCTGAAGAGAAAAAGTGATTTTCAGATCGTATTTCTTCATCAGCCCCACAAAGGGGGGTAAAATAAGAGAATGATTATGCCCCCACTTACCAATTTTCCAAGAGCAGTGGTTTTCCCATGGTTCTTCTTAGCCTTGGAGCCATCCTATTTCATTGCCAGTAGGGACTAGTCTGTGTGCAGTGTGAGCTAAAACACAGTCTTGGACAAACTCTAAGGCAAACTTTCCTTAGTGGAAAGGCTGGTCACTACTGTCCCTAGGTCACCTCCCACCCTAAGGGATTCTGCAATGGCCATTGTTTAAACCTGAGACCCAAAGGAGGGACCATTTGTAAGGAAAGCTCGCTAAGTCAGGGAAGATCAAAATGATGCCTACTTGTCACCAACTCTTCAAATTCCTCATATGGATTTTTTTTTTACAGCCTGCTAATATGGTATTTTAGTAGTTTAGCTGTACAGCTGAAATTCAATACTGCTCCACCTCAGTCTGGGTATCTCTTTGTGTGAGAATGAGTTTCCCAGAGACTTCAATGACCTAAACTTTGTTTTTTTCAAAAAAGAGGTTCATTTTTTTAGTTCAAAAAAGCCTTTACTTGAAGTCTGCTATGCATAGTGCTTGAAGTCTTATTGAAGTGCAATAAGTCCACTTATTGTTCCTCTGGACTTATTTTAAAGAAAAATATCGCAAAGAACAGAAGTGCCATGACATTTTTACACCTTTATACAATTCTCCAGATTATTCCCTTTTCAATACTGATCAGCCAGTTTCTTTAACATGCTCTGAAATACCCTGGTAACTTCCTCCGGTGAGGAGATTTGTTAAATCTATTGGAACTTGTGTTGTGTTCCTAGGTATCATTGGGCTCTGGACCTTTCAGGACCTCTCTTCTTCTGGTGGCTCGGGAGGACACACAGCAGTGAGGCTGGAGACAGGTGCAACTTCCAAATGCATAGAAGTCCGAGCAGTGTGTTCATCTATCACTAATGCCTTGGACACAGGACTGGAAAGCTCTAAATCTCTGCATCTCAGATTGTTTAAAACCCTTGAATAGACACCTTTATTTCCAGGCCATCTGGCTGATGGTTGGGTTAGTGACAAACTTTGATAAGTGGAATTCATGACAGTAAGAAAGCATTTTAAGTTGTGGGATTTCCTCTTACAACTTGACCTTGTAAAAATTATATTTAACAAAAGGCACCTTCCCTCTTAGAGTACTGAGCCCATGTGGGTTAGACTTTCCATATGATATTTTTATCGAAAAGAACTGACACCGTATTTATTATTTTGTTTACCATTTGGCCTTACTTATTCAACAGCAATTTTATATGTTTTTTTTTATGGTTGTTTCTTGTTCTGTGGGTATAAAGGTCCTATACCTGTTTAAAGTTTGAAAATACAACTTTGTGCTGCATTGTGTGTGTGTGTGCTGAATGCATCCTGGGATGCATGACTGAGTCACATTGTTGGCTGCTGTCCACCAGCTGCCCAGCTCTGTTGCCCAAGGCATGAGGCACCCTCACCTTTATTTCTTTGCAGATATCAAGTATTTCCATGAGACATTATTCTGTAGATTTCTCAGAGGCCTTTTCTAATTAATCACCTGGCATCTGCCCTGGGTTTAAAAGATGCTACCTGCCTTCCTGTGGTGAGACAGTAGATTAATGAGTAAAGGTTTGCTTTCCTGGTTACTCATTTGATTCCTGTGTTAGCATTTTATTTCAAGAATGATTTATATCCATTTCTAATTTCTCCTATGGTTTTCTACTTGGGACTTACTCTCCTTAAGTTACCATTAGAGAGGAAAGTGTGTGTATATGTGTGTGTGTATGTGCGTGTGTGTAAATACTATGAATATATACATGCTGAACAGACTGCATTTAGGAGTGCTTTAGAATAAGAATATGATCTATTCTTTGTCATGCTGTTCTCTTTTGCTTTAGCATAACAACCAGTAGGGGAAATGTCGGGTCCCTATCATGATCTTTTTTTAGAAGCTTTAATTAGAGTTAATTTTTAAAAATTAAAAGCTGTCAATATTACTTACAGAGAAAATGCCCAAGAAGCTAGAAGACTGAGAAAAAAAAAAATAGGATTTCATAAAAACAACAGCATTAAACTAACCACAAAAGATGCCCTCTTCCACATTTTTTTCCCCAAGAGTTTGAAGATTTCTGGTGTGGAGCCTGTTTTTCCTCTCCCTCTCTCTCTCTATCTCTATCTCTCTCTCTCTCTCTCTCTCTCGCCCCCCTCCCTCTTTCTCTCTCTCCCTCTCTCTTTGTTACAGAATTCCAGTTTGAACTATTGATTGCGCTCTGCCTGTACATTTGCACCAGACCAATCCTAATTAGAGGTTGTTTAATAAATTGGGCCTGTGCTGCCTGCAGCTTCTTGACCTTTGTTCCCTGATTGTCTCCCATTAATCCCCTTGCCCTCTGGTGTTGGAAACCTCTAAACTTTGGGAATTCACTGATTCCAGTTCAATTTGTGGACCTTGTGAGCTCGCTGTAGCCCTTTAGGAGGTTTCCTTGTGCTAATAACCATCTGTCACTGCCTGTGCTTTACTGCTGCAGCTCTTACTGCTGGAGACCAAGGCAGGGCCCTAAGCAAACTGCTTGTATCTTTAAATCAAAGAGTGATCGTTAAGTAACATACCCCCAACATCTCTGCAATATAAAACTCTAAAGTTACATTAGGTGTAGCACTTTAACCTTTGCCATGTTGAAGAGGTAATGATATCAGAACTTGGCTTCTATCCCTCAAGGGCCCATAAACACGCTGTGTGGAGACCAAGTGATAGATCACAGGCTTACAGTGTATACTCCTAGTTTCTTACCTCTGCAACTTTAAAAATCAGGCAACTGATAAATTATCCTACATCGTGGATGATCAGCTTCTAAAACTCACCTCTTCATGTTCCTTCAACAGTGTTTGGCATTCTCAGGAAAGATGACAATCCACACACTCTTTGGCACTACTCAGAAGGCTTGCTTTCCACAATGGCCTGAGAATTGGTGACCTTTCTCCTGAGTTGTCAGGAGGCACCAGGTACCAAAGTCAACTGCCTCACCATGTTGGAGTTCCTTTTTCAAAGTTTATGAAGAGCAAAAGCAAAAAACAAGACATACAAGAGAAAATCCTATTGCATATAATGTTTTTAGAAAAATTTAAATAATTCAGGCCTTTTTAATTGGAGAGGTTAGGGCAGAGAGATTTGGGAGCACATAAAGTACTGAAAGGTCACATGTTCAATACCACTCTAAATCATAATAGCCTCGGGGCAAACATCTCATGGAATTTTAGAGACATAAGCAAAAAACCCTATTATCATAAACATCACTACATGCTGTTCATTTCTCTTTTTTCTTTCCTTCCCTGCTTCTTTCCTTTTACTTCATAAAATTGTCCTTGAAATTGTCTCCTTAAAATTGTCTCCCTTTGGATACTATGCAATTCCTCTCTACTTCTCGAAGTTAAATTTCTAGAAAGAGGATTCTTCTGTACTTGCTACTTCCATTTTCTCTCCTTGAATCCACAGGGATCTAGTTTCTATCTCTAACAGCCTGCTAAACTTTCTTTTACTAAAATCACAAGTGATATTTCTCCTAATCAATAAAATTCAGTGGACAATTCTGATTCCTTTTCTAATACATCTTTTCTGCATTGTCTGGATTTATGGATTATTTCCTCCATTGTAAACCTCCCTATTTTGTCAAGGTTATACTTCAAGTTCTCCTACAGCTTAACAACCACTGTTCCTCAGCTTCCTTCATGGGCTCTACCCAGCCCATCAGTGTTGAAGAGGAGCTTCCATGATAACATGAGGGGGTTCAGTCATGTGCTCTGCCAGACAGCACGCATACATGTGAGGGGGACAAGTTCAAGAGGATCTGATATGAATATGGTTCAGAGAAAGAAGAAATGTAAAATATGCATTGGAATAGTTCTGGAAGCATCATGGCCACATAGAATATGTATGACATTTGGGGTTTTCTGATTGCATTTAGATCCCAACACTTACAACCTTGGGCAACACCTGAAACACCTCTCCATTTCACCTAAGACCTTGGGCAAGTTACTTGAGCATAACGAACGCTTAATGGGGCGGTAATACTTACCTCAAAGAATTGTAAAGAGAATTAAAGCCATTTGTCATTATTTTTGTTGGCACATAGTATGTACTTGCTTCATGACTATTTGTTCATTTTTCTTGGTTCATAGAGAAGAGGAATCTTGAGAAGGCCTACAAAACAATGAAGTAGTATTTGGATAGGCAGAGAGAAAGAGGAAAGACATTTTAGGAGAGAAGACTGGTCTGAAGAAAGGGCTAGTGTAGAGGATTACTTCTAATATGCTTAAAGTGTGGCACCCCGGAGAGGAAAATGTGTGTAGTGAATAAAAGGAAAAGATATTTAAACATGTAGAATGTGGCCATAAAATTACTTAGTGGCAAATTATTTAGTGGTTCAGCTTGCTAGTGCCATGTTTCTAAATAGCCCAATTTTGCTTATTCATTGCAAATCTTGTTCAAATATAACATCTTATTTCACTTCCCATCGATAAGATGTTGTGAATTTATGCTTTAAACTGCATCATCCCCTCCAATACATAGGATTGAAAGATAAGAAGCAAAATTAATAAGTATGCAATATGGCATTTAGAAAGTAAAAAGGGCTCTGGAGAAAGCAGGGTCCTAGAAAGTCCCCTCTAAGGAGGTGACATCTGACAAAGACTTGAGTTAGTAAAGGAGCTAATTGCCTGAATATCTGTGGGAAGGGTATTCCAGTCAAAGGGCCTAACCATTTCAAAGTTATGGAAGCAGGAGGGTCCCTGATATATTTGATAAAGAGCTGGAAGGCCAATAGGGCTGGAGGAGAGTGAGCCAGAGGGGAGGGAGGCTGGTGGAAGAGGAGGTTAGATGCAATTGGGACCAGATCATCAGGGCCTGGTAGGCCACTGCAAGGATGGTGAAGTTCATGTTAAGTATGATGGGAAACCACTGAAGATCTTGAACAGCAGAGAGGTTGATGTGACTGAACTTACCTTTCATCAGGGTCACTCTGCTACTATGTGGGGGAGGATACTCTTGGCCCCTTTCACTCCTCTCTCCCCCATTCAAGCCAGAAGAACTTGAAGAGTAGAAGAGCAGAGGGGAAACTGAACACCTTCACTGTACCTCTTCCTTGCTGCATTCTGCTAAGCCGTGGTCAGCCTGAGGTAGGAAGGAAAATACTAGATGGCTAGATGAGACCTTTGACCAATGTCAGAAAGGTGCCCTAAGAAGATATGGGAACTGGTGTATTAGTTAGGGCTCTCCAGAGGAACAGAGCCAGTAAGATACAATGCTAGTCCCTTCCGGGAACAGCTTAATAATGTTTTACCAGCCATCTGGGCATCCCTTTGCCCAGTCAAGTTGACACATAAAATTAATCACCACACCTGGCTAAGATTTCACCTGCATGGAAAGAATAACTCAAAGACCTTGCTGGAAGGCGGTGGTGTGAAAAAATGTCCAGTTCTTTTTTTTTTTTTTTTAAAGATTTTATTTATTCATTCATGAGAGACACAGACAGAGGCAGAGACATAGGCAGAGTGAGAAGCAGACTCCATGCAGGGAGCCCAATGTGGGACTCAATTCTGGAACTCCAGGATCACACCCTGAGCCAAAGGCTCAACTGCTGAGCCACCTAGGCATCCCAAAATGTCCAGTCCTTGTTTAATTTCATCTATATCAGGTCCACCTCATTCAATAGCTGAGTTATATATACTTATAAATCATTATAGACATGGAGTACTCTCAAATGGTACATTACATAGAAGTTTTAAGTTCTTTCTTATTCTAGATAATATCAATAGAGGCACCCCAGTGGATCACCCTCACCTCTCCATTTCAGAGAACATCGCAAAGTAGGACCTTCCATGGGGGCTGCAATGCCCCTAGAGTGCAGCTGATCAGTGAGCAGAGGAGATGGATGAACAAGAGATGCAGCATCCAGGCAGTGGTGGTGGTGCTTGACGTTTCCATAGTAGAAAACACAGGAGGAAAAAGCAAAGGAACAAGAGCTGAGGCTCTGGAGATTCATCCCACAAAGTAGAAGGAGAGGGAGGAAGATAATGGCATCCCAAGGACAATCAATTAGAAAAGATGGAGCAGGGAAGAGGATGACAGGAGCACTCAAAGGGAGAAGGGGAAGCAAGCCATTGTGTTACTGCCCAAGGAGGAGTGAGTGGTCAGGTGTAAGGAAGATGGAGTGTTTGAGCGCCCAAGAGCCTAAGGAAAGAGAATTTTACTTATAGATCAGGCGATAATGCTGTAAAACTGAAAAGAACAAAAGATAAACTAAGACAATTGACAGACTGTGGAACAGGTGTATGAGTCCCGGGTATACTCATACATTCTAAAAAGAACTACTAAGAAAATAAGCCATCTCAGTAAAGCAAAATTGGGTGAGAACTTAAGGTTATTCTAGTCCTGGATTGGCAGATGAAGGGCAGTATAATTGTCCAGAGTATCTCCTGCTTTGTTCTGGGATGCAGAGATGCTGCGTTAAAATGCTTTGCAACACAGCAAGATGATAGTTTGAAGGTACTTGGCTTTCTAAAAAATATCTGTCCATAATAATGTTCTTCCATTTCAGAAACAGTTTAAATTGGCTAATGCTAATTGCTCTTGGCATCTCCGAATACATACTGAAATGCAAAGAAAAGCACACTGCAGTGGGAATTTCTGGTCTCTCTCCTGTTGACATTCAAGGCTCCCAACTCAGTTTTTACATAAGTGTCCTTCTAACTTGAGACGGGGATGCCATCATACTACTCCCCTTCTATTAGTGGTAGATACGTGAGTTGGGTCTCAGGAAGATTAAGAAAAGAAAGCTCTCTTTGCTGGAGATGCACAGTATGATATATTAGAACACTGAGCTCTCTATGGGTAGCTCCTGACCCTGGGGCTATCACACATCTGTGGACTTAGGAAAAGTCATATAATGGCTCAAGCTTGGGGTCCCAGTTAATCATTTTGACTTGTGTTGCTATTTGATGGTTCAGGATAATTCCTTGGAAGACCCATTTTCATAACACTCTGATGATGCTATTTGGAAAAACAGAGGGGCACAGCTGTTTAGATAGGAAATTTATGAAGGATAGACTAAAGAAACCTGGAAAATATACTGTGCAGCCAGCCAGGGATTATGTAAATAGGGATGCTAATATAATAATGAAAACAGTAAATTTCCTCTATAAAATCAAGTAAAGAAATTAAATTACTATGTGCTCTTAAGAAAAAATATGTTGCATCTGTGTGATTTGATTGTAATGGCTCCTGCCACATCCTCAATAGTTACATGATACCATCTAGTTTTGTATGATATATTAAAATTTATAAGTTGCTTTTGTTCAGACTCTCATCTGACTCTTGGGGTGACACCATCCAATTGGGAATATTGGTTTATTAACCCTACTTTACAGAAGAAATTCAGAGAGTCTAACTTAGTCGAAGTTTTGCAGCTAAAAATGACAAGTGGGAATTTTGAATTCAGATCTATCTGACTCCAGAGCCTATGATCTTTGCATGACAGCATGCTTCCTTAGAAACTAAATGGACTTGCCTCACAGAAAGTGTTCTTCTAATCGGGGCATAGGAGGAGTCCTAGGTAAATATGCAAGTGATCTTGAAGAGGGATGTCTTTTTTTTTAAGATTTTATTTACTTATTCATGAGAGACACAGAGAGAGAGTCAGAGACATAGGCAGAGGGAGAAGGAGGCTTCCCCTGCAGGGAACCTGATGCAGGACTTGATCCCAGGACCCCAGGATCATGACCTGAGCCAAAGGCAGACGCTCAACCAGGTGCCCCTTGAAAAGGGATGTTTAGAGGCACCTGTCTGAAGTCCTGGCTAGTTAGCAGTACTCTGTCCCAAAATGTAACTAGCAGAGAGAATTCAGCCATGGGGACTGGTCTGCCAAAGGAGGACCTACATAGGTAGACATAGGGTTGCTGTGCCCTGTGGCTTCCATTTGCTCCTCTAAATCCCACTGTGCTCTGTGTTCCTGGAAGTCAACCTGCATGCACATAATCAAAGGAAACCCTTGCTCCCCGGCTTGCTATTGCCTTTTGCCAAAGGGGATCACCAGCAGGATATCAGAGAGTGGAAGGAGGGTGGAGTGCGAGTGTTGTTTCCCCTAGATCCTTCCCTGTGAGTTTGTCTGGAACTGGCTATAGCTCTCAGTCTCCCATTGGATGGCCTTTCCCATCAATTCCTATTACCACTCCTTTTTAGCCCCTCTGACCTAGCCCCAGGTGCTTCATGATTTCTTACACTTTCTGTATACCTTCCCTATACCTTTGCAAATGATTCCTGTGTCTAGCCCATCACATTACTCTGTTCTAGTGTGCTTTCTGTTTCCTAATGGGTCCTTCACTGATCAGACCCCAGAGGAACTGGGTCCAGGGCAGGAACTGATGTCTAGATTTAGGCAAATGATCAGTACAAGGACCCTGCTACTGGAACCAAACTTAGAACGAGGACTTAGAACCAGGAAGATGGAGCCAAGCATGCATTAGCAGAACTAGAGACAAGAATGGAATAGACTAGGAAGAAATCTGGCCCAAGGCTGAGTGGCTAGGATTCTGCTGGATAGGTTTGCTGCTCTTCCAGGGACCAAGATTCTTCAGAGATGTAGACTGTATGCTGGAAGTGTAAGAAATGCAAGAGGCAGCAGAACCTAGGGAAAGCTGTAGCCATAGACCAAGCAGACATTTAGAGTGGCTGTATGTTTGAGCCTTTACTCCTTGTGGCAGAGGCTGACTGGCTGTTCACTGAACCTATTTTTCCTTCCTCCTGGGTGCAGAGATGGTGATCCCATGTGCTGAGTCCTGGTGAATGGAATGTGGGCAGAAGGGATGTACTAGCCCCTAAAACCTCCCGCTCTATGCTCCGCCTTCTGCTAGTTATAATTAAGAGTAGTGTGTGCCACAGTGACATCCACCATTCACTCATTTATTTATCTCATTTATTTCCTAAGACAAGACCTGGGAGTATAGCCTCTAAAGGAGCTCACTCAAGCGCCCTTTTATTAAACTGGCTTATGCCTGGGGACATGGTGGACCATTGCAACACCTGGTGTCCACAGAATTAGACAACTTTCTTATCTCTACCTCAGTTGTACCTCCTATAATGGCCATAGCAAAACACTGTCATCAGACCCCATTTTCTATCCTTTTCCCTTCAAAAATGATGATCATCTTTCTTGAGTACGAATGCTGCTGCAAGTGCTTCTGAAACCTTATGCTCTGATGAGTATGAAAATGGAGGCTTATAACTAAGTTAAGGCAGTAACTAATTTAAGCCTCATTCAGCAGCTAGGCAGCCTGAATCTTCTTATTAATATACAGGGAGTGGTTGCTGATAATAGACACATTATCAAGCCCAGAGGCATCTTGGCAGTGCATGCTGAGGAATGGAGGAAATATGAGAAACTTGCAAGGAATTCTCCTGGTATTTTTGCATTCATATGCATATATGTTTTTTTCCACTGTTTTTTATCCTAAAAAGATCCTTAAAAGCAAACAGAGGCATGCTCTGGGTATGTACATCCAGGAGATATTTCCCAGAATCTGTTTCTCCGACATCCTTTTATCTACATTTTATCTCTCAGCATGAATCAGTTGCCTGACAACTCCTGTGATTATTTTCAAAATTGCTTTAAATACAGTTTTTGACGCCCCAAGGTAATTTATGAAGGAGGAGAAAAAAGACTCTACCTCAAGAGTATCGATACTCATAGATACTAATTACAAAATGTAATTTTTTTGAATAAAATCTTTTTTTGATTTGGGGTTGCACAGAGCAGAGCATTTTGCTGGTAACCTTCTTGAGGGTTTAAATGCTTTTGCCCTTATGGGAGAATCCATCCCTGGGGTTGGAGTCCTAATCTGGGAGGGATGCTGTAAAATGCTGCTTTCCAGGTGGCACTGATTTCAGCCAGCACCCTTTCCTGGGAGAGCTGGGTGGAGGTGGGATGGTGAGGGTATGGACAGGCAGAGGCAAAAGCTGCAGTGTCCTGATTCCCTTGTACTGGAAATTTCATTACAGATACTTTTGCCCATCAAATGCATTGTTGGATCGAAGTGTCACATGTTCCTTCACAGATGTTATTTCAGATTAAGCCACAGGCAGCAGGGAGTGGACGTGGCACGCATTTTCCTCTTCACTTGGTAGCATCCTGTCTCCCCGCCGTCATTTGCAGAGCAGCATTACTTGCATAACAATTGAGCTGATCTGATATTTTAGTTTATGATGTCAAGATATATTATCCTGCAGCCTACTGACTTAAACAGCAGCCAAAGAAGGAATGATTAGGGCCAAGTTGGGATTGAAAAGGACCTAAGGGAATGTCATCTGTTATGAGAATCTTAAAAGCTTCTAATGACCTGTTATTCCCAGGAGGCTCTTGCTACTGTGACTATTGAATTTATTTTTTGCTAAACAAGCTTTGCATTTAGCGATATCTTTCTTTATAGTCTGAGGCCCACAGGAATTGATTTTACTTTTTTTCTGAATGAAGTATTTGGTCAAGAATTCATCATGCTGACATCACCTATGCTTCCATCACTATATTTAGTATTCTATATTAAATGCATTTATGACTTTTTCTGTTAAGATTCTTATCTGTTTAAGAATCCTTGACAGGCTATCTTATAGAGGCCACATGTCATCTTTTCTTTTCTAAATATATTTTATGTTCTTAAACCAAATATGTTGTCTCTGAACATTTTCCTGGCAAAGAATGAACTGAGCAAAGAATAGAATATAGGCAAACCTTTTAAAAATAGTAGCAGTGATAATCATTAAATCCCAGTGTTTTTAGGATAACACATCCCACCTCTTTGAGTTTTGTGATGGCAGAGACCTTGCCTGTTTATCTGCACCTGTGTCTTCGGGTACATAACAGGTATTCAGGAAATATTTGTTGGCTGGCTGGCTGGCTGGGTGGATGGGTGGATGGAAGGGTGGATGGAAGGGTGGATGGGTGGATGGGTAGGTGGATATAAGTATGTGATTTGGAATTGGGGTTTGGGCTTCTCCTGTGAGCCTAGGCTTAGGTTGGGCTGTTTGGAAATACTGAGCTTCAAACATTACCTGGAAGTCAGTGCCCTGCCGTTCAGGTAAAGAAGTAAACATGCAGGGGGCTAATCCACTCTTAGGAGGATGACACTGCTTTCTGTTAAAGCAAGCCAGTTCACTTTGGGCTTAGGAAATGAGTTAACAGTTGAAATTGCTTTCTCCGCAATGGTTGCAGTCTTTCGATAAAGGGCCATCTTAGATATTAGAGAATATATAAAACTGCAGAAACATTGCTGAATCTCACTCCTGATTAAAGAGTCTCCTTTGTGGTGAGCACACTCACAAGGATGGAAATGGACACAAGTGACAGCCACTTTGAAATGTCTCTGGGTGTGAGTTTCTGAGAGGACAAATCACTTCCACACAGCCTCGAAAAGGATTTGGTTAGCATGATCCCAAGCAAGGCGAAAAACAGGACTGGGAAGCAGGAGTAATGGATTGTGCTGCTGTGTTTCTTAATACTGGGGACAGAAAAAGAAGGATTCTTCTTTTAGAGATAGGTATCGTTTTAACATGCACATTATAGATGCTGACTTTTTTTTAACAGACATAAATGTAGCTATTGCCTAACGGGAGCAGTGTCCCTTCATATTTCTTACAGCTCTTGTCCCATGAGGCGACAGATGAGTATGTGATAGTGATACTGATTCCAGTGCTGAGATGCCATCTGATCCACCGGGAGAGCTGGTGGATTCAAATCAATGTCAGTTTGTGCCTTCTGGGCAGCAGTCTTTCTGTGCAGGATTTGCTCTATGGATCAGAAAAACAGCTGGCGACTCGCAATATGTTGTACAAAAGACCTTCTAAGTGTTTTGTTGTTTCCAGCTATGATGTAGCGTGAGTCACTTCAAATATTTTTCTTATTTGTGCGCCTGCTTGTTGGAGCAGAATCCTGTTAAGCAACTGGTAAAAACACAATACCAATTTAAACTTTGTCTGCAGAATCCTGAGGCTTTCAAGTGCCTAGAAATAAGCCTTTGCCTTAATGTACATTTTTTAATAAAAAAGTTTTATCCAGGGAAGGCATTTATTGGAAATCCAGTCTTGAAATTGCCTGTAAAACACAAGCATGTGCTAAAACAAATAATCCTCTTGGGCTATTCAGAATTCTTGGAAAACAACTTTTACGCAGTCATTTTGCTAAGTTTCAGCATAGAGTTATTTATTTCTAGAGCATGCTATTTACATATGACAGAATTTGGAATCTCTTCTCTTTTTTGGGTCAAGTTCTTTTTTTTTTTTTAACCTATAAAAGATGTATAATTCCTATGAAGGTAAAAAAAAACCACATTTCTGGTTTTGGAAATTACTCACTGCCTTAATCCTAGAAGCTAAATTTATTTCTCTCAGTTGTTTTTGCTTTCTTATCCCCCCTCCTTTTTTTTTCATGATTTGGGGCCATTTGGGCTTTGTCTGTAGCTGTGTTTTTTGTTTTTCTTGGTTTTTTGTTTTTTTTTTTTTTTTGCATGACATTCTTTCTCACTTTTTTTTTTTTTTTTTTAAATATTTTGCTTCCTGCTACAGTAATTCAAGTTTCTGGTCATAGTTAGGGTCACTAGTGCAGAAATACTATGTGTATCTAGATTAAAAGTCAAAAAGGAAGCTAGCAAGATTTTTGGAAGATCTAGACTAAGTCAAAGAGAAAGGATTGGAATTTTCTAAGCATTTGATAAATTTTAGTCTAGTTAACGGGTATTCAATATCAAATCCGTTGGTGTTCAGTATAGGAAAAAATTTGACTGATTGATTGATTGAGCTGTGTTTTAGGCAAAACATTATCACTTTGTTCATCTATCTTGGGTAGCTATTTTTATATGTACTTAATATTCCAGCAATACTGATATCCACTGTACACAATGGCCTCTGAATAAGTAAGAAAACAATTCCTTCAGGAAATGAGGTTGAAGGAGGGAAAAGAATAACAGACTGAATGAGCCTTGCCTGAAGTGTGTCTGGAAGCATACTAATTCTTGGAAAAATTAACAGAATTTGGAGTAAAAAAAAAAAAAAAGAAGAAGAAGAAGAACCCAATGAAAGGAGTTTGAGAAACACTGGAGATAATCCCTTAGTATATTTTCCTTACTGTAGGACTCATCAGAACTTTTAATATGCTGTGAATATTGCAAATCTCAAAGAGAGAAATCTACAATGCAATGCTTCCGCACACTGTTTAATGGAATATCTCCCCTGCATCTAACTCCCCAATTTTCCCCTGAGGAATATTTTGAAAAACAACCTTCTGTGATGCTTGCTTGGTAGATGCAGACTTAAGTATTATGCTAAAGTAATAAATATTATGTGTTTATAAATAAAATTAAATACCAGCCAGAAAACTGGACATCTATAGGCAAAAGAGTATCTAGATACAGATCTTATGTCTTTTACGAAAGTTATACAAAATGGATAACAAATATAAATGCAACTATAAGTATTTTATAGTTTTGCATTCAAAACTGTAAAACTCCTATAAGACAAGATAGATGATGACCTTGGTTTGGCAATGGCTTTTTAGATACATAGGCACACTCCATGAAAGAATAATTGCAAGACTGGACTTCATTAAAATTAAAAATTTTTGAGGCACCTGAGTGGCCCTGTCTGTCTTCAGCTCTGATCATGACCCTAGAGTCCTGGAATTGAGCCCCATATGGAGGCCCACTCTTTGCAAGGAGTCTGCTTCTCTCTCTTCCTTTGCCCCTCCCTCCTGCTCATTCTCTCTTTCTCTCTCATTCAAATAAATTTAAAAAATCTTTTTTAAAAATTCAAATTTCTGTTCTACAAAAGACATTATCAAATGAATGAAAAGACAAGCCACCAACTGAGAGAAAATATTTACAAAAAAACCGAGAGAGGACTATTATCCAAAATATAAAAAGAACTCTTAAAATTCATCAGTAAGTAAACAAAGAACTTGGTTTTAAAATAGGCCTCTGAATAAGACCTTAACAGATAGCTTCACCAAAGAAGATATACAGGTGGCAAATAAGCATATGAAAAGATGCTCCACAATGTAGGCCACCCAGGAAATGCAAATTGAAACAATGAAATACTACTACACACCTATTAGAATGGCCTAAATCCAGAACACTGACAACACCAAAAGCTGACGAGGATGTAGAACAATGGAACTCTAATTTGTTGCTGGTGGAAATGCAAAATAGCACAGCCACTTTGGAAGACAGTTGGCAGTTTCTTTAAAAAACTAAACATACTCTTACCACATGATCCAGTAATTGTGTTCCTTGGTGTTTACCCAAAGGAGTTGAAAACTTATGTCTATACAAAAACCTGCACAGATGTTTATAGCAGTTCTGCTCATAACTGCCAAAACTTGGAAGCAACCTAGGTGTTCTTCAGTAGGTGAATGAATAAATAAACTGTGTTATATCCAGACAATAGAATATTACTCAGCACTAAAATGAGCTATCAAGACATGAAAAGACATGGAGGAAACTTAAATGCATATTACTGAGTGAAAGATGCCAATATGAATCATATATACTACATGATTCCAACAATATGATATTCTGGAAAAGGCAAAACTATGGAGAAAGTAAAAAGATCAGTGTTTGCCAGGGGTTAGGGCAAAGGAAGGGATCAGTAGGACTCAGGATTCTAGTGAAACTATCTTATGATGCTTTAATATTGGGTGCATGCCATTTAACCTTTCTCCAATCCCATAGAATTACACCAAGAGTGAATCCTACTGTAAGCTATGAACTTCGGATGATAATGATGTGTGAATGTAGGTTCATCAGTTGTAGCAAATGTGCCACTGGTGAGAGATGCTGATAATGGGGAGGCTGTGCCTATGTGGGGTGAGGGGGTATATGGGATATACCTTCTGTACCTTCTGTTTAATTTTTCTTAGGACCTAAAAACTGCTCTGAAGATTAAAATTATTAAAAACAAAAACAAAAAATAAATACATAGAGGGGCGTGTGGGTAGCTCAGTCAGTTGAGCATCCGACTCTTGATTTTGGCTTAGGTTGTGACTTCAGGGTGCTGGGACCAAGCCCTGAATTGGGTTCCACATTCTCTGCTTGAGATTCTCTTTCTCCTCTCCCTCTGCCCCTACCCTCCCCCCTACTTACATGCATGTGTATGCTCTCTCTCTCACTCTCTCTCTAATGGTTCATATACAAAAACCAGACTATAAATACAAAAGATATTTAAAATATTTAAAATTCTCCCAATATCAAGATAAGAAAATGTAATGTCCAGGAAAATAAGATCAAACTATGACATTCGAATAATAAGTGATACAACTAGAGTAAAACTTAGACTTTTATTTTTGAAGATCAAAGCATAAGCCCGGCTTTATATACAGGGGTTATAATCACTTCTGCAGTCTGATTTGAGATTTGACAGTACCATCTTGCTTCACTGTCTAGATTTCTACCTTTCCATGTTGCATTTGATAAAGGCAGTGTGTTTTAATAGTCATTTTTTAATGAAAATAACTCTAGAATAGAAATACATAGAGCAGATTCTCAAATACTAAACCCAGCATTAGCTTGGGCTTGGCATATCCCTTTTTATTGGTGTCAGCAAATAAAAGATAAATTTTGGCGGGGGAGGAGGTTCATGAAAATGTTCAGAAAATAAAAGGATGCTTGAGGCAAACAGGCTATATAAAGGCAGCAAGAATGAACAACACTGTGTAGGGGTTGGGGGCAAGGGGGAGAACATGAGATCACCCAGAGGAAAATGACCCTAGAAGGAAATGCTGGAAAGTGCTATAGTAGTCAGTATTTTGTTTTTCGATGATGCAGTCCAATCTTAGGAATTACCTACCATAGAGCAACATAGATTTCCAATCCCTTAAGCTTTTATAAATTTTATAAATTGGTACACACCAAAAAAAAAAAAAAAAAGATTGGGAACAGGAAAATATGCAGGGATATAACTCTAGCCCTGTCCTTGACCAGCTCTCATCAGGTGTGCAGCTGCTGTGTATATAAGAGAAGTGGTGGATGGTTGGAAAATGAAATAAGCAGTTCCAGTGTGATCTCCTGAAATAGATAGAAGACTTGCAATTTCACACCAAGATCCACAGCCTGGCCTTGTTTTCTGGTTGCAAATCTGAAAGAGCAGTAATCCATCTGTCAGCCTGATATCTTTTTATGCTCCCTCTCAATCACTCTCAGGAAAAAAAAAATTTTTTTTAGATTGATTCTGATTTGCCAGCTTCCTTATTGCCCTATCACTTTAAAGACATTAAAAGATAGCAGCAAATTTCATTTTCTCTGATCCTGCAGGTTTTAAAACTTGGCCTGTTCCCCATTCTATTTGGGTCCCAAGAACAGTCATATAACGTACGCACAACTGACTGGCAAATGGATGGTGGAACAGCTGTTCTGTTCACCTTTGTGTAAATTTTAAAGGATGATAGAATAAATTTATTTATTCATTAAATAAACATATGCTGAGTGCATAATAGAAAATTGAAAAGAGATATTCCTTCTCCAGGCTGTGCAAGAAGAAGCAAGAGTGAGAGTCTGATTGAGGGTGAAGATGGTAATGGCACCCCATGAGGGTCAAACTTCCAGGAAAACAGGTTGCTCGTGCCAGAGAGATCCAACTAGAAGCAGGCGGTGGGTGACTTAGAAAATTAGCTAAATGTAAAGGACCAGGAGATTAATTGATATCAAGGCATGTGTAGATGAAGTCTGGGAGATGTGTCGGCAGCAGCCATATAAAAAAGCAGTGTTCAAGTGTTCTTCCTGCAGAAGAAGCTCTTTGCTTTCCATTTCCCTTTTTATGCCTATTGGACTGAGATGACCCTGCGTGGTGTCTTACACATCAAAAGGTTCTAAGTCACTCAAGATTTTATGTGTTTTGAGAGATCTATTCCAGCATGCCAAAACGCATATCAGAACAAAGTGGGCAATGGTATCATGCACTGACAAACTAGTCAAAGTTCCTCTGTGCACGATGCTACAGAGCTAAGCTTGTTTCTTGTTTCTGTGTCATAGAGGGTAGCATCATTGGAGTGAACATGAGTTGTACAAAGATCCCATTGACATGTGAGAGAATCAAGCCTTAAGAGGTATCATATGTATTTCCTTACTTCGAAATAAGGAATATTGGTTTGGTTTGGTTTGGTTTGGTTTGGTTTGGTTTACTTTGGTGTGGGTTTGTTTGTGTCTATAAAAGAGTCTCATTTCATGATTCAGAAATAGTCACTCTTTCAAATTTTGGTTTTATTTTTAGTATCCTCACAGTCTTTTGGGTCCTTTTATTAGAATTTGAGTTTTTTTGAGTCTAATTCCACTAATATCTATAGATTCTACAGGAATATAAAATTAGCTAGGAGACTGCTTTATGGACAGGAGCCAGTTCCAAATCCTATAGTTTGCCCCTTAAGTTTGAAGTTTGGTTCATGGTACCGTGAAGAACTTTGAAATCAACTGACATTATGGCAACTTAATTATAAAGGTTTGTTTGGATTAGAAGACTGTCCCATTTCTTCTGATTAAAATTAATTCTACTCACATCCTGCACCTGTTGCGTTGTTTTATGTTGTCATATAACTGTTTGCATGCATGTGCACATACCTAGCACATCACTTCACTTAGGCTGAAAGCTCTCCAAGACTGAAATTGGATCCTTTATCTTGGGATCTTCAGTAGTAATCACAGAGCCTGATACATAGTAAATGTCCAGAGTTTCTAATGAATCAAGAAAGGTCAAATATCATCGTAATAACAGGCAAGACCAGCTTTTATAAAGATAATATTTTAAAACTTAGAAAGTGGATGTTGCCTTGAAAAGAAGAGAGAAAGATAAAGGAGAGATAAAGGAGAGATGAGGAAAAAGGGGGAGGAGGAAGTTAGGAGTGGTTAGGAATTCTTTGGTTGGAGGAAAATACTGACCTGTCACAGAACATGAAGATAATGTAGAGGAAGAGCAGCTTGAATTTTTTGAGTGAGATAAGTAAGAAATCAGTGGAACGTATAGTTTCTATCCTTAGTCATATGTTCCTTTTAAGTTATAGGTCTTTAAATATAAACAGGGAAAAATTAAGTGTCTTTTACATATTTAATATGAAATGGTGGTGAAGTAACTATGTATACCTGGGAAATTGGGGCACATGGGTAATAAGGGATGTTTATTTTTTTATTTTTTCATTTTTAATAGCTTTGTCGAGATATTATTTGCATACCATAAATTTCACCTGTTTAAAATATACAATTCAATGTTTTTTATTATATTTGTAGAGATGTGTAACCATAACTATTGTGTAAGTTTAGAACAATTTAATCACCCTCTAAATAAATCACTCTCCATTGTCCCTCATTCACTCCCAGCTCTGGGGTAATCACTAGTCTACCTTTCTTTATAGATTTACCTATCCCGACGTGTCATATAAATGAGATCATGCAATACATAGCCTTTTGTGACTGGCTTCTTTCACTTTGCACAATATTTTTCAGAGGGCTTATCCACATTGTAGCATACTTGAGTGAGTATATGTGAAAATACACTCTCGTGCTCAGTGTGCTGGTATGTAGGAGGAGTGGGAGTGAGTTAGGTGATGGTAGTAAAGAAAGACTGAGCTTTGGGCATACTCATCTGTCCAGTACCAGGCTCACCTGAGCCCAAAGATGCACCATATTTCTATGCAGTGATACTGATCAGAGTGGCACGTGGTCCTATGAAAAACGGAATCAGATAAGCCACTCCTCCCTCTTGTGAGAACTCGTAAAGAACTAGAGAAGGGCTAAACAGGATTTATCCAAGAATCTACTGAGCAAAGAGAAGATGGATATCTTCTCTTATTAGCTGAGCTAAGCAGCTGGCAGAAGGGAAGCATGCCTTTTGTATCAGTCAGGCTTCTCCAGAGAAAGAGAACCAGTAGGAGGTATATACACGAAAAGACTTAGCTCGCAAATTGGCTCACATGATTATGAGGCTGAGAAGTCCCACAGCCTGGCATTTTCAAACTGGAAACCCAAGAAAACCAATGCTATAATTCTACTCTGAGTCAGAAGGCCTGAGAACTAGAAGAGCCAGTGATGTAAACCCTAGTCCAAGGGAAGGAGAAGACTGATGTCACAGCTCAAGCAGGAAGTCAGGAAGCAAAATGATCAAAGCTCTCCTTCTTCCTCCTTTTTGTTCTATTCAGGACAACCGTGGATTGGATGATGCCCACACACATTGAAGAGGGCAAATATCAAGTATACACGTCAGTATTGTTAATGATAGTCACCATGCTATCTATATATTAGATCTTCAGAAAATTTTCGTCTCGTATAACCAAAACTTTGTACTCTTTGAGCAACATCTCCCCATTTCCTTCTCCCCCTTCCCCTAACAGCCCCATTCTACTTTCTGATTCTATGAATTTAACTGTTTCAATTTCCATGCATAAGTGAGATTATGTAGCATATATCTATGTCTGACTTATTTCACTTAGCATAATATCCTCCAGGTTCATCTAGGTTGTCATAAATCTTTCTTGTTTAAGGCTAATAATATTTCATTGTTTATATACCACATTTGCTTTATCCATTCATCTATTGATAGACATTTAGTTTGTTTCCATAGCTTAACTATTGTGAATAATAGTGCAATGAACATGAGAGTGCAGCTATCTCTTCAAGATATTGACCTCATTTCCTTTGGATATACACTCAGGAATGGAATTCCTAGATCAAATGAAATTTCTATTTTTAATTTTTTGAGGAACTGCCATACTATTTTCCTAAGTGACTGCACAAATTTACATTCCTAACAGCAATGTACGTGGGTTTCTTTTTCTCCACATTCTTACCGATACATGTTATCTTTTGTCTTTTTTTAATAGCTATCTTAACAGGTGTGAGTTGATATCTCATTGTGATTTTCATTCACATTTTCCTAATAATTACTGATGGTGAGCATCTTTTCATGTATGTGTTAGCCCTTTATATATTTTCTTTTAAAAAAATGTCTATTCCAGGGGGACCAGATCGGCTCAGTCAGTTAAGTGTCTGATTCTTTAGTTTGACTTAGGGTTGTGAGATTGAGCCCTGAGTTGGGCTCTCCTAGATGTGGAGTCTGCTTAAGACTTTTTCTCTCCCTCTCCCTCTGCCCCACCACCTCCCATTCATTCTCTCTTCCTCTCTCTAAAAAATAAAATAATAAAATTAAATAAAATGAGAGAAATGTCTATTCCAGTCCTCTACTCATTTTTAATCACATTATTTGCTTTATTGCTCTTGAGTTGTGAGTTCCTTGTGTATTTTAGTTGGCTTTTTTTTTTGTCCTGGGGCATTTTATTTTTTATTGAATTATAATTGCCATACATTATACTCCAGGTGTTTTTTTTATATATTTTGGATATTAATCTCACATCATGTATATGATTTGTAACTATTTTCTCCCATTCTGTAGGCTGCCATATCATAGTGTTGATTGTTTCCTTTGCTATGCAAAAGGTTTTTAGTTTGATGCAATCCCACTTGTCTATTTTTACTTTTACTGCCTGTGATTTTGGTGTCATATCCAAATAAATCATTGCCAAGACCAATATCGAGAGGCTTTTTCCCTATGATTTTTGTAGTAGTTTCACATCTTACATTTAAGTCTTTTGTTTTTCATTTAAGTCTTTAATTCATTTTAAGTTGATTTTTTTGTATATAGTATAAGAACCCTATTTCATTTTTCTTCATATGGATGTCCAATTTTCCCAACAGCATTTATTGAAGGAACTATCCTTTCTTCATTGTGTTCTTGGTACCCTTGTCAAAAATAAGTTGACCGTAAATGCATGGATTTGTTTTTGGACTCTCTATTCTACTTCACTGGCCTATATATCTATTTTTATTATTATAGCTTTGTAATATATATATATATATATATATATATATATATTTTTTTTTTTTTATATTTTGAAATCAGTATATGTGATGCCTCTAGCTTTGTTCTTGCTCAAGATTGCTTTGGTTATTCAAGACCTTTCATGATCCATATAAACTTTAAGATTTCTTTTTCTATTTTTGTGAAAATGCAAATTGGATTTTGATAGAGATTGCACTAAATCTGAAGATCACTTTGGGTAGTGTGAACATTTTAACAATATTAGTTCTTCCAATCCTTAAACATGAAATATCTTTCTATTATCTGTGTCTTTAATTTTCCTCAGCAGTGTTTGATAACTTTTGGTGAGCTAATCTTTCACTTCTTTGTTTAAGTTTATTCATAAGTATTTTATTCTTTTTTTTAAGATTTCATTTATTTATTCATGAGAGACACAGAGGTAGACACATAGGCAGAGGGAGAAGCAATCTTCCCCAGTAGGGAGCCTGATGCAGAACTTGATCACAACCTGAGTTAAAGGCAGCTGCTCAACCACTGAGCCACTCAGGTGCCCCAGTATTTTATTCTTTTTTTGATGCTCTTATATATGCAATTGTTTTCTCAATTTCCTTTTCAGATCCTCAGTTGTTAGCGTAGAGAAATACCACTAACTGGATGCCTGGTTAGCTCAGCCCTGCATTGGGCTTCCTGCTCAGCAGGGGATCTGCTTCCCTCTCTCCCTCTGCTCCTCCCCTTACTTGTGCTTTCTCACTCTCTCTATCAAATAAATAAATAAATAATTTTTAAAAAGCATCTAACTCCTTAAAAAAAGAAATACCACTTTTGTATGTTGATTTTGTATCCTACAACTTTACTGAATTTGTTTATTAGTTCTAAGAGTTTCTTTGTTGAGTCTTTAGTATTTCCTACATATCTGATCATTTCACCTCCAGAGATAGTTTTACTTCTTTTTCTTTCTAATTGAGATGTCTTTTATTTCTTTTTATCGTCTAATTGCTTTGGCTAGAACTTCCAGTACTATGTTGCTAGAAATAGTGAGAGTGGGCATCTTTACCTTGTACTGGATTTTAGAAGAAAAACTTTCCATTTTTCCCCATTGATTATAATGTTAGCTATGGACTTTTCGTGGATAGCCTTTATTGTGTTGAGGTAAGTTTTTCTGTATTTTGTTGAGTTTTTCTCACAAATGGATATGGAATTTTGTCAAATGCTTTTTCTGTATCTACTGAGATGATCACATGGTTTTTATCTTTTGTTACTTTAATGTGAAGTATCACATTGATTTGCATGTGTTAAAACATCCTTGCATGCTAGAGGTAAATCTCACTTGGTCATAGTGTATAGTCATTTTATTGTGCTGCTGATTTTGGTTTGCTAGTATTTTACTGAGTATTTTTGTATCTGTGTTCTTTAGGGATGTTGACTGTGGTTTCCTTTTCATATGGCATCTTTGTCTAGCTTTGGTATCAGGGTGATGCTGATGAGATGCCCATAAAACAAATATGGAGTATTCCACTTCTTCCATTTTGCAGAAGAGCCTAAGATAGATTGATGTTAATGCTCCTTTTAATGTTTGGTAGAATTACATAAAGTCATCTGGTCCTGGAATTTCTTCATTGAGAGATTATTTTTTGTATTACTGATTCAATCTTCTTATTTGTTATTGATCTATTCATGCTTTCTATTCTTGATTCACTCTTAGTAGGTTGTATATTTCTAAGAATTTTTCCATTTGTTCTAGGTTATCCAGTTTGTTGGCATACAGTGATTTGTAGCAGTTCCTTATGGTCCTTTTCTTCCCAAGGCATCTGTTGTAATGTCTCCTCTTTCATTTCTCATTTAATTTATTTAAATCTTTTCTCCTTTATTCTTTATTAGGGTTTGCCAATTTTATTTTTAAAGGACTCTTAGTTGTGGGGTGCCTGGATGGCCCAGTTGGTTAAGCATCCAGCTCAGTTCCAACTCAGGTCATGATCTTAAGGTTGTGAGATTGAGCCTTTCATGGGGCTCTACACTCAGTGCAGAGTCTACTTAACACTTTCCCTCCCTCTACCCCTCCTCTCAAATAAATAAATAAATCTTTTTTTTAAAGTAGTCCCATTTATTTTTTTCTATTTTTTCCTATTCTCTATCTTATTTATTTCTACTCTTACCTTATTATTTACTTCATTCATTATTTATTTCTGCTCTAATCTTATTATTTCCTTCATTCTGCCAAACTTGGGCTTAGCTTCTTCTTCTTTATCTAGTTCCTTCAGGTGTAAAATTAGGTTGCTGACTGGACATCTTTTTTCTTTTTCAATGCAGGAATTCATTGCCAAAACTGATAGCAACACACAACTTAAAAACTCTTAAAAATATACCCAAACATGTGCCTTTTCTCTCTACAAGCATAAACCACTAGTCTTTCCTTATTTGCTTGTGAAAACTGGAAGTCTAGTTAAAAGGGGTGGGGGGCAGCCCAGGTGGCTCAGCGGTTTAGCGCCGCCTTCAGCCCAGGGCTTGATCCTAGAGACCTGGGATGGAGTCCTATGTCGGGCTCCCTGCGTGGAGCCTGCTTTTCACTCTCCCTGTGTCTCTGCCACTCTCTCTGCATCTTTCTGTGTCTCTAATGAGTAAATAAATAAAATCTTAAAAAAAAAAAAGATTCTTTGACAATGAAAGACGTCCATCTTTCAAAAAGACCACTTAATTGGGGCACCTGAGTGGTGCAGTCAGTTAAGCATCCAATTCTTGGTTTCAGCTCAGGTTGTGATTCCAGGATCATGAGATCAAGCCTGCGTCAGATTCTGCACAGTGCAGAGTCTACTTAAGTTTCTCTCTCTGTCTCCCTCTGTCCCTCCTGCCATGCTCTCTCAGGCTCGCTCTCTCTCTCTGTCTCTCTCAAATAAATAGATAAATTTAAAAAAACAAACAAAAACCACTTTTACACTTTTATTTCCCAAATGGTTAGCACTTACTAAATTAATTGAGGCATCAGTTAAGTTTATATAAATATAGTAGTCCCTCAATAAGTATTTATTACTCTTTTGCTAAATTAGTATAGCCAGTTCTGCCACTGGTGTTTAGAGGTAAGGTGATTACCCATTTCATTTTTCCAAATCCAATGATTATAGTTAGAAATAGCCATGCCACATTTAGAAAGGAAAGTAATTTGTAGTGGAGGAAGAACTCTCAAAGGCTATAAGTTCCAATATAATCCATCAACTTTATGAACAAACTTTTAATACTCTCTGTGTACAAAAAAAAAACTAGCTAGTGCTATGACTATAAGACAGTTTTTAAAATAGCTAGAGCCTTAAAATGCTTACATATAGTCCAGAAAGAGGGCACGAATAAAATTGAATTACTTAGAACAGCATTTCAAGGTTTATTCTCACATTATTCCCTCTTTCTTCTAGTCCTACCTGTTCTTCTAGCACCACCTGGTCAATGTTGGTGCCATTCAGAGGTTATTTATGCAGATAGGAAGCTGAGGAGGTGGTGTTGAAAAGAAACTGATGAGTTGAATGATGGACATGTTGAATTTGAAGTGCTAATGGAACATGTAAATTACTGAGCGGCAGTTGGATAATAATATTTAACGATTTGGTAATTTTGTGTGGACTAAGGAAAGGAAGAGTTTTAAGCCTAGGTTGTTGGGAAAAGATGTTAGAAAGTAAGAATTCAAAGAGAGTTGGCTTTGAGAGAAAGATGGTGAGATTTCTTTTAGATTTGTTGTACTGTTGTATTTCAGATGATGATTGAGACATTAAAATTGACATTGGCCATGTAATTTTCACAATGAAAATGAAGGAAAGGTTGAGGAACTGCTCCAGATTGAAGGAGACTACAAAGATGTGGCAATCAGGTACAACACAGGATCCTGGAGTGGTGCTTCTGCTATAAAGGAAGGACATGGTTAGGGGCACCTGGGTGGCTCAGGTTGAGTGTCTGCCTCTGGCTCAGGGCATGATCTCGGGGTCCAGGGACTGAGTCCCACATCAGGCTCCCTGCAGGGCGCCTGCCTCTCCCTCTGCCTATGCCTCTGCTTCTCTCTATGTGTATCTCTCATGAATAAATAAATAAAATCTTTTTTAAAGAAAACGGACGTGGTTAGGACAATTGGTGAAATTTGATCCGGGTCTTTGGGCAAATGATATATAGGAGTTCTTTGTACTAGTCTTGTAATTTTTCTGTAAATTTGAAATGGTTTTAAAACAAAAAGCAAAAAATAAACAAACACATAATTTTATCACTTTTGGAGGCCAAAACCTGACATTGTCAATATATCTTAGGATAGGGCAGCCCGGGTGGCTCAGTGGTTTAGCGCCGCCCTGGGCCCAGGACGCGATCCTGGAGACCCAGGATTGAGTCCCACGTCGGGCTCCCTGCATGGAGCCTGCTTCTCCCTCTGCCTGTGTCTCTGCCTCTCTGCATCTCTCTTTGTCTCTCATGAATAAATAAATAAAATCTTTATATATATATATATATATATATATATATATATATATATATATATCTTAGGTTATATGTAAGGTAGGTAAGATATATGTATGTTTAAATCCATGTAAGCATTCAGGTACTTAAACCCAGTAATTCCACTCTGAGTCTCTCTCTTGAAGAAATGATTCTATGCAGGAAGTATTCGATACAGCATTATTCATAATTGCAATATTAGAAACGATCTAAACATCATGCGGAGAAGGGATGATTAAATGTTGGTTTGTCTCCTTGACGAAGCCTACTTAGCTGTGTTACAATTTGATAAAGGACTGGATTGCAGCATGCAAATGTCTTTGGTCTAGTATCAAATGGAAAAGTAGAATATAATCCAAGATATTAACTGTGATTATCATGTTAAAATGTAGTGACACAATCCACTGAAATAACATGGAGGTTCTGGGATGGCAGAACTTTAGGTGAATTTTTCCCTTTTTAGTTGTTTAATTTCTCATAATGTATTTATATTGCTTTAAAGATTTTAAAGATATTTTAAGTCAAAAAGTCAAGAAGTAGCTAGGAGTGCACAAACTCAGGACTAATGATTTGTTGGTGGTGGTGGTGGTTTTTTTGGATTTTATTTATTTATTCATGAGAGACACAGAGAGAAAGAGAGGCAGAGACACAGGCAGAGGGAGAGGCAGGCTCCCTGCGGGGAGCCTGATGGGGGAACTCAATTCCAGGACCCTGGGATCATGACCTGGGCCGGAGGCAGGCGCTCAACCACTGAGCCACCCAGGCGCCCAGGACTAATGATTTGTATTGAAGGTTATTTGCCACAGAGTTGCAACCACCTTAGGGCGCCTGGTGGCTCTGTTGGTTAAGCATCTACCTTTAGCCCAGGTCATGATCCCAAGGTCTTGGGCTAGAACCCTGAGTTGGGCTCCCTCCTCAGCAAGGAGTCTGCTTCTCCCTCTCCCTCTGCCTGCCGCTCTGCCTACTTGTGCTCTCTCTCAAGTAAATAAATAAAATCTTTTTAAAAAATAAAAATAAAAAGCTCTTGGGGCACCTGGGTGGCTCAGTGGTTGAGCATCTGCCTTTGACTCAGGGCGTGATCCCGGGGTCCTGGGATCAAGTCCCACATCAGGCTCCCAGTAGGGAGTCTTTCTCTCCCTCTGCTTGTGTCTCTGCCTCTCTCTGTGTCTCTTATGAATAAATAAATAAATAAAATCTTTAAAAAAAAAAAAGAGTTGTAACTGCCTTTGAAAAATAGAATATAGAGAAGAGGGGGCCAGAGGGAGCCAAGAGGGAGCCATAGAGTGTTCCAACACTTGGAGGAGGAGAGGAATGTGGTGAGAAGAGGTGATGGGAGCTTGCTGAGAGGAGAAATCTCAAAGTGTGTGTGTTGATGTGGTGCTGGAAGAGGGTTGCACTTGGGAGTCTCACACTCTTAAAAAGACCAAGGAGAAAAGAACATAAATAAAGAACTTGGCTATTTTTTCACTAAGCATTTCCCAGCAAGGAGCCTTCAATGAAGACAAACTGGCTTTTATAATTCAACACAAGCACATATGATTTTTTTAAAGTTCATTCCCATGGTTTGCATTGCAGTATTTTAACGTGGAAAGTGGAGCTTAGAAACTGCAACAAAAGGGATCTGGGCCATGATAAGGTATTTGTAAGCCTCTCCCAATGACCTTGGTAATGAAAGAGGAGACACTGCTGTCCTGTGTCACAGAAGGTTCTGGACCGCCTTTCCAGCAACATTTTATCATCAGAAAACGGTTCACTTCATAAGGTTTATAACCTTCCATAAAACTGCAGAACATTTTATTCTTTTTTCATTAAGCCACCTTTGGAATCATTTTGGTCCCTTTATAGTCTCTTATTTAATCTGTTTTTTCATAGACTAGAGGGAGAAAAAAATTCTATCAGTGGTCAAAATAGTAATTAGATAGTATAAGTCACAGTCTAATGGCTTGAAGGCACATGTACTTACCAGTTATCTCCTCCATCTGCCTTCATCAGTGAATTCTTTTAAATCCCAAGCATATCTTTACCTTCTTCTTAAACAATGGAAAAAAGGAATTACCAAAATGTACACTTTCCCAATTACAAGAGTTGCTAATGTTTATTTTTCCTTCTGTTAAAATGTAACTCCCATGGTGTGAAAGCTCTTTTACAAAACTCTGAGGAAAACATGAATTAATAAAACATCAAGAGATTTTATTTCCTATATTGAAAAATCTTACATTTGCATAAAATCAACCACTGAGTCTTCCAGAAATAAATTTAATCATAAGGAGAGGACCATAAAAAAGGGGGGAAAAAAAGGGGGAAAAAAGAAACCCATTACAAAATAAACCTTAAAACCACATTTGGATTTAAAAAGAGGAAAATATCAGTTCTACTTATTCCTGAAGGATTTTTTAAAAAATCTTTTAATTAAGCACAGCCCTCAGGGCACTGAGCAATTGTTAATTAAAACAAGGAGGAAGGGGAGAGGAAGTAGGCAAGAATGCTGTGATGAACACGTTTCCTTTTCTCTGCAGGGGAATAACATTACTAAGCCAACATTAATAAATATGAATATTTTTGAGAGAAAGTATATAAAAATGTAAAAAAAAAAAAAAAGCTTAACTCAACTTGGCACACACTAGCAGGTGCATAAATTAATTGGGGCTCCTCAAGAATTGTAAACCCTGGGGTGTCGCCCTTTGTGTAATTGAGCAGAGGCAGTGATGTCCCGCCCGTGACAGGATGGAGCACTTCCTTCTCCGTACAAGCTGACTGCTGTCAGGGGAGAGTCCCTGATCAAAGGTCTTCTAAGGGATTTCATTCACTTTCATTCTGGGTGAGCATGCACGTGGGCAACCACCATCATTATGAAACGTTTCTTAAATGCTTAGAATTAGCAGCTAGACTTACTGCCCCTTCCATTCATTGCATTTTCTCCTTTAACCATTAAAGTTTTACTTAAAAAAAAAAGTAATAAATGATTATCAGATCTTTTGGTTCACCCCCTGTGCTTACCTAATTTGGGCAGGTTATTAAAGAAAACATTTTTCCAGACCTTCCCTACCACTTTCCCTGTGCCCCACATGAAAAAGGCTTTTATCTTTCTCATGTGCTCAGAAATCTACTTAAAAAGCAGAGCTTTAGAAGCCAGGAACAAAAAATATATATATAAGAAAATCTGTTTCTCACTTATTTGGAAGGTAACAGAAGCCAGACCCATAGGCTGTATGTTTAACATGAATAAATTCATTCTTTGAAATTAAGACAATCTGAGATCATTTTATCAATTTTTCTATGACCCTAGTTTTACATAATTTTATAGTCTTTTTATCAAAGTTGTTTTTCAAAAATAGCACTCAGCCTCTTAGGGTTTAGATTTGGGTGTGTTCTTTTTTTTCTTTCCCTTTAGTCTATATGCATGCATCCCTTTGATGTTCTGCATGCTGGGATATCAGGGTCAGCTCATGGGGGTCAGTGTCCTTTACAAAATTTCTCAGATGCCAGCTAAGATCAGTAGCTAGGAGACAACTTTGAATTTCATTTTGCTGTTTGTAGTCAGAATCCATTCTTCACCACAGATAAGACTTTGGCTCCCTAGCACTCTATCTCTAAAAGAATAAACTCTAAGTAATCAGAAAACTATATTCTGTAAAAAAAAAAAAAACCAACAACAACAACAACCAAATCTCTGCTTACTGGAGCAGTACCTGGTCAAGCATAGATGCCAGGGCAGAAAAAAAATATTTTATTTTCTCCCATCACTGCTATAATGATTTATATTGGAAAACTTCTGATTTTCTTCAGATGCCCTTAAAAAAGTTTGTTCATTGTTTGTACTAATGCAGTAGCTAAAGGCAGCCATTTACAGAGACATGGGGAAACATAGAAACCATTTTTTGTTCTCATCACTCGTGTATGGTATCTACTAATAATTCGTTGAAGCTAGTCATTTATATGTCATTTAAAAGGAAAGGGTAATAAAACTCTTGACTATTTTTCAAAGTGGACCTGCTTAAGAATTGTCAAGAGCACTCATTTAAAATGCTTTCTTGTTTCCTCTTCCCCACTGCACAAATCTGAGGTCAGTGACCAAGATTCTATATTTTTCATAAGTGGTTGTCTTATATACTCAAACCTGAGACACGAATATGCCAAATGTTTATATAGGGTAACATGATTTGTAATTGTAATATATATTACATAATATTTTTATTGTTATTTTATTTAGATATAAAAATGTAGATTATTAAATATATGTAGTTATGATGTATGACTGCAAATGTATATGAAACTTTGTTCAAACTCCAAGCTAGCTGTCGTGGGTACATCAGACTCAAAAATATAATCCATAGTCAAGGTTTTGGAGTTTGGGTCCTGGCTGGAGAGCAGACTGCAGGGTCAGGTTACAATGCCAAGATGGCATACCTGGAGTGGGAAGGGGAGAGGAAGGAAGAGGGGAGGGAAAAGTTTGGGGGAGGAGGAAGAAAAGAAGAAAAAAAAAAAAAATACCAGGTCTGGAAAAAGCAGACAGGTAAAACTCAGGCCCAAAGCATCACTAATCATAGGCTAGGTTCCAAATGCTGACTCACCTTCCCCTGAAGGGATTTTTTTTAATTAAGGACTGGCATTAGAGATGACTTTATTTACACTTAATCTCAAACCTTCTCTCCAACCAGAAGGGTAGTGAAGCCAATATCCTTAGGCAACAATGACTTTGGACTATTCTAATGTCTATACTTTATTGAAATTCTGAAATTCGAGAACAGTTTCTCACCCTCTTGTGAACTGCAAAGAGGTGCCATTCTTCCAGGCCACCCACATTCTTTTGGGAATTCACTGAACAGAACTTGGCAGTAAAATGTCATGGGTATCCAATAGGGATTAGGGCTGGAATTGTTTTTAACTCTAGTTTTGGTTCAAGGAAGCTAAATGGTACCCTACATTTTCCAGAAAACTTAAAAAAAGCTTTCATCTCTCAAAGGCTTTTTCAGCCCACTTCCATCTCATTGGTGTTTTCACTAGGTTGCCTGTGGGATAATGCATTGGCTACCAGTGAGTCGGAACATGGACTTTCACATGCCTCACGCAAACTAAGACACTAGTTCTCTTTAGACTTTTGCTAATGAGAACTTGCTCGAGAAGGAAATTTCTGAGCTGTTTGCAAATGACCATTTCCTAAGATATATGTACCTATGAGAGATTTATCGGTATGGTTTGAAAAAAAAAAAAGTTTTAATCTCTTTTTAGAATAAATGCTCATTTATAAATATAGGAGCATGTACTTTTCATAAAAGTGTATCAAGAGGCCTTTTCCACATACTGATGGTTTAAACTAACAGTAGCAATAATGCTTAAATACACTTGTCGGTAGCATCCTCACACTTTACACCTTTTATTTTGGGGGCAAATTAGACTTAATTATTAAGCCTGTGAAGATCTCATAGCCTTGGGGAATTTGGATTTTGTTTCCTTGCATCATTCAGGAATGATGTGTTTAAAATTTGCAATAGTTAAATCCATGAAGAGGTTGTCATATCCTAAAAGGGCAGACCTTGGTTGCTGGTGATTTGCTGCTGTGATTCTCCTGAGTTCTTCCTGCAGTGACCGTCCTTGCCTCCCTACCTTTCCTTCCCTCCACTGTTCGCTGCCCTTCTTCCAGCTGTCAGCTTTCCAGAGACTTCCTAAGGACTAAATCCAGAAGTATCCTTCTCTACATGTCTTTCTTGTCCTCGCTGCTTCATGAGCAACTCTACTCTCTCGTTCAGACTCACCCATCTGGCAACCATTTGTCTCCGTTCTGTTGCTGGCCATTCCTTTTTCTCTTCACTAACTGCTCTTCCCATGTTGACCACCGTCTAGGAAAACCACATTTCTGCCCTGTATTCTCACACACTTCTGACTCTGGACCTGTAGCTATTTCCCTAATTCTACAACACCAGCTGCATGTATGACACTTAGAGTCCATTCTTACAGTCATCTGAGCAAGCACCGCCCCTACCCGTTAAAGTCTCAGTCCCACAGGATTGCACCCAGTTCAGATGCCATTCACAAGCAGTGTCTCCAGGTACCCCCAATTTCTGTGTGACTTGGCTACAAATCACAGCATCCCATGACCTCCTCTTCAGGTTCCATAATTTGCCAGAGTGATGCAGAGAACCCTGGAAAAAAGTGTGCCAATTTATTACAAAGCATATTTCAAAAGATACAAATGAGCATTTAGATGAAGAGATCTCTAGAGTGAGGTTTGGAAGGGTCCTGAGCACAGGAGATTCTATCTGGTGGAGTTGGGGTGAGTCCTCCTCCTAGCATGTGGTTGTGTGCACCAACCAGGAAAGCTCTCCAAACTCATAGTTCAGGGATTTTTAGGGAAGTTTTGCATCCACCCATAATCAATCATTGAATGAATCCTCAGCGCCTCTCCCCTCCCTGTAGGATAAGAGCAGGGATGAGAGTTCCTTATCAGGGGAGCAGCCACCATCCAGGAGCCATCCAGGAGTCGTCTCATTAGAACAAAAGATGCTCCTATTAAATTCCAAAGGTTTTAGGAGCTCTGTGTTACAATCAGGATCAAAGACCAAATATTAGGGGCAACTGGGTGTCTTAGTCAGTTAAGCATCTGCCTTTGGCTCAGGTCATGATCCCAGGGTCCTGGGATCGAGCTCCATGTTGGGCCCCTGCTCAGTGGGGAGTCTGCTTCTCCATCTACTTGTGCTCTATCTCTCTCTTACTTGCTTACTCACTCTCTCAAATAAATAAATAAAATCTTTTTTTAATAAAACAAATATTAGCTGATTAGCAGGAATAAGGGATGTGTGTGTATGTGTGTATAATGGATTTTATTATACACTTACCCCCAATAATAATATATATTATATATGATATATTATTATTTATCATATATTATTTTTATATACATCTTATTACTTCACAGGCCTTTAAATTTGTTATTCTTTCTTTCACGGGCATCATCCTTCTCTTCTTTCTGCCTCTACCCATTGTATCCCGTATTTGCTGATACATAGCATCACTATACTGTGTCATTTATACTGTGCCATATTTTTATTATCTTCAGTATGCATGATTCACCCCTAGGTATTCATTGGGGGTAGTCATTTGCTAATTATTTAGAAGTAAAAACTAAAAGAAAAACATTTTGCTGTATTTTTCCCAAGTGGATGTATGTAAGAATTGACTAGTAGGGAGGCTCATTAAAAATGCCTTTCTAGGGTGCCTGGTTGGGTCAGTTGGTAGAGCATGCAACTCTTGATCTCAGCCTTATAAGTTACTTAAAAATTAAAAAGTAAAAAAATAAAGTATTTCTGGTCCCTTTCCACTTTGCCAACCTGGAGATGAGGGCTAGCAATCTATATGTGTAACAAGGATCCAAGTGATTCTCCTGTACACTCAAGTATGAGACTTCTGAGAATGGAGATATTTGTGTAAAGTAACATTTTTAGGGAGCCAGAGACTGAGGAACTACCACCATCTCCTCTTTATTCTTCACCCTACAATAACACCTACTAGGTCTCTAAGTTGAGTTAATTGTGAATTTTCTCTCCTATGTCCTTCTCTTCTATTCATCCCCATTTGGCTTTCTCCGGGTCCATAATTCATTGTGTCTGGTACTATACCTCCAACCTACCATTTACAGTGTTTGCAAATTTGATAAAAGGCTGAAATAGAATAGCAAGACAAGTTATAAAGTTAAAGTCCCTTCCAGGCTATCTTTACCACAAGAACACATAGTGGTTTATCTGCCTGTGAACTGTGAGCTTGGGAAAGAGATTGTCATTTATATTTTCAGGTCTTCCCATAAGTCTTGAATAATGTTGAATTTTATTATTGAATGTGTCCACATTTCTAATGGCTTCTTTATGATAATTTTCTAGAAGTGGAATTAATAGATTGGAAAACAGAAGCATTTGGAATGTTATTGGTGAATATCAACAACTCAATTTCCAGAAAACTCATACAATATTTCCTCTTCTGATAATTGAAAATGATCCTGATGTTATTTATATTTTATTTTTTTAATTAACTTGTTAAGTATTTATGTGTTTATAAGCCATTTGTATTTGTCAGTTTATAAACTGACTAGTTATTTGGGAGATTTTTGATCATTGTTTTTGCCCTTTCCTCCCCGTGAAACCTTAGCATATTTTTTATTTATTTGGAAGAGTTCTGTATCAGCAAAAGATATCAATCCTTGGTTTTATCTCTGGCATTTTCCCTTTATTTGCTATTGGTCTTTTAATTTTATTAAGGTTGCTTTCAACAAATGGAAATGCACCAGGATTACAAATTCACTCAATACAAGGTTTCGATGTGCAGGTAAATGTGATGTGTTTATTTTATCTGTAACTTTGCTGGTCTTCCTTAATAAACTCTCATCCATGGGGTAGGAAGGTAGAAATTAATTTGTAGGCCTTTTCTCTTTTTAAATTTTTTTCTGAGCTGATTTTTTAAACAGGCCACCTAAGCAGTATTTGTTTTGTTGAGATAATTGCTTAGCCTCTCTTACTCCCAGCCCCATTCTCCAGTCCTGTTCCAAATAGAGTAAAAGAGTTGAGTGGTTACTGGTACACCCACTGGTATGACCTCTCTGTGGTGAACTGACTCTCTCTCTCTCTCTCACCCCCTTTCTCTCTCTCTCTCTCTCTCTCTCTCTCCCTCTGTCTCTTTCTCTTTCTCTTTCTCTTTCTCTCTCTCTCTCTAACTCCAGCCAGTTTAATGATGCTGCCTGACTTGGCTGGGCTTTCTCAGATTGATTATGTTTCTGGGTGAAGTGAGGAGAACTCAGGCCCTTGAGATGTCAACCCAGGCTATCCCGAAGTTGTCCCCCAAAGGTTCTTATTCTTGTCAGGAGAAAGAATTCAAGGACAGACACACAGCGCTGCAGAAAGTTTATTAAAACAAAAGTACACTCTTGAGGTTTGAGAGCAGGCGAGCCCAAGAGGGAGAGAGCTGCATGCCCTGCGGTTTGGGTTTCTCTTTTATTGACAGTTGTTAACTAGGGAGTGAAATACTCCTTCCTCAGAGCTCTAAGGGAGGAATTCTTGGAAGCAGGGTTTTTACACCTTTTCTTCCTTATTTGGTCAGGGTTTCCTGTCATGGCACCTGCCATCTTGGGCCTGTGTGCATTGATCCAGCCTCTTGTGAAGTGCCACCTGGACAGGCCTCTGACTTTCCTTGATAGCTGGCCATGGGTTTCTGGAGGTATCCTGTTAGAACCTAACTAATTGCCTGCTCTAAAATGCGCCATAGTGCCCTCTGACTACAGTCATGTTCTCCTGAGGTTAAGGAAACCACCCCCAACTCTGCTGAGCAGCCTTCTCCCCGTCACCATGGTGCCAGGCCCATGGGCTCCCAACTCAGTTCCAAGATCTTCTAGGGGCAGGTTCTAGACACAGCATGTGTGAATCAAAAGGTGCCCAAAAAAACTATTCTTCCAGACCTCCCTGCACCTAACCAGCAGCACCAGCAAGTCTCCCTCAAAGTGGCTGCACTTGAGTCATTAAAGGAGAAGCCAGAGAGGCTGGCTTTTTCTAAGGTACCATGTGGAGATGGAGATAGAGACCCTTCCTCCCTCTGAGTCGCCATATGGAAGAGCCACACACAACATACACTTCCCACAACTTCTTTTCTCCTACATTCTCACTTTCCTCTTCCATGTACAATCCCTCTGGATTTTTTAGTTTTACCTTCCCTGTGTCAAACCACTCTTCCAACCCAAAGCAGCAGGCCTCCTGGCCTTAGCCTCAGGGCACTCATAGAGAACTGTAGGAGATGGTCAGCCTCACCCAACCCCTGAGGGGTTAAATTGTAGCTAAACAAATTTAGGCCCTTAGCAGTCCTAACTTTTCCAGGGCTTTCCCCTGCTCTGGGCAAGTCATCAGAGGGCTCTGCCTCCCAAGGAGGAGGCTGCAGATGGCACCTGAGTAAGGGAGAAAATTAGGATGCATGTGTTTGATCTTGGCAAAATATTGTCCTGGTTACATATATTTTATGTAGTCGTATCTTACATTGTTACTCTTGGAAAGTTCTTTCCCATGCAAATATCTGGTAAATATTCATCTGTGGTTCCTTTTCATTTTTAAAGATGTTCCTTTTTAAAAAAGTTTTTAGTCCATATGGGATGTATTAGAGGAGATGCTGTGAATTAAAAGTTCCAGTAGCTTTTTTAAAAAAAGATTTATTTATTTTGAGAGAGAGAGAGAGAGAGAGAAAGCATGTGGATGCATACACCTGCAAGTAGGGAGAGGAGCAGAAGGAAAGAAGCTCCAAGCAGACTCCTCGCTGAGTGGAGAGGCTGAGGGTAGTGTCTCAATCTCATGACTCTGAGACCATGACCTGAGCTGAAATCAAGAGTCAGATGCCTAACCTACTGAGCCACCAGGCACCCCAATAGTTCCAGTAATTTTATCTTTTAACGGTGTTCTCATAAATCTTTACTGTATTATCTTCTTTGGTTTCCACATGCTACAATTTCCTAGCATTTTCCTACAATTTCTTCCTCTTTGCCCTTAATAGTAGGACATTACATAAATTTTTATTATTTTCTTTATTTCCTCTCAACCTGGGTTTCCTCAACATCACACACATACTTTCCACATCAGCAATCTTCAATATATAGGGACTCAAATATGTTCAGAGGACTGGAGGCTGTGTTTCAATTTACAATTGGGTTTTTTCATGAGGATTTTGCCCCTGCTCTATAAAATACAGTCTACCCTCCTGCTCCCAAACTCTCATGTGTTGCTGCTGCTCACCCACCTTCCTTGTTGTGTCTGTACATGGGTCACCAACCCCTCCCTCCTCGGGCTCTAGGCCTCTCACCCACACTAACACTTCCCGGCCAGCCTGGACCCCTCTCTACCAATTTTCTGTCAATTTTGAAGTACTTAAGATCCTTCTTGCTTGGCATTTGCACTCCTGAAGCCTTTGGTCCCTTGAAATACTGCATATTCTTTGGAGTCAATCTGAAAGATAGCTCCTTTCTGCAACCTTCACTCTGTTCTTCTTCCAAATCAAAGCAGTCTCTTTTTATTTAAATGTTCCTAGCACTTCATGCTCTTCTGTATTATAGATAGTTACACATGTCAATTTCTCCTTCTATATTTTAAGTACCTTGTGTGTGGGATTTCTATGCTACCAGGTAATGATATAATAAAGGAGTAATACTTTCTAAATAAAGGCTACATTGAAAAGTAGCCTACATTGAAACCTATATAAAGGGGAGTAAATAAATTCACCTTACAGAATTAATAAAACTAGAAATAATTAAGGTAAACTTATGATCGGCCTTTTGACCACAGCACACATGCTCTCCTTTTGTTCCTGGGGCTCCCCTCTCCCCTTTTCTTGCATAAACTGAAGGATGGAAACCACATCATACAATTTTGTCTAATCCACATTTCCAGGGCAGTACTTTAAATGTTATAGATCTGCAGCAAATATTTATTAGAAGGATGGATAGATAAAAGCCATGAGCATCTAACAAATAATATGAGAATTATTTATACAGGACCATAAAATACACATTCGGAAGTGTTCTCACTTTTCAGGAGATCCTCTCCTACTGATTTTCAGTGTGAGGATCAGCTCACCTCTGGCCTGAGCCTCTGCAGCCCCAGGGTACCAGCAGGCCTGTCAGCCTAAGCCTCCTTCTTCCCAAATCCAACTACATGAAGCCAGATTGCAATGGGAAATCTCATGCTAGCCTCCAAAACATTGCTTATAAGAGTGAGTAGAGCCATAAAATAACAGCGGTGGGGGAGTTCACTGGAAGTGCAGATAGCAAAACAAAAGCCAGCTGTCATCTACAAGGGATCAATTAATTCTGTGTGATATACTTTTGATGCTCACTATATGAAGTCCACACAAGCTTCATGATGACCATTATGGACATTTGATTTTCCAATCAAACTCGATATTAATTATGTGTCACCCAGATAAGCAGAAATCTGGTCTAGATAATGTTAGTGTACATGCAGACACCTCCTCTTTAGTTAGGGGAACCAGCCTTCCACCAAGTAGCCTTTCCCAACTGTGGCTGTAAATGGGTTGCTAATCAGAAAGGCCTCAGGACAGAAGTAAGTGGGATAAATTCCTATTTACTGAATTAATATTACTGGTTCCCTGGGTGCCCTTCCTCTCCTTGGAAGCACTTCTGGCAGTCTGATTTGGGATTCTTATCTGGCACTGTTCCGACACTGGGACTTTGGGGCCTATATTAATTTTAGATCCGAGTCTGTGGAGATTAGTCAATTCCATGAACTCTAATGTACTGGTGAAATAGTTTTCAGGAGCAAAAGTGCTTGCTTATCTGATCCATACTCTTCAGTATGAATTCCACCCGAACATTCTATGTTAAGGACGAGTATGATTAATTCATTACCCAAGATTACAGCAGTATGCTAAAAGCTACCTGGAGGCATTTCTTTTGGTGTGAAATATTAAAGATTCAACATTTATATCAGTTGCACCTAATTCATATTCCTGAGCCTGTGGGCTGAAAAGGAACTTGGAAATATTCAGCCATTTTCTGCAATGGTTTGTTAAAATGTTTAAGAGGATTATTGCATTAACTACCTCTTTGATAAGAACAAGAAGAACTCTATTCAGGAAGGCTAAAATACAAAAACTAAAAGCTATAGTGTCTTTTATTTCTTAAAAATGTTATAGATCAGGTTTTGACAATAGTGTACCTTGGGGTACCTGAAAGCTTCTCTGACAAAGAGAATGGCTAATACCGTAGAATCATTAATAAATAGGAACTAAAACATAGAATCCCATAGGCAGTAAATGTGAGAATTTTGTCAGCCATTTCCAGAATTTTGAGTAATACAACTGGATTTCCAAATTTCTCTGAGGTGACTTTAGAAATGTATTTTAATGCTTAGATTTGAATCACAATGTGACTGAAATTCACCACCAATTCAAGTAAAATAACAATATGAACTCATGGTATCATACTATGAAGAAGTAACTTAAAAGCTGAAAAAAGTGCACAGCTTCCAGATCCTGCCCGTTTGCTCCAGGGTCTAGTAGAGGAGGCCAGGATGGTTGCACTGACTTTTCAACCCTCTAAACATGACTGAGGCACACCCTCGCCTTTTGGTGGACGTGGGGGTGAGGGGGGGAGATATAATTAGGCATATAGTTAGATGCTATGTTATTTCCCTTTATTTGTAAAAACTATGTTTTTAGAAGAAATAGATATATGTATTTCTAGAAGATCCAGTGGAATTATGACTTTGCTCTTTCAAATCATGGTTCCACTAAAAGTCCTTGCCGTCTAGAGATCATGTGTAAAGAATCAGTATTGAGTAAAAGTAAAATAGCACATTCTTCCCTGAATGGTAAAATTTCAAAGATTTATTGAAAATTAACCCCTTTAGGACTAGTCCTTGGGAGCAAATCCTTGGGAGACTACAGAAAAGCCTACGTATAAGAGTATGTTGAAGAAGTTCACACAGAGTTAATGTTCGCCGATTCAGATTCTCAGGCAATTATTGAGCACCGACTGGATGCAAAGCATGCCATGTGCCCTAGAGCATGTGAATTGTTGTTATCAAAATAACCACTACATACACAAAAAAGTTTCTGCAGCCAAATACAGTAAAACATTTTTTTCTTTAAAGAGAATTTTTTCCTTCTAAAAGAGTCTTATGGCATAAAATGATTCCTCAAGTGTTTGGCTAAAGACAATCTTTTTTGGAGCAATAATAGAAAAGACGACTAATGTTTTACAGATACACTTAGGGAAATTCTGTCCAAGAATATCAATATATTTCATCAGTCAGGTGTTTATAGATCCCCTAATTTAATTTGAAATCGTTTCAGACAGATGAAATCAGAAAACGATTTTTCTAAAGTATGAAAACCCCTTGAGCCATCAAAAGCAATGTGCAGTGTGATTGGGTCATCACTGCTCTAAGAGAACAGGTCTTTGCTGTCATTGGTGCCTTTGGCAGCATACTTAGGTAGAAGGAGCCCTGACTTGGCAGCTTGAGGTCAAGGTGACCCTATACAAGATAGTCAGCCTTTGGGGCCCCAGTTTTTTCAGACCTAAAAGAAAGGATGGGTTCAGATGGGATTATTATTTTTAAGAGTAAATATTCAAAAAGACTGGCTTTGATCTCAAAGTACATGAATATAAACTGAAGGAAATCATGCAGCTGACCTATGACATTTATCTTTTTTTTTTTTTTTTTTTTTTGTTTTTGGCCCTATTCATTGTCTAAGCATTGAATGTCTTTTGTTCCTATTCATTGTGCAAGAACCTCCCCAAACCTCAAGGAAATCAGCACTGGATAGAGTTTTTTGTAAGCCACTAAATAATTTTGCTAGCCATTCCTAGAAGGAGTGAGATTAATTGGAAACAAATTTGAGCACAGCTTAGCAAGGCTCTGTGTACTTGTTTACCAGATTGCTCTTCACTGTACATAAATAATTGGTTAAGTCTTATCAGACCCTGAGGGTACTTTGTCAAAATAATGTGTGTTTTTCTATTTCAGTGTTAACTCCCATTACGTATTATTAATAGATTATTAACTTAGTATAAATAGCTTAGGGAAAACCATTTAGTTAGATTTGTTTGTTTTCAAACATTTTAATGGGGCAAGAAAAAGTGATCTCAAACTACTGAGCAATTATACACAATAAACAAAGTTTAGAGCATAAAAAATAGCTAGCTTCTCTCAGAAGCTGACCAAAGAGAGGATTGCTCAATCAATTACAAATAATGGACTCCAAGGAAAAGTATTCTAAATCCAAGATAGTAGCGTATCTCACGGAGAATATATTCGGAAAATATGAAAGTAGAGATGGGAAACATATGCATTTGACTGCCTCTTTTAATCAAAGCAAAGGAAATAAAAACACCATGTTTCCTGGGGGCACCTGACTGGCTCAGCTGGAAGAGCACATGTCTCTTGATTCTTGGGGTTTTGAGTTCAAGCCCATATTGGGTATAGAGATTACATAAGTAAATAAACAAATAAACAAACAAACTTTAAAAATATTTTTAAGGGGCACCTGGGTTACTCAGTAGATTAAGTGCTTGCCTTTGGCTCAGGTCACGATCTCAGGGTCCTGAAATCAAGCCCCAGGTTGGGCTCCCTGCTCGGCAGGGAACCTGCTTCTCCCTCTCCCTGTGCTACTCCCCCTGCTGTGCTCTCTCTCTCTCCTATAAACAAATACAATCTTTAAAAAAATTTTTTTTCTTAAAGCCCACCATGTTTCCTATACTCTGAGTTATTAGCGGGTGTTCAGATATCCTGACCTTTCAGGAATCCTAATCTGACAGGAAAAAGGTGGAAAGTGCAATTTTGCATTTAACTGAAATAATTATTCTTCTTTCTTGAGAACTGTGATCTGGGCATCATGTGCCTTGGGGACAAGGAAATACCAGATCAATCAATAATAAAGTTCTGCTTTTATGCTGGAGTCATGACTTCAGGGAATAAGGAGGAGATCAGGATGCATTTTTACAGTTGAGCACAGACAAGACAGATTGCTCTAGGATGGTTGATAGCTCTGCAAACACTGATGTTAGAAAGAAAGAGTGAGCTAGAGGAAAGAAGGAAAAAAGAAAGAGCAATAATATTCCAGAAATGGATATTCACAAATATAAATGCATTGTTTTGTTTGTGAGCATAGAACACCTGGTACTAATACTATTTGCTTCTTTGGATAAAGATCACTAGACTATATTATTAAGAAGAAAATACTAGAGAAACTGTGTGAATTAGTGATCTGAAATGCATTAAGAAATATGTTGTGTTTACAGAACTTTCAGCAAGAGATCTTTCAGCAACAAGATTGGCCATAGGCTGTGAATGGAGAAATAAACACTGTATTAGTCAGGATTCTCCAGAGAAACAGAACCAACAGGACATATGTGGAGATTTACTATAAGGAATTGATTCATGTGATTATGACAGCTGAGAAGTGCCACAGTCAGCTGCCTGCAAGCCAGAGCCCCAGGAAGCCAGTGGCATAATTTAGTCCCATCCTGAAGACCTGAGAACCAGGGAAGCCAATGGTGTAAATTCCAGTCCAAGAGCAGAAGAAGATGAGATAAGATGTCACAGCTCAAGCAGTAAAGCGGCGGGGGGGCGGGTGGGGGGGGCGGCTGGAGGACGCGGAAGCAGGTGTGTGAATTTCTCCTTCCTCTAGTTTTTGTTCTATCTAGGCCTCAACAGGTGAGGTGATCCTCACTCACTTTACTCTGTTTTAACTGAGTCTACTGAATCAAACACTCTTCTCATCCAGAAGGACCCTCACAGACACTTCTAGAGCTAACATTTTATCTGGGCACCCTGTGGCCAGTCAAGTTGACACATAAAATTAACAGCAAGAGGTGAAATTCACATTCTGGTGATAGTATAAACCAAAGAAAGTGAATAACAGAATCTCATCTTTTCTCATCTCTCTCAAATTGGCTGCAAAATTTTCCTCCATAATGTGGCAAATAGGAAAATCTGTAGTTTGAACTCTAGATTTTTTGCCTCATGTCTCCTCCTGGCAATTTTTATTTTTTCTAAAGAAAAGAAATAATATCTTTTATTTCAAATTTAGGGATCATATCACACAAATAATTTATAAAGTCACTTTGGTCCTACCCCTAAGAGATGAGGTATACTGGTGAGTGAGTCAGTCTAAGAATAACAGAATCAACCAGAGATACCTGGGCATCCTACTATGCTGTGAACTTAACAACCTAATTCATCTATCATCATTTTCTCACACATATGTTTACTTTTATGTGGTTGACAGAATAGGTTCCATATTGAAGGTACAATGTAGAAGGCCAACGTGTCAAATCTGACATCTTTAAACAATGGGTCACTGAGTTCTTGGGGTATTGGAGTAGTTCTTACAGATAAATCATAGAGCTTCTATTTGGAGGATGCGGTGGTGGCCACTTGTATCATTGCTCTGCAACCTACTGATGACTTGACCATGACCAGAGAGTAAATTTAATCCTGGGTCTGTGTCAGGAAATTCTGTAGAATTTTGTGGTGTGTTAAATTTGAGTTCCAATACTGCACGTAATTTCTTTTTTTTTTAAAGGTCATATTTAATTATTTGAGAGAGAGAGAGAGAGAATGCAGGGAGGGACAGAGGGAGAAAGAGAGCAAAACCACAGAGCAGATTCCATCTCAGGGCTAGACCCTATGACCCTGAGATCATGACCTGAGCCAAAGTCAAGAGTCCGAAGTTTAATTGACTGAGCCACCCAGGTGTCCATTGCACATAATTTCTATTATTGACTACAAAAAGAAAAACATCCTTGGTATGTGGTGGCAGGTTCATGTTGTTTTACCTACAACTGGTTATAGACATAAGAAAAATAGTCTCTGAAGTTTATCCCAAGTAAAATTTCCATTGCTGAAAATTTGATTGCCAACCTTCATGGGAAGGAAAAAAAATCTTGGGCAGAATGAACATTGATTTCAGAGAGTCAAGGTTTTGTGTCCCTTTTGAATATAGAGGAAAAAGTTATTGGAAATTAATTTGAAATGGATACAGTGTTCATAACAAAAGCTATCTGCCAAAATCAGAATGTAGCAGACTTCAGTGTCTTTGTAGTTATCTAGCAATCAAAGGAATAGAGATTCCCTCGAAATTGGAATGTAATTTTTAAATGTGTATACATCGATGTCTATTTTTCCAATGTGTCTCCACTCTAAAACTTGAAAAGAGTAACTCAAGTTTAAAAAAATAAAATAGCCCCTAAATAACAAAGTCACACTTGAAAATGAAGCCAGGTCATTAAATGTGTATACTTTTGGGACGCCTGGGTGGCTCAGCAGTTGAGCATCTATATGCCTTGGACTCAGGGCGTGATCCCAGGGTCCCAGAATCGAGTCCCACATCGGGCTCCTTGCAGGGAGCCTGCTTCTCCCTCCGCCTATGTCTCTGTCTCTCTCTGTGTGTCTCTCATGAATAAATAAATAAAATCTTTTTAAAAAATAAAAAGATAAGTATGTACATTTATAAACAATAGAAGTCGTAGAACTACATTATAATTTTTGAAAGGTGGTGGGGGAGAATGATCTGTAACTACCTCTCTCTAAAATAATCACTATTCACAGTTTAATGTTTTCTTAGTTATTATTTTTCATAGTTTTTGCTAGATATAACTGAAGTATATATGCTTCTCTGTATTTTCCATGAACACTATAACTTAAGTGTTTCTGCATTGCAGTATAATATTCATAACCATCTGTTTAGTGACTACCTCAAGTGGATTAATACATTAAGTTAATCATTTCTTTGTTGTTGAACTTATAGGTAGACATGACCAAAACTCTAAAAAATGCAGATTTAAACAAGAATCAGTCATCACTGGAAAAATGTACTATATTTGCTACATAACAAAATAAATACACGGCCTCGCAGTTCCGGCAACCAGCACGCTCCCGTCAGGTGGGTGAGCACAAGCAAGCATCTCGCTTTGCAGTCCCACGGCACCTTTTATTCCTGTTGGATTGATCTGAATTGCATTTTCTTCTGTCAGGTTTTGTTATCAGCTGAGGAGTAAAGAGGGAGGCATTTGCTGTCTCTACACATTTTCAAATTTTATTTTTGTTTCTCTCCCCTTTGTGAAACTGCCACAGCGCCTGGTCCTCTTTGCCCTTGCCTTACATAATCTTTCTTTTTGATGAAACAACATAATAAATTGTCCAAAACGTATATATTTTTTAAGGTGTTAAAATTGGAAGGAAACTTGGCATTGACTTTTCTGCCATACATTTATTTGCATTGCTCTCGTGGAATATTAAAAGTGGAGCCTGGGTGGGGGCACCTGGGTGGCTCAGTGGTTGAGCGTTTGCCTTCGCCTTGGGTCCTGGGATCGAGTCCCGCATCAGGCTTCCTGCAGGGAGCCTGCTTCTCCCTCTGCCTGTGTCCGGGCCTCTCGCTCTATGTCTCTCATGAATGAATAAATAAAACCTTTAAAAGAAAAAAAAATGGAGCCTGAGTCAACAAGGCAGTTGAGCGCTATTTCCTGAGGCAGTGCTGCTGGCCCAGACCCACAGACATGTGAGAGAATCTAAAATTCTGTGCCAGTCAGTTTAAGGCAATAGACAGTTAATTCCTACTATGAGTTAAAGACTTTTTCTTCAGTCTTTCTTAAATATCTTATAGAAGAATCAGATTCTGGGGCACCGGGTGGCTCAGTGGTGGAGCATCTGCCTTCGGCTTGGGTCGTGATCCTGGGGTCCTGGGATTGAGTCCTGCATTGGGCTCCCCACAGGGAACCCCCCCCCCCCACAGCCTGTGCCTGTGTCTGTGTCATAACCAATAAATACAATCTTAAAAAAAAACAAAAAAACAAAAAAAAGAATCTGGGGATGCCTGGGTGGCTCAGTAGTTTAATGCCTGCCTTCGGCCCAGGGCCTGATCCTGGAGTCCTGGGATCAAGTCCCACATCTGGCTCCCTGCAGGGAGCCTACTTCTCCCTCTACCTGTGTTTCTGCCTCTCTCTCTCTCTCTCTCTCTCTCTGTCCATCATGAATAAATAAATAAAATCTTTAAAAAAAAAAAAAGAATCAGATTCTGCAGATAACAAGTTTGGGAATCACTGAATACAATGGTCATCTCATGGAGATCCAAGTTGGGAGGGGGTCCTACAGGTTAAAAAAAGGGGGGGGAGGGGGCTTTTCATTTGGTTTGTCCTAACATTTACCAGCCTTGCTTCACTCTGGATTTCAGTTTTCCATTGGAGAAGGACAATCATTATATGGTTTCACTCATATGAGGAATATAAAAAATAGTGAAAGGGAATAAAGGGGAAAGGAGAGAAAATGAGTGGGAAATATCAGAGAGGGAGACAGAACATGAGAGACTCCTAATTCTGGGAAATGAACAAGGGGTAGTGGAAGAAGAGGAGGGCGGGGGGATGGGATGGGGTGACTGGGTGACGGGCACTGAGGGGGGCACTTGATGGGATGAGCACTGGGTGATATACTATATGTTGGCAAATTAAACTCCAATAAAAAATATAATAAATGAATGAATGAATGAATGAATGAATACATACATACATACATAAATAAATAAATAAATAAATAAATAAATAAATAAATCCTATTGTTTCATTTACTAAGAGAACTTGGGTGTAGTGTAATGCCATCTTTTGAGCTGACATGTTTTAAAAATGGTACCTCCATCTTCATTCCTTCATTTGTATTCCACAGTATTAAGCACCTACTGTTTACAAGGCCCTGAGTTTCTCTTGACCTTCTTCTACCACCTCCACCTTGATGGACTCTCCAGGCAGGGAAGCACTAATGTAAGAAAAATGCTATCACAACCCTACGGGCACCTTTGACCGTGTGATTTATCATTGAAAAGGAGAGAAGAGAATTGTTTATCAGCAATGCCTCCTGTGTTGGCAGTGCCCTGGAGGTGGAGACTATAGAGGGTGTCTTCCCCACTCACCAACAGGGACTCTTGTCTGGCAACGGCTAAAGTTTACCTCTCTTTGGGAGAGCTTTAGATTGTGAAGCATGAAGTGAAGGATTTTCCTCTCCTTTCATCCATCCCCAAGTGGAGCACCAGCTGCTAGGGAGACCTAGCATTCCTTTCAACACAAGGGATTAAAGGGCATGTGGCAAGAGGATCTCTTTCAAAGAGCTGGTGGAAGGTGATCAATGACCTAGGAAATCAGAGTTGAAGAAGGAACACTGGTGCCTTGAAATGTTCCCTAGAGCTCTGACCCCAGGAGGGTTTTAACTAAATGGCTACTTCGTTTATTGGATTTATCCACAGCACATATTTAAATGGAATGAACGGAGGAAAGAACCACTAAAGCTACATGACAGAAAAATGACAGAAAGCTTTTGAAGGTCAAGGAACATAGCACAATCACTTTAGACTAGTGGGAAAATGAAATTCTTCTCAGGACCTTGTAGACCTGGTGGTACTATCGATTCGAAAATGGATATAGTGCTTGAGAATGCGTATGTTTCATACTAAGTGACTATGTACTGAATTATAATAGCTTTGGGCATTCACTTGAGAACTTAATGAATGACTTACATGAAATGTTAATATCATTAATACCAAAGGAATTATTTATTTATTACTGTCATCACATATTACAAAGCTGAGCTTCTAAGCTCCTTTGTGAAAACAAAAACAGGGAACCCTGGGTGGCTCAGCGGTTTGGCACCTGCTCCTGGGGTCCTGGGATCGAGTCCCACATTGGGCTCCCTGCATGGAGCCTGCTTCTCCCTCTGCCTGTGTCTCTGCCCCTCTCTCTCTGTGTGTCTCTCATGAATAAATAAATAAATAAGTAAATAAACTCTTTAAAAACAAACAAGCAAACACGCAGAAACTTATTTCAGTGATTCTCTTGAACAGAAGAACAACCCAACAATACTGATCTGAAAGGAAAAGGTATATAATCATAAAATAAATTCACATCCCCAAATTCTTTCTGTTCAATTGTCAGCCGATCTCACTCTATGGAATGCTACATGGTGGGAAATCGTGTTTGAATTTTCTTTAGCAAGCTGGTAGACATGAAGGGGCTTGTATCTCTTGATGTGATTTAAAACACAAATGGGATATTTTCCCCATTCAACTTATACATTTCACTATGAGATGAAAACATCTATTCATACGTAATGTGCTAAATTCCAAAATAATTCAATCAGGCGGCATTTTCAGTATTTGGAAATATCTTAGGAAGCCTTAAACTGAAGATGCAGATAACCTCTGAGGTGTGTGTATGTGTATGAATGGATAGATAGACACATCCTCTTCTATCGTGTCTGTGGGTGTATATATGTATGTGTAAACATATTGTTAGCTCGTTAAGAGCGGTATTTGACAAAACACCACACGCTAGGTGGCTTCATAGACATTTATTTTCTCACAGTTCTGGAAACTAGGGATTGAAGATCAAGGTGCCAGCAGGTTCAGTTTTCTCCAGGGCATCTCCTTGGCTCACAGACAGCCTCCTTCACTCTGGATCCTCACATGGCCTGTCCTCTGTGCACTCTCATACCTGGTATCTCTTTAGGTGCCCAGTGTTTTTCTTCTCATATGGACACCAGTCAGATTGGATTAAGACCCACCCTAAGGGCCTCATTTTAACTTCATCACATCTTATCAGCCCTGTCTCCAAATACCCATCCCATTCTGAGGTACTGGAGGTTAGGGCTTCAACATAAAAACTGGGGGGATGCAGTTCAACCCATAACACATACTATCTAGGGAAATGCATAACTAGGGTTAAAACTGATTTTCCTGTATTCGGTCTCTGTATGAGTGCCATCATCTGTGCTGCTCAAGTGAGATGCCATTGGAAGAGTCGGTGAATCCATTTTCTTCCTACAATAAACTGGCTTCCACTAGTCGATGAGAAAACCTTTATGATTAACAATAGATTAAAACTTTTATTTCAGGGAATCTTTTGTACGCTTATTTTTTTAAATGTAAAATAATGTACCACCCAAACATGGCTAATTAGTATATAGGGATGGGAAAACACATAAATATAGCCTCAAAGAAATAACTGCCTTGAGGTGAAGCAGATGAGAAGAAATTCTAACAGGCATACTGATTTAATGTTGGAATAAACCTTAAAGCATTTCCTTTTCTTATCAATGGACCCTTTTTAAGAAACTAAAATATCACATAGAAATAGTAATAATTTTTTATACACCAAAAAAAATCACATTTACATTTCTTAATAGTTTTATAAATTGTTTGACCTTAGATTTGTTTAGCTATGATACAACCATAGGGTTCTAGAGTTGATCAATCTTTTAAAAAAAAAAAGATTTTATTTATTTATTCATGAGAGACACATACAGAGAGAGAGAGAGAGAGGCAGAGACATAGGCAGAGGGAGAAGCAGGCTCCATGCATGGAGCTTGATGTGGGACTCAATCCCAGGACTCCAGGATCATGGCCTGGGCCAAAGGCAGACTAAACCACAGAGCCACCCAAGCATCCCTAAAGTTGATCAATCTTCAGGAATTCTAGGTTAGGGAATCTAAAAGCCTGTGGTTCCGAAGAGACCTGGGCATGGGAGGGATGCTGAGCAGTTGAGGCTCTGAGCTCTTCTCTTGCCTTTGTTTCCTAACAAGAATTGATTCACTCTTATCTGTTTTAATATATCAAAGAACCACACAAGATCAATTTCTATGACTCTGAAACATTAAAGAGAACTTTGGATGTGGTAGTTTGTTCCCATTATACAGTCATGACACTGAGGCCCAGACAGGTTGTGATCTGTCCAGGATCACACAGATTTTCTGATTCCCAAATCAATCCTCTTCTAGCCATACCATATTACTGGAATATCATTTGATGAATTCTTGTATAATTCAAACAATTTGGATTTTACTTTGGTTTTGCTTGATAGGTAAAAGTAAAGATTGAGATTATAACTTTATTCATTTGGAGTCTTGATAGAAAGCCAGGATAGGATTAGGTCTCCTGATTTGTCATCCCTGGGTGACACTACCTTTTTATTTTTCAATTAATATCATTTTAAGTTCTTTTCTTAGTTATGTATTATCCACAATTGAAGTTTTGCTTCTCCACTGGCAATTTTTTGAGGAAGTTAAGACTGAACCTAGATTCAATAAATTGCTGTGATGGCAGTTCATTATGTAACTCACGAGAGAACATGTCTGTTTCGTTCAGTATTTTTTTTTTGAGACTTGTTTTCCTTTATTCTCTGATTCTAGAACTGTACTTTAGATACCATGTGCATATGGGGTACAATTAAAATACATAATAAAGCAAATTCGTTTGAGCAAGTGCATCTTCATTAAAATGGCACCCAGTATGACCTTGGAAAGTAACTGCGTATTTTAGAACAATATTTGTTTTAATTAAGTGTTCACAGAGCATCAAGAGAGATGAACTTTACCTTTAATTCTCCTACCACGCTATGCTTTTTCCCTGTGTTAGTGTTTGAATACCCCCTTTTACTGGGCTGTAGGTAGGAAACAGGACAGGAAAACTTAAAGTTTGCCTGTCTATAGATGAATTCTCCTAAACCTTACAATCTAACACTGAACTCAGAATGTCTATTTTCTTTCCTACCCTAGATAGCTTGAAAACCCTCAAAACAGAGTCTTTTATTGAAGACAGTCAGTCATTCATTTAGCAAATGCCCATTCTTTTCTGGGCATTAGCACCATGGATGACAACTCTTTTATTTATCAGTAGCAATTAAAAATCAAAATATCTCAAACAATGGAAATAAAATTGCCTTTTTAGAAAGGGTGTAGAGATAGATGAAACAAGACTAGCAAAATGTTGACAATTTTTGAAGCTCAGTAACAAATTAATGAGATTTGTTGTTAAATGAGTCACTCATTGAATCATGATGTTTTTAACTATGTGCATGCTTGAAAACTTCCTAAATAAAAATTTTGAAATCATATTTAGTTGGTGATGCCTGAGTAAGTCCAAGACCAGAAAATCAGCAATGAGACTTAATAGGAAAGAGATAATTTTTTTTAAAAAGAGGAAAAGTCAAATAAATGTTAGAACCCCAATAGACATTAGAGGACACTCACTAGGGCTTTCCACCTCCTATGGTGAGATGAAGCTGGTGACTTGTAGCAGAACCAGGCTACAGTTGTGACCATATGTTATTTCTAGCACTAAGTGCATATTTCTGAGTCAGCTAACTGCTTCATAATTTATATTCAGTTATCTTCAAAGTATATGATACTTCTTTTCCCTGGGCCTTCTTGAATCTCTTGAAAATCAAGGATCTCTTTTGCTCACCATTTGAGCCCCAGTAACTAGATCAATAAGTGTTGCATATCAGGTACTTAAAGTAATTTTGAGTAAATGTTTTTAATGTTCCTATTTAGAGGTTCTTGCTCTCAGTTTTTCCTGGAGAGGAGCCTGAACCAGTGATCCAAACATAAGTATGTATGATTCTAGAATCTCAGATGGGTAGGCTGGTTTGCGGGCACCCATAGAGAATATGCCGCGGTGACTGTTGGATGTGTTCCTTACATTTAATGACAAATTAATCTTTTTAACATCGTTTATTTTTCATTTTTTGTTTTTGGACTGACACTATGACAGTGCTGAATCACAGTGTCCACACGTTTGATTTTTGACAGCAAGCCAGAGATTTCCTCTCTGCAAATTGAACAACACTGATCCCTTTACGTGAGGCTTGTGAGCATGTCCAATTGTTGGCATGATTATTTGATGAGTTTATTATTACTGGGCAGGGAGCCTCCTAGGATGTTCTAACCTGGAACTTGAATTAAATGACATTTTTATGGTTTTTTAAGAGACTCTTTGAAGTCAGACTGTAGGATTTATGGAATACTGATTCTGCAGAGCACTATCAAGTGTTCTGAGACCCTGTAAAGAAAAAGAGAAATGGTCCTTGTCTATCTAGCACTTAACATCTAGTGTGAAATTTAAAACCTACCTACCATTTGAGTCAAAATGATGCCCTCTTCTTGGATATTGTTTTCCTGTATTAATTCAAATTGTGATTAAAATAGGTTGATAACTGGCTAATAGCATTCTTTATAGAATTTTCATTGTAGTTAAGGCCTGGAAATAGCAGTTTAATTAGAGACTTAACAGTCATGCAACTCATATTGATAAATGCCTTGTAAATATTTAGACTGTGAGCAAAAGTGAAATATTTTTGGCTTTCCATAACTTATTTAATATGTTCTTTTTCTGGAATCAATTTCATAAGCAGATTTTAAACTCTTGTTCCAGTTGAAAATAGTGTCAGAGATGCTTTATTTTGAGGTTAGTTCTTTTTTTTTTTTAATTTTTTTAAGATTTTATTTTTAAGTAATCTTGCACCCAACATAGTGCTGGAACCTGCAACCTTGTGATCAAGAGTCCCATGCTCTACTGACTGAACCAGCCAGGCACCCTTGAGACTAGTTCTAACACCACCACCACCACCTCAAAAAACCTACCATGTCATAAAAGCTTACTGTTCAATTTTTTTCCTTAAAAATCACTAATAATAGAAAACTTTAAAGAGAAACAAATATCTTTGCTCTTTGCTTAGTGGTTTAATTGATATATAACCAGACACACACACACACACACACACACACACACACATACATAAATACATGGATGCATCCCTGTGAAGTTTATTTGAGAAAAACACTTCAAAAACTCTACCCATTATGCAATTAATTATATGATTTGAATATATTTCTTTTAAACAAACTTATACCATTCTAGAAATTATTTTTACCATGTTATTCCAATTGCTTAATTGAAAGGATTTCTGACCAGTGGGTAATAATTTAGCAGAACTGGTATCAGCCATAACCTCAGCCACTCTGGTTAGGCTTTCCAGGAGAGGAGTGAAAGCTGGATCATAAGTTTATTAACAAGGCCTATGTCCCTGGCTTTGGCTCTACCAAAAACTGCAGCGACCCCAGGTCTACTTAGTTTACACACAAACACAAACAATATCCAGAGTCACCATATGATGCTCACATATGCTTACATACAGACATCTCTGCAGCCAGTTAGTTCCCTCTACTCTCTTGCTCTGTCTGCTGCTGAGCCCCCTAAAGCCCTGAAGGTGTGTCTGAGTTGTTCTCAGGCCTGAGAAACCACTCAGCCACTGCTGAAGCCATGGGTGCTGCCCCCAGGGCTATCTGGCTCTGCCTTCCTGCCAACAGAAGGCCTGTCCACTCCTTGTCCAGGTGTAGTTTCATCCCTCCCACCACTCAGCTACACACACTGTGAGCCCCCTGCCCAAACCACATTCAAAACACTCTACATCTCCCACCTCTCATTAAAAAAAAAAAAAAAAAAAAAAAAGGCAAAAACAGAAAACGGAACTGCAGTCTATGATGGAAAGACTTCAAACCCCCTAATACCTTACCAAAGTTTTGGGGGATAAAAAAGGTATTTGATTTTCAGTTGTTACTATATTTTAGCTCCATCACCCTGAGATTTGTGCACGAGTCCTGGAGGAGCTGAGGCCATAGTTTCATAGAAATGCGTCCTTTACTTTGCCACACAGCCATGAGTTCTTCCTTAACCTCTGGGCCCAAGGCAGAGCAGTGGCCCCAAACACAAGGGTGTGGGCCCAGCTGGTGTGTCATGGAGGACACAGGTCTCTGCAGCCAGCGAGTCTCCTTAGCCCAGCTCCACATCCATGCTGGTTTAATGTGCCAGCCAGTCTTTAAGTAGGAGAAATGGGAAATATTTTATTTCCTGCAAGTACAGCTCATATGAGGTTAATCAATGTCCTCTTTCCACCTTTCTCAGAATTCCTAACAGGCTTTCCAGTTGAGGACTACTTGGCAACTTTATAAAAAAAACTGGCTGCCTTACATAAAAATTTTTTATTCCAGTTTCCTTGAGAAAAACTCAGTGATTAAGTTTTTCTGAAGAAAAATTATCTTTACTTTATAAAAGAAATATTTATTGAATCATGTGGACAATGCACTTGCCTTTGAAACACTGAACACAAACATTTTGTGTTCTTCCTTTAAAGGTTTCAGTTTAGGTGGTTGTGAGAATCTTTGGTTTGTTTTTTCTTTGTTTCTCTTTTTGTTTTGTTTTTTTGTTTGTTTGTTTTGATTTTTGATAAATCTGGATGTTTTCACCATGGAAAACACAGCTCCCTCCAGATCCTGTTTATGAGAAAGTCACTGGCCTGGACATGTTCATGTCCCTCGAGAGGACATTTCTTCAGAATTGGAAAGACTTTTTCAAGAAAAAAAAATCTGCTGGTCTCAGTTTGTTACATTTGTTTTTAGATTGTTTCAGCTTCAGTATGAACTATCTAGGTAGAAGAAGAAATATTTGTTTCATAGGTAACTTCGGGATTTATTGCTAAAGTGAATCGCTAATAATCTGGACTTTTATGTGCATTTAATTAGTTTTAAAGCAAAAAAAATGTTTTGAGAAGTTAAATGTAAATTTTTATAAAGCCCTAGATTGCCATTGATAAACTGACTATGAAGTATATAAGTACTATAGATATAGTTATGAACATTGACTAGTCTTACCACGTGGGATTTGTATTTTTGTTAAATCCAAATGATAGGCACCTTGCTGTACACAGAAGCAGTGCATTGTGTGCCTTGCCAAAGCATTGTTCCTGTATATCTCCTTATTCTCTCAATGTTAATTCTTGCCCAAGAGACTTCTCAGTCTGTCAAGAAAGTAACCCTTTGGCTGGTCATCATACAGGCATATTTAGGCACATCTGAATCCTAATCTGAAAACAACTTTTGTTCAAATGGAGACCCTACTGCATATATTATACAGATCATCCTGTCACCATAAGGCAATTGAAATATTTGCCAGGTGGTTAAGCACAGGAGATCTGAGCCATTAAAGAGTATGGGTAACAGTACATTGCCCACTTTGCTCTTTCTCTGCAAATAACCATCTTTATAAGTCTTTTTTTTTTTGGTTGTCTGTGTCCAGAGAGGTAAAAAGTGGTCTTGAACCTCTTCAGAAGAGGTTCAGAGATTTATAGCACCAACCATGTATGATCAAAATGAGACATTTAGTACCTCACCCCTAGACTTAAATACCAAGGTTTTAATCTTGTTTTTTGGTAAATATGGTTCATTATTTACTGTATGGCAGTACTCCTGTTGTACTAATCTCATTACCTTTTAGTAATTACATTCAAACACTCTTTGGAAAATCATCTTTTCTCTCTTGAAGATGTGTGCCGAGTTTTTACAATTAAAAAGTAATCTGTCCCAGCAAGCAGCATCCTTGTCTTTGAGTGCTCAGTTTGATCATCCATGTCCAGTAGCAGAGGGAGGCGTTGTCTCCAGGGTTCCCCTGCTAGATGTAGTGGTTGTGTCTTTAGTTATATCTAAGTGGAGGGTGTGTAAGAGCCCTGTCCTTTGAGATGGTACTTGTTATTCCTATCGTGATTCATAATTCTTCAAGGAATGTATGCAGGTTTGTCCTACACTTTCACTGTCAAGGGCTTTGGGTTTCTACCCCTCTTCCTCGTGCTTTCAACAAGTCTCACCTACTCTGTTGTTCTCCCTATCTACATGAATAGAAAGAAAAGTGGATTCTGATTCTGTAAGGGTTGGAATTCCTGCAAAGAGATTTGCCAATTAGATTTAAAGCATAGCTTCTATCCTCCTAATAGCTATAATAACAAAATAATGGCAAAATGGTTTGTGTGAGCTATTTTCCAGCAGATGATCACTACCCCTGAAAGAAAAATGCCTCCTCTCCAACCCGGGGAACTGTTTAACAGCCAAGTTGCTCCTGAAAGTAGCTGGGATGCATCCAGAGGTTTGGCTGCATCACCTCCTTGCCTCTGGTCTTTCTATCACTGATGCTGAGAATGCTTTTGAGAATAGCTTGCATGCTAAAGGAATAGTCTAGCTACGTAAAAACAATCTCTTTCCCAGTAGTGTTACCTACTAGATTAAATGCTACTTTTCAGCCTGTGCTCTACTTATTATCTACATGCGAGAAAAATGAAAACTTGGTTGACCTTCAGGATCGGGGAGGAGAACATAGGAGAAGCGGTGGCTGAGTTTAGTTTAATGTTCTGTAACAAACAAGGGGAAAAGATATAGAGATACCGATTTTGAGGAAATGTTAATTATCTAAAGCTTAATTACAGATAACATCATGAGGAGAATACATAAAAGACTTGAAATGCAGCCAAAGCATTTCCCTAAGAACATTAAAAAATGATTGTTGTTTACAATTCACAAATCGCACAGACATAAAGCTGAGACGGGAAAAACGGAGTCAGGCTTGAAGTAAAGACCCAACCTGCTCTTTTAAAACCAGCTCGGAAGAGGAGTGATTGTATTACAGTTAGCTCATGTTTTGGAAGCAAACGAGATTCTGTACATGTTTCCCCTTTAAAAGAAAAATTAGCAGATCACTGGCAAATGCATCGAAGTAAAACCCAAGGAGACAACACAACCCAAATAAAAATAAATAATTTATGAGGCCTTAGAATGGGACCTACAAATAAAGCAGAATTCACAGACATTTATCTCCATGTAAATACAATAGACATAAAGGAAGCAAGATTTTTATGTTCCTGTCACTTCATTACTGAATTCAATGATATGAAAATCTACCTTTTCACTCAAATGTAATTTCATTCGATGCAGCAAAGAATGGCTTACATTTATCTTGTTTACCCTTCAAAGAGTAGTCTAGTCTGGTCTTCCATTTAGTTTATTCTTTGTCTTTTTTTTTTTTTTTTTTTTAACAATTGGTATCTGCTAATTTCCAATTACCTGTAGAGGTGAGTTTCAGGATAATGGAATGTAACATTTTGGAAGAAGTTTGCTTTTAAAAGAGGCTCTAGGAAATGAGTACCTGGCAGTTCTTATTTGCCTAAAGCCAATGGGATATAGTGACCTTGGGAAAGATCAATCTTGGGTATGTAGGCCGGAGTTCCTGGTTCTGGCCTTGCTGGTGTTGCATCATCTGTTAAGGGAGAAGTGTTGGGGATCTTTCTAGAAATAGTAGAGACTAAAGGTCTTGACACTTGGTACTTTTTCAAAACATTGGAGATGCATGAACTTCTTTTTTCTTTTTTTTTATTTCACATGTTTAGTTAACATGTATGGTAAAATTGGTTTCAGGTGTAGAATTTAATGATTTATCACTTACATATAACACCCAGTGCTCATCACAAGTGCTCTCCTTAATGCCTATCACCCATGTAGCCCATGCCCCGCCCATCCCCCTCCATCAATCCTATTTTTTCTTTGTAGTTAAGAGACTCCTATGGTTCACTTCCCTTTCTCCCTTTCTTTCCCCTTCCCCAATGTTCATCTGTTTTGCTTCTTAAATTCCACATATGAGTGAAATAAAGATATACATACAAAGGAATATTACTCAGCCATCAAAAAGAATGAAATCTTGCCGTTTGCAACGACATAGATGGAGCTAGAGTATATTATGCTAAGCGAAATAAGCCAGAGAAAGACAAATGCCATGTGATTTCACTCATATTTAGTGAACTTCTGCTGTGGCCAAAGGATTTGTACATATATATTTGAGTGAGTAGCTAGTGAGGATGGGGTTATTGAAGAAGAAGGAGAGTGAGAACTATGAGCAGATTAAGTCACATGTTTACTGAGAGAACAATTAGAGATCCAATGGTGAGAGCTTGCTGATCTTAGAGGAAATAAAAATAATTTTAAATTTGATAAACATTTGTTGAATGAATGAATGAATGAATGAATGAATGAAAAGAGATTAGAAGTCTGTCTCTATTTGTTGACAGCTGCTGAGGGGTTGTTCTTTGTCCTGTTTCTTCATGTAGTTTTTTTTTCTCTAATGCCTTCTTTCATTAATTGAGAAATTCACATGGGCCACCAGGTTGGCTCAGTCAGTTAAGCATCATCGGATTCTTGATTTCTGCTCAGGTCATGATCTCAGGGTTGTGGAATCAAGTCCCACATCAGAATCCACACTCGGTGGGGAGTCTGCTTCAAGATCTCTCTGCCTCCATCCTTCCCCCCTTTAAACAAAAAAAAAAAAAAAGAAAAGAAAAGAAATTCATATAAAATAAAGTTACCCATTTTAAAGTGAATGACTCCCTGGCATTTAGTATACTCACAGAGATGTTAGTTCTATTTAGTTCCAGAACACTCTCATCATCTCAGAATGAAGCCTCTAAGTACATTAAACAGTGATTCCCATTCCCTCTTTCCCCAGACCCTGGCAACCACTGGTTTATGTTCTGTCTCTCTGGGCTTATTCTGAAAGTTCATATAAATGGAATCATACAATATGCGGTCTTTTGTGTCTGGCTGCTTTTACTTAGCATATTAGTTGCAAAGTTTGTCCACATTGAAGCCTGTATCAGTGTTGCATTGCTTTTGATGGCTGAATAATATTCCATCCTATGAATATACAATTTGTTTATCCATTCATCTCGTGATGCACTTGTAGGTTGTTTTCACCCTTTGGTTATTGTGAATAATGAAGCAAAACTTTTGGGGGATATTTCAGAAGATGCCATTGGAGGAAGAGAATGCAGAATCAAATGGAGCAAAAATTGAAAGGCACACATGCCACTTTTTTGTACCGCAAGAACAGAGTTTTTATATTTTTAATAAAAACTGAGATAATTTTTTGTAGAAGACCCACGTTACAAGAAATAGTGAAAGAAATAGTGAAATTTCTTCAGACTGAAATCAAGTGAGCCAATATAAGAATGTCAATGTACATAAAAATACAAAGAGCCCTAGAAAAAGTAATTATGTAATGATAAGGCAATGTACATTAACATATGTCTTCTTCTCATTTTTAATTTTTAAAATAGGCTTTATTTTCAAAGTAGATTTAGGTGCACAATAAACGAGTGAAATGTATAGAGAGTTCCTGTATTACCATCCCCACCCCCATGCACATCTTCTATTACCATCAACATCCTATGCCAGAGTGGTGCCCTTGTTACAGTTGATGACTATACATTAACACCTCATTATCATTCAAATTCCATAGCTTACATTAGTTTACATCCATGCTGTACATTCTATGAATTTGACAAGTGTATAATGCCACATATCCACCTTTATAGTATCATACAGAAGAATTTCACTGCTGTTAAAATTCTCTCTGTTCACATATTCATCCCTCTTTCCTCTCTAACCTCTGGCAACCACTGATCTTTTTACTGGCTTTATAGTTTTGCCTTTTACCAAATGTCATAGAGTTAGAATTATACAATATATAGCCTTTTCAGGTTGTCTTCTTTTACTTATTAATATACATGTGACTATGAACTGGGTCTTTAATGCAGAATGTTTTCAGCAGTTTTTCTTTCTTCATTTTTAAGATTTTATTTATTTTTTCATGAGAGGCACAGAGAGAGAGAGAGAGAGAGAGGCAGAGACACAGGCAGAGGGAGCAGCAGGCTCCATGCAGGGAGCTCGACGTGGGACTCGATCCCAGGTCTCCAGGATCAGGCCCTGGGCCAAAGGCGGCGCTAAACCGCTGAGCCACCAGGGATCCCCTTCAGCAAATTTTCTAAACAGAGTTTTAGAATTCCTCATATCATTTGAAAATCTACAATAGCCCCTACTTTTGTGGCAGAGTATGAGATTAGGGCAGGAGGGGAGACAATCTAGTTTTCAGTGACTATCACAGGAGCCTTAAAACTGAGTCTCCATTCAGTGAAGTCATGGGACCCCCTCTCTAACTGGGGATCCTGGTGACCTGATCTTCCCCTCAGCTCTCAAAGCATCTGCCCCAGTATGGCTGCTGCTCTCACCCGAGTGGAGAGAGTCCCTGGTCCACCCCTACTATAGCTTTCACGTTCTAAAGAGGTGCCCTACTTGTCCTTGTCCTTATAGCCTCATCTCTTGATGAGCTACGGAATCCCCTAACAGACATCTTCAGAGTCTTCACAGCCCTACTCCTCACCCAACCCTGTAACCAATCAGGGGGATCCCAAATAAATCCCTTGGAGAAATTTTACCCTAGGTTTTCTCCATGGGCTCTGGGGAAGCTTTGGCTTCCATTTATTTCTAAAAGACAATCTGTTCTTTTTCAAACTTTTATCCCCATACCCCACTTAGTCCTCATACAGCCAGGATTCCAGGCATCCTGCCTTGGAACCCAGGCTCCCACAGGCTGTATGTGGACAGGGTGCCAGCCACTCTCCAGCTCAAACTAGATTAGCTTCCATTGCTTCATGGTCTTTTTATAGTTTTAAACCATTTCCAATGAGATATAAATAAAATAGCTTTAATTGTGTTTATACCCAGAATACCATGGAAAAGAAAATTTATTGATGAAAAGCTAAGTGGTAGGCTGACCTAGGAAGGTCAACATCTTGTTTATCTGAAACCACACTTGAAAAATTTAATTAAATTTTTTCAATTAAAACTAAATAATTTATTTAAATGTATTTCAAATTAATTCTAAATGAAATTAGAAATTTAAGTATTTTTAAAAGGTGTCAGAGGGGGTTGCCTGTGTGTCTCAGTGCTTGAGCATCTGCCTTTGGCTCAGGGCGTGGTCCCAGGGTCCAGGATCAAATCCCGCATCGGGCTCCTTGTGGGGAGCCTGCTTCTCCCTCTGCCTATGTCTCTGCCTTTTTCTCTGTCTCTCATGAATAAATAGATAAAATCTTTTAAAAAAAAAAAGGGGGGGGCTCAGAGGAAGGCATTTACAACTGTTGATGAGTTTTGACTGTCCTGGCCACTCCTCCTTAGGTGTAACCACAATCATCCTTCACTACTTAGGGCCATTTCCTCCCATCTGGTCTTCAGATTTTCTCACAAAGGACCTTTTCCCCTAAAAGTGATGCCTTGCAGTGGAAAAGGAAGCCAGAGCGTGCATTTGATATGCTCAGTCCAGCTGTACTTTGAGAGCACAAATACCTGATGTTCCCAGCTGCTCATTCTCCCATTCCCTCTGCTTATATTATCATTCCTTCAGCAAGTGATCACTAGAGTCTCCTCTCTCCCAGATCTCTTTTGTTCCTGTGATCAGTCAATCTGTACCTCTGATTTTCCTGTTGAATTACAAATTATTGGGTTTTTTATTTTGTTTACTTACAAGGTTTTCTGGTATATAACAAAGAAGTATATAGCAGACAATTAGAGTGAACTTTGCTAACAGGGTAGAAACTATAAGGAAAGAGTCCTGAATTAACTTGGTTGCTTTTTACTATGAAAATATAGCTATTTGTAAATATTAGAAAGCAAAAGCAATTTTCATCAATTCTAAAATCAGACTAGATTTTAAGAATTTGTTATTTAAGCCTGAGTTAGAATTATATGGAGAAATGAACTATCCATGTCACACTTTCTGATTCAGAAATGGAAAGAAGTAGATAGGTGATCCAATAGACATGGCATTTTTAAAGTCTTATAAAGGAGATACATAGTGTTTCTTATGAAAATTGCTGATGAATCTCCTCTAGAAAAACTGAACCAACTGGCATGGATTTAGTCAGAGTACACAGCACAGAGAAGGTTGCATTGCTTTCTAATCTGGAAATTGGCTCATACTAAGACCCAGTGACAGGACAACATTTGGGCCCTTTGTTTTAAATAAACCTGTTGTAGAATAAATTAAGAGCAACCAAATGAGAGAAGCAAAGGTTATTTATTCAGAGCCTGCTATTGCAAGGGAATAAGCCACCATCACTTGGGTTTTGACAGAGGCTTTTCAACTGAGGAATAGGGAAGGCTTCAGGTGCCTTGATGGAGCCATAGGCATGGGGAAACTGTAGGCAGTTAACTAGAATCCTCCATAACTGGGTAGAAGTATATATTTGACTTTCTCTGGTTGGATCTGAGTTAGAAGAAGGGCCAAAAATTAGGGAAACTGTCAGTTATTAATCAAGTCTTGGCCATTTTGAGACAATTGTTACAGAAGAGATTGATTAGCTTCCTGGATTGTTACTATGGATAGTTATCTGGCTTCTTACAAGTTTGATGGAAGCAGGCTTGCATCCTAGGCTGGTTACTATATATCGTGGGCTGATTGCTGCAGCTTATGGGTCAGAGCTCTTTTTTTACAAATGGTCTGGCCATTATCTGTGTATATATTCAGTCACTCACCATCAGATTGAATTCACACATGCTCACCAGCCTTCCTAAAGACACCTTTATCCAGGATTCATTTTTACTTTTAGCAGTTTGGGTGGCAGGAGCAGGTTGTACAAGTCCCACTGAAGTTGTCTCCAATGATGTTGGGTGTGGTTACAAAGCAAGGGGCGTCCTCATCTAGGAGCAGAGCTGCTGCCAAGCTTCTCTGCCTGGTATAGTCCACTATTCACCAAGTTCCGTGAATAACTAACTGCCTTAGATTTAGTGGTCCTGTGCTTTCTTTACAATAAATAGAATATACTGAATCCTTACTACTCCTTTGGGGGTCTTGAAAGCTAAACAAAGGAAACTGAAATTATTTTTTTTAAGATTTTATTTATTCATTGATGAGAGACCCAAAGAGAGAGAGAGGCAGAGACACAGGCAGAGGGAGAAGCAGGCTCTATGCAGGGAGCCCAACATCGGACTCGATTCCGGTCTCCAGGATCGTGCCCTGGGCTGAAGGCGGCGCTAAACCGCTGAGCCACCGGGGCTGCCCCGGAAACTGAAATTAATACACAGTATCCAATAGTGAACAAATACATGTTCTTTCAATAGAAAATAATATGATTAAAGCCATGGTTCAAGAGCATTAATAATCTATCAGTGTATGTGAAATGCATTAGTAAGGAGAAGCACGAGGCCCAGAGCCCATCCAGGAAGCTGCTAGAGTAGTGATGAGATTCAGGTCTGGTGTGATGAGATTCTACATGGGGTAAAAAAGGGAAGAAAGATAGATGGCCATAGGTTTAGCGGGAAAAAAATATGTATTTAAAGGAAGCTTTTGAAGTAACAAACAATAGACCTGGTGACAGATTCGATAAAGAAAAGGCATGATTTTAAATGTTTCCCAGGAATAAAAGTCAAAATAAACTGTTGGGACTACATCAAAATAAAAAGCTTCTACACAGCAAAGAAAAGAATCAACAAAACTAAAAGACAACTTACTGAATAGGAGAAGGTATTTGCAAATGACATATCTGATAAAGGGTTACTATCCAAAATATATAAAGAATTTATACAACTCAACGTTAAAACAATTTTTGATTAAAAATGGACAGAAGACGTGAACAGACATTTCTCCAAAGAAGATAGACAAATGGCCAAACAGGCACAGGAAAAGAGGCTCAACATCACTCATCAGGGAAATGCAAATCAAAACCACAATGAGGTATCACCTCACATCTATCAGAATAGCAAAAATCAATAACAAGAAAAAACAAATGTTGGTGAGGATGTGGAGAAAAAGGAACCTCATGTACTGGTGGCAGGAATGTAGACTGGTGTAGTCACTGTTGAAAAGTATGAAGGTTCCTCAAACAATTACAAATAGAAATATCATATTAGAGGTAGTTCAGCATGTTAAGTGTCTAACATTCAGCTCAAGACATGATCCCAGGGCCCTGGGATCAAGCCCTGAGTCAGGCTCCCTGCTCAGAGCTTCTTGTCTCTCCCCTCCTCACTCGTGCTCTCTCTTGATATCTCTGTCACTATCTCTCTCTCTCTCTCTCTCTCAAATAAATAAAATCATATATATATGTATGTCATATATATATATTTTTTCCCACCATCTGTGAGGCCTTAGCCACTGCCTCACTTCTCTGAGCCTACACTCTTCCACTGTGACCTGTGGGTGGCAGCTCTACCCTCAGTGCCTCTGAGTGGCTAAGAGGAACAAAGGAACAGAGGGACTTCATTCCCTCAGTCTGTGGTTTGCACTGATGGGTGGAGGCTGACGTTTGGGATCCTGCAGCCCCAGGGTCAGTGGGAGCACAGTGGTCAAGGTGGAGCAGGGAATGGGCTTGGAGAATACCAGGCAGATGACAGAACAAATTAATAAACAGGACCTGTACAAGTGGGAAATAAATGGACTTACCATGAGTTGCTTCAGAAAAAAAAATTATTTATTTATTTATTTATTTATTTATTTATTTATTTATTTATTTATATCATATGATCCAGTAATTCCACTTTCCACTACAGAGTATTGACCCAAAGAATACAAAAATACTGATGTGAAAAGATATATATGCATCCCTATATTTATTGCAGCATTATCTACAATAGCCAAATTATGAAAGCAGCCCAAATACCCATTGATAGATGAATGGATAAATAAGATTAGGTATGTGTATATATGTACGTGTGTGTGTGTGTGTAAAAGATATATAATGGACTATTAAAGAAGGAAATCTTGCCATTTGCAACACCATGGATGGATTTAGAGAGTATAATGGCTAAGTGAAATAAGTCAGTCAGAGACAGACAAATACCATAGATTTCACTTCTTTGTGGAACTTAAGAAATAAACAAAAAAAGAGAGGGGTGCCTGGGTGGCTCAGTGGATTAACCATCTGACTTCAGCTCACGTCATGATCTCAGGGCTGTGGGGTCCTGGGATTGGGCCCCACCTCAGACTCACACTCAGCAGGGAGTCTGTTTGTTCCTCTCCCTCTGCTGCTCCCCCTGCTCATGCTCTCTCTCTCAAAAAAAAATTTTTTTTTAAAAAAAGAGACAAACCAAAAAACTTCTTAACTATAAAGAACAAACTGATGGCCACGAGAGGGGAGGTGGGTGGGGAGATGGGTCAAACAGGTGAAGGAGATTAAGAGGACCCTTATCTTGATGAGCACTGAGCAATGTATAGAATTGTTGGATCACTCTATGGTACACCTGAAACAAATATAACACTGTATGGTAACTTTACTTGGATTAAAACAATAAAATAAAATGAAATAAGTCTCCTGGGTTACTAGTCAGGGCGATGAGAGGAGGTACACATTTGTACTGTGCAGATGCCCCTTCAGGAATGAATGTTTTACTGCTCCAGCTCCAGGAGTTTTGCTGGCAGACAGCGCTAGTCTTCAAGTCTCATTGGCCATTGTCTCAGTTGAGAGCCACAAACACAAGATGGCTTCCCCTTCTGAGCAGCTGCATCCAGTGATCCAGAGCAGGTATTAAAGACTCTGCTCACCTGCCCCCAGGTAGCTACAGCTCCAGAACTCCTTCTAAGGCACCTGAGGCTTCTGCTGGTGGCAGCGCAGCTCAACTTCCCGGTCTGTCCCATCCTGCTCCCTTCTTTTCCCTCCCCTTCCATGAGTGCTGACCACAGTGAACCCCCCAAAAATGGGCAGCGTGCTAATCTCCATCTCAGAGCCTGCCTCCTGGGGAACCGGACCTGTGAGACCAGAACAGGAATATCACTGATAAACTTGGAGAGTTGAACATTTTGCTGCTTCAGGGCTAGAGAGCATTGGCAAATTTCTTCCTGGAAAGGAGCCTCTAGTAATGGTCAAGACACATCCAGAACACCATTCCTGTGGATTATGAATTGCATCTTCTTTTTTTTTTTTTTTAAGAGATGAAAGTGAAAGTTTCTTTTCTTTCTTTCTTTTCTTTTCTTTTCTTTTTTTTTTTTTTTTTTTTGCCTTTTTAAAATAGCACAAAGAATATATAACAAACCAATGTAGATCCCATAAATGCCTGGTTTATAGTTAAACAAAGAGCACTTTTCTATTGAAATAAGCTCTTCTCTGTCAAGGTAGGAACTATCTAGCATACGTAATTATTTGATGTTTTAAGTATTTTTTAAACCCAATTAGGAAAAACCAAAAAGACAGAGAGAGAAAGGATTGACTATTTCCCTCATGAGCCATGGTTTTTTGGCAAACTCAGAACTGCCCTCAAAAAATTTAGAGAAAGAGGGGCAACTGGGCGGCTGCCTTGGGCTCAACTCATGATATCAGTGTCCCGGGATTAAGCCCCATATCCCACCCCTGCTCATGCTTGTGCTCTCTCTCTCAAATAAATAAAATATTTTTTTAAATTTTAGGGAAACAGAATACCAGTGTTTTAGAAAATTAGTGATAACAAGTTTATGACATATTAAATTAAAATAAAAAATGTATAATATTCCAACTTAGAAGCAAATAAATACATCTTTTTATCTCTATATGAATGAAGTTGAAGGTGATATGTATCTATGTCGCCAGTGATTGTCTCTGGGGAGTAGGGTTGTGGCAATTTTTCTTTTCCATGCTTATTAAAATTTTTAAGTATCGAAAAATCAGGGGTGCCTGGGTGGCTCAGTTGGTTAAGCATCTGCCTTCGGCTCAGGTCATGACCCCAGAGTCCTGGGATTGAGCTCCGTATTAGCGGTTGAGGAGGGGGGTGGTCCCTGCTCAGTGGAGAGTCTGCTTCTCCCTCTCCGTCTGCTAATGCTCACTCTCTCTTTCACTCTTTCAAATAAATAAATAAAATATTTAAAAAAAGAAAATCAGCATGTATGATTCTATTAATACAGATAAATTTTAACATAACAAATGTTAACCTTTAGACTTAGCATTTTCTTATCTTTTTTTTTTTATTTATTTATTTATGATAGTCACACAGAGAGAGAGAGAGAGAGGCAGAGACATAGGCAGAGGGAGAAGCAGGCTCCATGCACCGGGAGCCCGACGTGGGATTCGATCCCGGGTCTCCAGGATGGCGCCCTGGGCCAAAGGCAGGCACTAAACCACTGCGCCACCCAGGGATCCCCTAGACTTAACATTTTCATAGGACAAAATATCAATGGAGAAGAAGTTAGGGGATTTCACTATTATCTAAAGCTTTAGTTTAATTCTGTTTAGTCTCCCACAGTAAACTTTTTAAATTACAGAAGTTTCCACTGTAATTATTTGAAAACTGTGGCCTTCACATTTCTCACCTTCCTAGAAATTTCATGTTTTTCTTCCTATTTTCTTTTGGATAAAAAAAAAAAAAATCTCTGTTGTCCTGACAATTATAGTTTCAGAATGGACCAAAAAATGTACTTCTATTTCATTTTTGAAAGATTGAGCCTTTTGTAAAATTTAATGGAAGTGGCTGAACTACTGAGTTTTGTCTGAAATTGCAGTTAGTCATTATTTGAACAACAGCCAGCAACTATGCCTTTCTCCTTGAGTTTCAAGTTTAGAAATGTTGTTCTCTGTCTTCAGTTAGCAAATCCTATTGTTTTACATCTCATCCTTGGCCCTGGTAGACCTTGGGCAGTTGACTTTTCTAAGATTCTTTCGTCCACTTTTTAAAATGGAAAAAATCTTGGATGGGTCGGCCAAGTGCTAAATTGAACTACTTGCTCTTCTGAGGACAAAACAGTGGCACAAAAATGTTTGAAAATAAAAATAACAAAAATGTCTATGTTAACCTATTTTAATCATCTTAATTACATTCCTCTACTATAAAATCAATACATGTGTAATGCACAACTTTTGGAATTTTATGTATTTTAGTCAAAACTGACAACAAGGCAAAAACTATACTTTCCTGCTTTAAGTTCATAACATTGAACTTTTTGATTTTGAATTATTAAGAAAAACACAAACATGATATAATTCTCTTGCAGACATTTGATACAGTGTGATGTGGTAAACCAATTCCTCACAGTGGCTCTTGTTAACTTGCAAGTTTCAGAGTGACGGCTCCTTGCTGATGGCATCAGACTGCCCATTTTAAATGCCACTATAGCTAAAAACCAGCTATTTTTATGTTTAAATGTTCCTTTTACATGGTTGGCATTCAAAGACTTGACACAATATTATTGTCTGCATTTTATACCATCAGCATATTCCAAATTGCTATCATAGTCCTTTTTTAATTTAATTTTTGTACTTAACAAAGCAGGATACATACATAGTTCCAGTAAATAAATAGTGCTATAAACCCAATAAAGGAAAATAAATGTTCCCTGTTCTCATCCCGCCTCAATCCTAATTTCCCACTCTTCAGAGACAACCACATTGAAATCCTTTAGCTACTTATCCTCATGGGGGCACATAACATGATTAACTGGATATAGTTTTATTTTTAAATTACAGACCTTATTTATTGCCTTCCTTTTACCCAATCTTTGTCTTTTTGCCCCTGCCACACATATACTTCTCTCCACCATGCTTCCAATGAGATTTAAATTACAGTTTGTATTCATATCAATGGTATGCTGTTACATGGTAATAATCATGTAAGTACTAGTCACAATTGAGCCATGTAGTTTACTGTCATTTAGTTTACTAATATTATTACCTGACTTGTCTGGTGCTTTATTTTCTTTGCAGCTAATAATTATCTTGGTCTCCTAACTTTGTTTATTTCTTTGCTTCATTTTCTTTGTACTCACCACCTAATCCAACCCTAACTTTTCCAAAATAGCTATAAAAATTCTTTCTAGTATTGTCAGTCACATAATAAAGTAACTTCCACTTTTTTTCTTTGGGAATATCCCTCCTAGACCTCTGGCTGCTCTTCTGCTCTAACCCACAATGTTTGTTCTAGAAGTTATCAGCACTGTCATTCTGGGAACACCTTTCATTTCTCCCCTGTGTGAGATCTCTTGTTTCCTAGATCCCATATCTTTCTCCTACTTGATATACTCTCTCATTTTGATGGAGTACATTCTCCAGTAGCTTTCTGAGAATGATCACAATGGGGTTAATTTTCGTAACTTGTTTCTCTCTAAATTTGACTTTTTAAGAATTTTCACACTTGAGAGTTTGGGCTAGTATCATATTCTAGACAGCAGATGATTTTTCTCTAAGGATTACTGAAGTCTTTGCTTTATTGTTTTACATTTTCTAGTGGTACTATTATTCAAGGCCATTCTGATACCCAGTTCCTCATATGTGATATAGGTTTTTCCCCCTCTTTCTCAAAAGTTTTAGAAAGTTCTCTGTAACCTTAAAATGTTACAATGAGAAGCACCCAGCTGGCTCAGTCAGTGGAACATGTGACTCTTGATCTTGGGGTATTGAATTCAAGCCCCACATTGGATGGAGAGATTACTTAAAAAATAAAATATTTTTTTTAAAACGTTACAGGGGTACCTGGGTGGCTCAGTTGGTTAAGCAGCTGCCTTCATCTCAAGTTATGATCTCAGGGTCTAGGTATCAAGCAGGAAGTCTGCCTCTCCCTCTCCCTCTGCTCTCCTGCTCCTGCGCACTCTCTCTCTCTCAAATAAATAAATAAAATATTTTTTAAAGTATTACAATGATATGCCTTTGTATAAATCTTTTTTTAATTTATTTTACTGGGCACATTGTGGGCCCTTTCAATCAGTACATTTCTGTTTTTCATAAATTCCTGAAATTTTTCATAAAATATTTATTGAATAAATTCCTTCTCTTTCCTTTTTGATTCCTTATCTGCCTTTTTGAGACTCATAAATGTATTAGTTAGATATATAATCTTATTTGATATGTGGTATTCTAGTTTTCTTATCCCTCCCTTGTCTTCCATCTCTGCCCTTTTTTGCTTTACTATGTGGAAGATATACTATGCTTTCTCTTCCACACCAGAATATCCTAGAATGGTGTTGTATGTCACAGTTGCATTCTGATAGATGTTAGGGGGTATTCCATGGGAAAATGGGGCTCCATGGTCAAGGAATGATATATACCACTCATTTGGCTCTTGCTTTTAGTTTTCTTTGTAACATCTTGATTATTATGTTCTTGATTCTGATTTAATTTCTAATATGTTTATTCTATAACCCCAGCTATACTCTAGGATCTCTTGAAGTTATATGCTATTTTTCCATATATACTATATTTAGTGTAGTATATCATAACATCTATTTAGATATCTGGCAGTCCTGATTAGAATGTAAGCCCCTTGAGCAAGAACTATGTCTTATTCATCTCTGTATTCCTAGCAGCTGGCGAGGGAGCTAGAATATCACAGGGATCAATAAATGTCTGCTGACAAGTGAGTGGGTGAGGGATGTGCTTTCTTATACATTCCTTAATCCCTTGTTTACCACATACAATAGATGCCTTCACATGTTCCTAAATGAAAAATCATGTAATACTAGGAGCTCTTCGCATGACAGAGAATAGGGACAGGGGTAGTAATTTGGGGAAAGGACATACATTCTCCCTTTTTCTCCCCACCCCATGCACATGCCTGCCCCCACAAAGTACTGGCCTAGTCATCCAAGCCAGACACTTTGCAGCCCCCAGTCAGAAGCTGGGTGGGTCTCCTGCTCTGAAGGAGAGGAGGTATATTTCTGGTAGTCCTAAGGCAGACCTCAGAATTTATTTTCTCAGAGAAATAGTTTCATAAATATTGCCCAGCTATAGTAGAAAAGATATTGTTGGTAAAATATTTCTAGTTCAATATGAGTTAAATTGGTTTTAGAGGATTATCCTTGAAAAGTAATTGTCACTTTTTAGAAACTGTTTCTGTGGGAAAATGCATTTTGAGTTCCAACACATATATAAACTTTTGGAACACTGCTCATTCATATGTTGGGGACTGATTATATTATATTTGTAGTCCATTTGGGGCTGTGGGAACAAAAGGAAAATCAAATTATCAACTGGATTATACCACCACTGGGAACAGCAATTCTAAAGTTACAAAATAGCCTATAATATGGAATATCATATCAGAATAAAAGTGAATGTATTTTACACAGTTTGTGTTATTTGTGAGCTCACTTGATGTCCACAGGAAAGAATGAATGTCTTATAAAATTGTATGGCATGTGTCTAATGAAGTTATGTTTGCTTTTGTCCTAAGCCCTGAGATAGTCTAACTAAATTGTGAGCACAGAAAAAATGATGAATCGGTACTATGCCATATATCACCCTTACAGTGGACAGAATAATTATTCGATGCATTTTTAAAAATCTTTTGGAGACTTATGAATAGACTGAGATTGGATTGGTAGTGGAAGAAAGGATCTCAGAGGTTAAGGTGCTCTCTGAATTTGAGATTTTTGCTTTTTTATATCATAATAATATGATCATATTAATAGTCAACTCAGTATTTCAGAGCAAAATGAAGATAGAATTTAGGACATACCAAATTTTGTGATGAAACAAACCAGACACCAGGGGGCTCAGTAGAGCCATTACTTTTTGAACCAGCAAGGACGTTATTGGTTTCTGGAGAGAACACTGCACAGCACAAGCAGTGAGTGGTAGGCACAGAACAAAAATGACGTGAGGGAATGTTCCATAAGAATAGTCTAAAGATAGACTAATTTCTTCTAAAACTAAAATCATGCTGCAAAGACTCTATGTCTACTTATTTATCCTTTGGGTGGCCTAAATACTTTTCATAGTCCATAGGTCCAAATATTTATACTAAATTGATAATATTCATTTTGCTAAATCCATTTAAAAGTATTATGAAATTACTAATGATGGATGTATTCTATAAAATATACACAATTAGTTATTTTTCAGAAAACAGATATTGACTGAGTATTTTATTTGGGTTAGACACAGGGTTAGGTGCAAACTACAGATTAAATATTTGGCTACAGGGTTTAGTGACTCCACTTCATAATCTGTTACTGCTGGGCAACAAACAATGGAGTGACCTTTCCAATTAAGTATTTCTAAAGTTGTCACTATGTGTTTTATTGAATATATTGTTTCCTAAACAAGCCTACTCTATGAGTTCTTTTATTATTTTAACATTGTATCTGCATTTTTTTAATTGAAGGAAATGTTATGGTCTTTCATTTTCTAGACTAAAGCCAAAGTATAAATATGCTTAGCACTTTATGGCTAACAAGTTGTCATGTCAGGTGAATTGGACCCATTTCATTTAATAAATGAAGAGGGAAAAGTAAAAGACTATTAAGTTACTAACCAAACACATCCCTAAAAACTAAACAATAGATTTGGAAAATATAAAATGTTCTTGACTCTCAGAGCCCTGTGGAAGCACAAGAACTCAGAGTGGTTTGTAGTTGGTGATCATTATGGGTTTTTTTCTTGGCAGCTCTAAGAATCTATCACCTACCATAGTCATTGAATGGTGTTAGTAAAGGGGGAAAATTCAAAGACTATCAAAAAAAGCCAATTTCATCAGGATCTAATATTTTCCAGTATCAAATACGAAAAGTTGAGCTGGAAGTTTCTCCATCTTCCAAGAGGAGATGGGAACTGAGTTAGCTAATAACTCTCACCTTTGTAGGACCTCATATATGACCTCAGCTACTCTAAATCTGTTTCTTCATTCTAAAATGAAGACAATAATCTGCTCTGCCCCAGACGTAAGGGTCAATTAAAGTGGGAGATTACCAGTGTGTAAGCATTTCGTGAAGCGGAAGGACATTGTTGTTGGTTTTTTTCTGTCATAATTATTTCCCTAACTCACTTCCTGTTGTGCCCCCTCAAGGTGGGTGGCACCTGTGATAGTCTGACATTCAGGGGAGTTGTCTCTGGCTTAGTTCCCACTGGTGCTGCTAGGTAACCTGGCATGCATCCTGTGCAGAAGAACAGACGTGGTTTAGACTGGATGCCAAGGCTCCAGGCACGATCAGTCTCTCAGGATGGCTTTTTCCCTCCCCATCATGAGTCCTGCCTGTTCTTAGAACTGAGTCACTTCTTGCAGTTCGTACAAGCAGAGGGAGACACAGCTTACCTGGGTGCACCCACCCTCATGCGCACCCTTCACTCATAGTTTGGAGAATTGCTTTGGGTCAAGGCAGACCAGAGAGAACCCAGCGCAAAGAGGATGTGGGGAGGTACGTAGAGGGTCTGACGGTGGTGTATTTTCATCACAGCTCTGCTGTGCTGCATCCTTCACACTGATGAGCTTTGAAGAAGGTATTTGCTATGAAGTATGTCAGTTAAATGTAGTAATTATTTTTCTCCAAAGGGAAAAAGGCAGTAAGTAGCACGTGCTCGCTCACCAACATTACAGCTTTTGCCCCCTGATCACAACCATAGATTTGGGCTGATTTCCTATTCTCAGGCAATCAGTCACGGGAGGAGAGAGAGCCATTAGCAGGGTGCCCTAGTTGACCTTCAACTAAATTATTGTTCCATTCCCCTCCTGCCTTTCTTTCAATATAAGAGGGAGGAGAGTAAAGTAGCTCTCCATAAAAATAAAAAAATAAATAAAAAAAAAAAGAAAGGGAAACAAAACAGGTGCCAGGCCAGAGCTGTCTAGCAAAGGGATATAATTGAGGGTGACAACAGCCTTCTTAGTCTGACAGCTGTTTTGGTTGCCCCACCCCCTTTGTGTCAGCGAATAGGAAAATAACTTATTAGAGCTATTTATGTCGGAGATCTATTTAATAAATATTTGTTGGGCCGTTAAGTGTTGAATATTGCCTTAACAAGTAAGTTTTTGTTCTTTAATATTAAAAAATCCCAAAATGTGAAAGGCAAAGAGGGAGTCTAATTAGCCTTGTCATAGTTTTACCCTACCAAATAAAGCCCTATAGGCAAATGACAATACATATTTCAAAGACATATTTTTGATTCTTTTTTTTTTTTTTTTTTTTTTTTTTTTTTTTTTTTTTTTTTTTTTTTTTTTTTTTTTTTTTATTTATGATAGTCACAGAGAGAGAGAGAGAGAGGCAGAGACACAGGCAGAGGGAGAAGCAGGCTCCATGCACCGGGAGCCCGACGTGGGATTCGATCCCGGGTCTCCAGGATCACGCCCTGGGCCAAAGGCAGGCGCCAAACCGCTGCGCCACCCAGGGATCCCCATATTTTTGATTCTTGCTATGTCAGAGATGTCCTATCTCAAAGAGAAGATGTAAATCAGAAATATTGAAAGCTCAATTCAATGTCATCCCAATAAATATCTCTCAAGCTGTGCAAATGAGTACCAGTAAGTACAGCTTGAAACTTGGATAAAAGTACATTACTTTCCAACAATTGGTATTGCAAATAAAGCTACTGACAACTAGAGCCATTTGGGGAGATTGGATGTTCTCTTGTTATAACTTTTGGAGCATTTTATATCACTTGGGGAAACCTTAGAGGTGTTTTTCAGCAGTGCTGTGTAAGATGAATTTCTCCTAACAGTCTATCTCATTGTTATTACAGACGAGTTCAGCTTGAGTAGTCAAGAAGGTAATATAACTGCTAATGGCACTTGGTGCTAATGGGTAGTGGAGTAGCTTAGGTTAACATAAAGAACAGTTAGGTGAAAGTGTGGGACTGGCCACAATTAATCTCAAGTAGAACCCAAATAAAGACAAAAACCACAAGTGTAAATAATGGCATTCTCTAGTTAGTTCAAAGGAAGACAAGTTGAGAATTATTTTTTAATTTCTTTTAACTGCAATATGAAAAATCCCCATTAAATTAAGTTCTTATCAATTGGCTGATAATAGATCTACCTCATGATGCTGTTACCTGTAATGGTCATCTCTGTGAACTTTCTAAATTTTACTGTTAAAGGCTGAAATGAAGCTACAGATAAATTCTCTTAAGTTTTTATTAATGCATTATGCAAAAGCAGTATCCTTTGTTTTATATGATGCTAAATACATATAACTAATGTATGTATATAATTTATATATACTCTAGTTATGAAACAGAATCATAAAAAGAGACACATGAATTCATTACTCAGCTTAAGAAATAGAACATTTTTATTACTTTCGAGGTAGCCTGAAAGTCCCTTCCCCTTCTGATCCCTCCTCCTTGTAATTGTTATCCTGGCATTTTCAATGTTGTTTTTATTCTATCCACTTTGTCATTTTTTTTCTTTATTTCTTTTATTTATTTATTTTAGAGAGCATGAAAGGAGGAGCAGGGGCAGAGAGAAGGAGAGGAAGAGAATCGCAAAGAGACTCCCCACTGAGCAAGGAGCCTGATACAGGGATCAATCTAAGAACCTCAAGTTCATAACCTGAGCCTAAATCAAGAGTTGAATGCCTAACCAACTGAGCCACCCAGACACCCCATTTTGTCCACTTTTTAAAAGATTTCATTTATTTATTTGAGAGAGAGTGAACAAGAAACAGACCATGATCAAGGTGGAGGGGCAAAAGGAAAGGGAGAATGAGGCTTTCAGCTGAGCAAGGAACTGGATGCAGGGCTCAGTCTAGGACCCTGTGATCATGACCTGAGTGGAAGGCAGATGGTTAACTAACTGAGCCACCCAGGTGCCCCTTTCTTTCATTTAATTATGGTTTTCTACATACATATTTCATATCTAAACAATATGTTGCTCGGTTTTACACTTTATAAAATATGTTATACTGTACATTCTTTCATTATTATTTTTAATTCAGTTGTTACTTTAATTCAGGTTACACAAAAACACATAAAGAGGCAAATTGTACCACAAGTCTTGACATTAAAAAAAAAAAAAAAACAGTTCCCACCTCAGTATCCACTCCCAATTTCAGCTTTTTACATGGATTTTTAAAATCCATTATTTACCTATATATCTTTAAATAATATGCTTATATTACTACTCATTGGCTTTTTCAGTTTTAAAAAATACTTATCTATTCCCACTTTGAAATATTAGAACTTGGTTCTTTCATACATGTCCTATCTCACCACCTATATACTGACTCTCCATTGCCTGGATCCTCCCCTCAGTAGACTTTTGTCAACAGTTAGATAATATATGGCTAGATCACTAGTTGGAGTTCATATAATTACGACTATGTGAACACCATCCATAGCCTCACTACATGGTACAAATTTACTGCACAATGTTGAGTTTTCCCTAAAATTAAAATTAACTTACTTTTTTATTCATTTAGTTTTCTATGTGCCCATAATGAATTCAACTCACAAAGTTCCCCCTGTTTTGTAAATCTCTTTTTAAAATGTTCAAACCTGGGCAGCCCAGGTGGCTCAGTGGTTTAGCATCACCTTCAGCCCAGGGCATGATCCTGGGGAACTTCTCTCTCTGTCTGTGTCTCTGCCTCTCTCTCTCTCTCTGTCTCTCATGAATAAATAAATAAAATCTTTAAAAAATAAAATAAAATGTTAAAACCTATTAAATAGTCTATTATTTTCACCTTCTTGTAGAAATTTTCCAACCTGTTCCAATCTGGAAGGTTCACAGGTGTCATTAGATATTTCATTCTAGAAACTGTCATTCTACAGTCTATCTTTGCTTCTCTGTTGCAGTGGATCTCCTAAGTTCCAGATCTTTCTTTCTCTTAGTTTACATCCTTGTTTTGCTGGAGCACATGTGCCAGTAGCTTTGTAGGAAACGATGTATGGATGGTAAATTTTGATACAGGAAATCTAGAAGTGTCTTTGTTGACTGGTTATAAAAATCTAGGTTGGAAATTATCTTCCTTTGGAATTTTGAAGACATCAACTACCAGTCTTGCTACTGAAAAGTCTAGAGCTTTGCTGTGTCTTGATCCTTTGGATGAAAGTTGTAGTTTTCTCTGCAAGATTGTAGGGCCTTCTCTTTGTTGTAAATATATTGAAAGTTCATGATCATGCACCATTCCAAGATAGGGGCTGTTTTCATCCATTCTGCAGGGTGCTTGGTGAGTCTTTCAATCTGGAAAATCATGTTCAGTTCTGAAGAACTTTCCTTCAACTGTTTTATTAATAGTTTTCTTCTGTCCTATTGTTATGGAATGATTATTATTTAAGATGTTGGATTTCCTGGTCCAATCTTTTTGTTTCCCTATTTTTTTCTCCTGTTTTCATTCCCTTTGTCAATTTCTATTTTTTCTGAAAGATTTATTCAACTTTTCTTCTTATTCCCCAAATGAGCTTTTCATTTCTGCCATCAAGCTTTTACATTTCCCAAGAGCTCTTTCTTTTCTTGGACTATTTCTTTTTTATAGCATTCTGCTATTTAATAGATATGGTTCTTTGCATACCTGAGAATCTCAAAGTTTCTTTTTCTAACATGTTCTCTACATGCTCAGAATTGTTTCACCTTCCTTTTTGTTTTCTTGATCTCTGTCTCAAAGTCTGGAGATCCATTTCTGCCTGTTCATATTTGAGAGTGATGTGCTAAATAGTGTATGGGAATTTAGTTATGTGCATTAAAAAATATCTTTCCCAGGTTTATGGTTTCTCTTTTCACTTTTTTATTTAACTCATGAACAAACTTTCCTAAGCTGAATGTGGCATATTTCAATTTTTTCCCTTAGATTTTCTGCTTTTTATTTCTTATCTAATAAATTCCTTTTGATAATAAATATATTTTCCTATATTGTCTTTTTAAAGTCTCATACTAATAGTTGTGCTTTTCACTTTTAAGTCTTTAATTCACCTGGGATTAAATATTGCATATGATCAGAGACAGGCATCCAATTTCATCCTTTTTCCATATGGATAACAAACTGCTCTAGCCCCATTTATTGAAAACTCTATTCTTTCCTCGCTGATAACAATGGCAGAAATGTCTCAAGTTTTTGGCCCTATTTCTGGGCTCTCTATTCTGTTCCATTGTTCAAATTGTCAATTTCTTTGTCAATACTATATAGTTATATAATAAGACTTAATAGGACAGGTTTCCCTACCTTATTCAATATCTAGAATAGCAATCTAAAAAGAAAAGGCAGGGGAGGGTGGGGGGAGAACAGCTTCTAATGTGAAATAAATGGTAGGCTTGACTTCATTCATTCATTCATTCATTCATCAAAAATGTATTAAGTATTCACCATGTTTCAGACAAGCTCCAGAAATTAAAAAATAAATAAGACCCAATTTCTGCCCTAAAGGAATGAATAACCTAGGAGAGGAAACTAATTAAGAGTTACACATTAATTCTGTTAGAAGCAAGAATAAGGGATGCATAAGATGCTGTGTGCACAAAGAGGGAGGAAGTAATTATGCCCAAGGACAGTTAGGAAAATCTTGACAGGTTTGACCAATAAAGGGTAGAATCAACTTGGTCTGAAAAGATTAAATGGTATTTAATAGGAGAGAAAATAGAAGAATTACAGGCAGAGGAGATTCCATAGAGGTATGAAAGCCCATCATCTTTTTCATAATAAAGAGTCAAGCAAAGGAGAAGATAAGGTTAGGAAGGAGGTTGTGGCCAGATGGGAAAAGACATTGTCTGCCCACCTGAGATATTCGAACTTTACCCTCTAAACAGAGGAGTTGAAGTGGAAGGCGATGTCACTTTTGTTGTGCATTTGGCAGCACAAAAACCAGATCTGAGTAGAAGATGGAGAAGGCAGTATGTATGGGGAGGCCAGTTCTAGGTTCCATGTCCATGGGAGAGATGCTGAGGTCTAAACTTAGGCAGGAATGAAGGGAGTGAAGAGAATGTAACAGATCAGGAAACACTTGGAAAGAGAAAGAAGGAAGTTTGGTAAAAGTGGTTGTCAATATAAAGGAAAGGGTGGAGTAAAAGACAGTCAACTTTTGAGCTTGGGTAGCTAAGTGGGTAGAGACATCACTCACCTTTAAAAAACAGAAATCAAAATGTATTAAATGTATTAAGTATTCACCATGTATTAAATGTATTAAATGTCTGGTAGAGGAAAGGGACAATCCAGGATTTTAAATTTGATCATGTCAAGTTTAAGGGCCCCCAGGACACCCATGTGGAGAGATAGGGAAGCAGTTAGAAATACAGGTGGAGAGCTTAAGTTACCCGCTGTCAAAACCTTAAACATACCCAAGTGTCCTTCTCATTACTTGAATAACCTGGATCCTCGAATGTACTAAATTATTTTTCTATATATGACAAATTTTCCAAATGAATACATTTAACTTTTCAGAATATTTATCCCCTATGCATTTTCAGCCTGAAGACCTGCATGGGACAGTACCTGCTCTGCTTTTCATGGGGAGCTGGTGTGGGGAGAGGGTGCTAGCTCAGTGACTGTCTAAGTACTTAGTAACAAGGAAGTGCTGCCATGGGAAAGAATATTTCTGATGAGGATATCCAAAACCAATTCTGCACTCTTAGAGAATCTCTGCCACAATGACAGGAATATAAGTGTCATTTAAATACACACCTTGTACCTCACCTCTTACAAAGGTTCTACCAGCATGCTTTAGGGTACTTTTCAATCATGAAAAGAATGAAATTGCAAAGAGAAAGAGCATGGGGTGCAGGAAGTGGGAAGTGTTCATGTATTTAAACCATAGGTTAGTTAAAAAGCTGTTGTCTTGTCCTGTGATTTGAGTGTGATGATTATGTTTCCAGAGTAAGATAGAATAATTTTTAAAATTATTTTTGAAAAAAAGTAAAAAGAGGCTGATTTCCAGCAACATATAAAACACTTAAAAATATGATGTTTTCCTTATTTCAAGAAATATCTATGGTACCTTTATAATGGTAGCTGTTACATTTTAAAAGTGCACTGTCATCCTGCAGGAATTAATTAAACAGTCATTGCCTTTGCCTTAGATACAAACTTCAGATATAGTGCATGAACATCATCCCCTGCTTCAGGGGGATGAAACTAATCAGTGCTATGTGGTGGATAAAACAAATTATAATCTATAAAATGTGGGGTGGTTACTACAAATCCAAGTCAGATCTCACTGTGGCAAGCCACTAAGGAAATGCTTGTTGCCTTGTAGTATAAGCATTTAAGAGTACCCATATTGTTTGTCATGAGCAACCTATCAGCCTGAGTATTATAAATCCTTTTCCTATGGCTGTTATTTACACTGGAATATATTGATTCAAACGAGATTTGACTTCTATTGCCAAGAAAGGTGAAACCAGAAAACATGAAGGTGTGCCTGTAGACTAAACAGTTTTCCATCCATCACATTGTCCTTCAGGCTTATTCCTCACCAAATCACCAAGCCACCAAAAGAACAAAATGTTATGCAAAGAGACTGGGAAACCTACTCTTTAAAACTTGATTCATGCTCTCCCCTAACATAAGCATTTTCCCCCATTTAGCTGCTAAGAAGTACAAGAATACTCAGATATCAAATAACAGTGAGTCATATTTAAACTTTGACGCTTGTTTTGGGGGTTTGAGAAGCCATTCATTGATCAGGAATAGGGGGCATCTTGTGAAAGTCTTCCCCAGCAATTCCAGGCAGATTTAGTGCTTGGTGCTCACTGCTCCAAAATAGCACTTCTTCCCTTGCATCACAAGGTATATCTTTACACATGGTTCCAGCCCATCCTGTGAGCTCCATGGTGGCAGACCTGGGTGCTCCTAAGTGCTTCCTTGGTGTTGGAAGTGGTCCCTGCTCCCCAGTAGGGATCCCTGAGAGTGGATCAGCTGCTAAGCTTCCCATACACTGAGACACCTGCTATCCAACTAGCCTGTTATGGGTTGAAGGATGTCCCTCAAACTGCAGATGTTGAAGTCCTACTCCCCAGAATCTTAGAATGTGATCTTATTTGGAAATAGGGTTGTTTCAGATGTAATTCGTTAAGTTGGAATGAAGTCATACTAGATTATTAGGAGATTGGCTCTTCATCTAATATAACTGGTATCCTTATAAAAAGGAGACGTTTGGTCACACATAGGCAATGAGAATGCCATGTAAACATGAAGGCTGATCAAGGCAATGTACCTACAAGTCAAAAAAGCCAAAGATTGCCAGCAAACCCCCAGAAGCTAGAGAGAACCCCTAGATTCCTCCTCACAGTCTTCATACTTCTGCTGACCTTGATCTGAGACTTCTGGCCTCCAAAACTCTGAGACAATAAATCTCTATTTTGGAAGCCACCCAGCCTGTGGTACTTTGCTATGGCAGCCCTAGCAAACTCCTACAAAGCCCATAGCCTAGAAAATAAGGAAGGGAATGACAAGGTTTATTATTATCAGTTCATAAGAACAGAAATGACAGCTTTCTAATGGCAAAATTAATCATTTTTAGATTATTCACTTTATAGCCTTCTGATTCTTAAACTTGTAATTGCCATATGTGGTAATAGAAAGTGGAGTGAGAAAAGGTATGATGGAAATGTATTCTTAAATGAGGGATGTATATTACACTGATGGATGGTTGATGGATATATTTGAGAGAATGAGGCCCTATTACAGTAAAACAGGCTCAGAGCTATACATAATCTAAACATATTGGTACCAAGGGCCCAATACATAAAGCTTCTGCTTTGATATTAAACTGATGCATGTGTTAAAAAGATACTAAAGACAAATGTGCCCAAATAATCATAAACCAGATTTTTATGAGTAAAGAGGAGACACATGAACTCACATATTTTGCTTCTGCATCACTATGACCAGAATTGAAAATGGAAAATCAATAATACTGACAGGTAAAATTGACAACAAAATGCTTTATTCTGGGGGTGCCTAGGTGACTCCATAGGTTGAGTGTCTGCCTTCAGCTCAGGTCATGGTTCCAGGGTCCTTGGACAGAGCCCTGAGCTGGGCTTTCTGCTTAGTGGGGAGCCTGCTTCTCCCTCTCTGTTCCCCTCGCTTGTGCTCTGGCTCTCTCTCTCTCTGTCAAATAAAATCTGAAAGAAAGAAAGAAAGAAAGAAAGAAAGAAAGAAAGAAAGAAAGAAAGAAGAAAGAAAGAAAGAAAGAAAGAAAGAAAGAAAGAGAGAGAGAAAGAGAGAGAGAAAGAGAGAGAGAAAGAAAGAAAGAAAGGCTCTATTCTGGAGGCTCAGGAGAAAGGACTGAAAGAGCACAAGATTTGGTGTCAGATAGAGCTGGGTGCTTATTCTTGATCCTGCTGCCTCCTAGTCATATGACCTGTCACAAATCATTTAACTCTCAAAGACTCCATTTCATTACCTGAAAAATGGAGATAATAATACTTCCCTCAGAGAACCAACCTGAGGATCAAGGGAGACAATATTGCTACAGTGACCAGCAAAATGCCTACAACATGCTTAATAATGATATTTAGCAAGTAGTAACTGCACATTTTGAATTTTTTCTTGTTACGACCACATGCAACTGTTCTGCCGAAACACCAACCATTCTGGCAATGTCAGAACAGGAGGTCCATTTATTGGAGTCTCTATGGTAATGACACCTGTGAAGACTAGCAGGATCATGGAAGTGGCTACCAACCCTTTCCTTTTTCTTTTCCTCCTTCTTTTCTTAACCACAGAGTATATCCACCTTGTGAGCTGGAGCCTTCCAGTACACTGGCATGGCATATACTTGGCTTTGAATGAGCTCTGGTTCAAGTGAATCCAGGGGAACCCTCAGTCAAAAAAACTTCCAATTATAAAAGACCAATTAAAAATAAAAGACTCAGGGAGCCTGGGTGGCTCACTCGGTTAAGTGTCTGCCTTCAGCTCAGGTCATGATCTCAGGGTCCTGGGATCGAGCCCCACATCAGGCTCCCTGTTTAATGATGAGTCTGCTTCTCCCTCTGCTCCTGCCCCTTCCCCCACTCATGTGCTTACTCTCTCACTCTCTCTCTCTCAAATAAATAAATAAAAGACTCTATGATTAGGAAAAGATGATTAAGAGACAAAGTTTTAGAAATGGAGACTGTACAGTAGACTCTTCTTAATTTCAAGGCAGTCTTTCTTTACTCACCAAAATAGAGGCTGCACTTTTAAACTTGATCCCGGTCAGTGTAGTCTTTGTGTGCAGTGTCTGAAGAAGCTGGGCCATGAGAACTGAAAATACAAAACAGGGAAAAGGCCTCAAGGAGCAAAGTAGGTTTCCTGATCATTTCTGGTGCATCCCTAGGCAGACTTTTCTTGTCAGGGAAATAATTGGGCTCCACTTAGATTTCCAGTCAGCAAGCTGGAAATTACACCAGCTAGTTTGGGGCTGAACATTTTGTTCAGAGGGAACTGACCCATCCACTCACGGGATGTCAAGGCACCAATCACTGAAGGGCTGGGTGGTTTTGAAGCTTCTGTTACAAATGCTCTCGTCATCCTGAAGCTCCATTTTTCTAGCTCCTTGGTATTTGAACTCTGCAAGTTCAGCACCACCATGTGTTTTCCTGAAAGGAGGTTAATATTTTCTGATTCGAATGTAGTGAATTACTCCAGGTAATATTCATCCATCCCCTCCTGCCGACTCTCTCTACCTCTGTGTTACCTGTTCTAATTGCCCATTAATCAGCCTTCAGCTTGCCAATAGGAAAACTCATCCACAAGGCTATGAACTTGACAGGATTAGGACAAATTAACCCAGTGACGTGCAGTGACAGGCTCAGGTTGTGTGACAAGCCCAGAATGCACAATTTGGTGGGCGGGTGGACATCTTTTAGCAGAGGGCTACAGCAAAGCTACTGATGGGAAATGTCCATTTGTCTTGTACAGAGAGAAGGTGACATCTTAGCAGTTTCTTCACTAACAGATAAAACACAATTTGGGTAGCTTTTACATTTACTACTCCAAAATCAAAGACATATAGACAATTTAAGAGGTACATAAGACCTTATGTGTATATAATCTAAATCCCTAGCTTTGTAGATGAATAAACTGAAATCCACATGGGTAAAGGTGCTATATAGATGCACATAGGACTAAAACCCAAGCCTCCTCCTTCTAACTTAAGAAATCCATCCAGGTGTAAGAAATAGATCATTTGAAATACATACAGTGTGTCTAGATTCCAGTATTATCCATCCAGTCACCCAGAGAGAAAGGCCATCCTTGCCCCAGAAGCTATAGACTTAACGAAAAAGGCCAGGGCTCTGCCTTAGTTTCTCCCTTCCCTCTTCTGGAACAGGGCACTTGCTCAGTCCTGAAGAGCCTTAAAGTTCTCTGTCGCTCTAAACAAGGACTTCAGACCCTATCTTCCTGGGCTGGGATCTGAGCTGCCAAGCAGCCCCAGCACCGAGCACACCCTGAAGGGGGACACTACAGATTCCTAGAAAACCAGCTGGAGGGTGTTTCTCTCTTTTAACAAGTCATTAATTTGACTGAAATGGACAAAGGGAAAGAAATGTAAATAACTATCATTTGACACAAAGAGCTCCACTAATAAGCAACTCTCTTAGTTTGGGCTCCTACAACAGAGTACTATAGCCTGACTGGCTTCAATTTTTTTTTTTTAATTTTTAAAAAAGATTTTATTTATTCATGAGACACACAGAGAGAGGCAGAGACACAGGCAGAGGGAGAAGCAGACTCTCAGTGAGGTGCCTGATGCAGGACTCAATCCCAGGACCCTGGGATCACGATCTGAGCCAAAGGCAGACACTCAACCACTGAGCCACCCAGGTGCCCCTGGCTTCAATTTTTTTAAAAAAGGCATTTGTGTCTTTCAGCTCTGGAGCCTGGAAGTCTTGAGATCAGGGTGCCAGCATGGTTGGGCTCTTAGGGGAGGGTCCTCTTCCTGAGTCCCAGATGACAATCTTCTGGTCGTGCCCTCCTGTGATAGAGAGAAAAGTCATCTCCCCTGTCTCTTCTTATAAGACTCTCATGCCATCATGGGGCTCCACCCTGGTGACCTCATCTAATCCTAATCACCCCCAAAGTTCCCAACTCCAAATACTATCATGTTGGCATCTGGTGTTTCAACATATGAATTTGAAGGGGATACAGACATGCAGTCTGTAACAGCAACTTACAGGCCACCCCACGAAACCTTCCTTAGAGACCTACAAAAATATTTTATTGCTAGTACTTGTTTATGAGAGTGAAGTTCTACCTGGAGTCAGTGGATGGAACAGAAGAATCCTTCAAGTTCCTGCCAAACTTGATATTGAATTTCTTTAATGTAAAAGAGTGAGATTTTTAGGGGGAGCAGTGGTTTCTGTGGGCCACCAACGGCCATGGAGGAAAGTATTGCAGCTGGTGAACAACATTGCCACCTCTGGTCTCTCCCTGTGATTCTTCTTTATCTGGAATGTCCAGCTGCCAAGTTCAGACTTCTCAGACAGAGACGCAATAACTCTTGAATAAATATACTTGAAGCACACAATCATTAACATACGTGTGTAGCTTGGGACCTCTGCATCCTCTGTACTAGCACGGTAGTCGGCTGGCAGGCCCATTCCTGGACCTCTCTGCTCAGTACCTTCTGTGATGCAGAACCGCTTATTTACAGAACTGCCTGTCTCCTAGGAAACGGGAAAGCCTTTGAGGATGGAAATGAGATGGAAATAGTTCGTGGATCTCAACCTTTACGTAGAACAACCTGCCGTCCTTTATGTGATCTCACTTCTTTTGGAAAAGAAATTCAATGTTAATATTTTCAGGATTTGAATGAAACTTTAAAATCTACCCTTGTACATTTTGGTTCTAAATTTTTATTAGAATGTCACCCTGTTATAATATTGCCCAAAATTTGGACACCTGGGTTGCTCAGTGGTTGAGCGTCTTGTCTTCGGCTCAGGGTGTGATCCCAGGGTCCTGGGATCGAGTCCTGCATCAGGCTCCCCACAGGGAGCCTGCTTCTCCCTCTGGCTATGTCTCTGCCTCCCTCTCTGTGTCTCTCATGAATAAATAAATAAAATCTTTAAAAAAAAAAAAAAAGCTACACATTGCCCAAAATTTCACAGACTCTTTTTTTGCGAGTAGGGTTTGGGAGACATTTATAACTGGAGGAAGTAGTCACTAGGATTGGTAGAGAAACTAGGAACCCCTTACATCCTTGAGGGTCAATATTCCACCTACCAAAGAGGCCACGTTGCAGCATGAAAACCATGTCAGCCAGCAGCTCACATGGCGTAGGCTTGCTTGCAACAGGCTCTTCCTCTGCATGGCCCAGGACTTACAGGCGCCCTAAGAATGAGTATCTTTCTTACACTTTGAGCCCTAGGCAGGTGCCCCTCATAGGTACGTCACTCTAGTCTCAGGCCTGACCTGTATGACTTACAGGTAACATTGAGCCTTCTATCCCTAACTGGTAATGCATCTCAGCATCAATTCATTGTCAACATCCATGTTTCTGCCTGTGTGGTCCAGGGCCAGCAGCACCTGCATCACGTGGGAATTTGTTAGGGATGCAGGTTCTCAGGGCTTGGTTTACACCTGCTGAATCAGAAACTCTTGGGAGACCAGACCTATCTGTGTTCCCTTCCAGTTGTTTCTGATGGAAGCTTAGGTTTGAAAACCACAAGTCTGGAGACAGGGGAGGTGGGTTTTCTTTGTTTGAACGGTTTGTCCAATTTTCTGAAAATAAACCTCTCGGAACTGCTGCCACACACACCCCTCAAATATTCCACAAACCATAGTCTGTAAATTGCTAGTAACAGTCCCCTCCCCAGGCCTGACTCACATTTTTGGAATATGATAATCCCATCACCAGCATCCTATATCTGGAGGGAGGTCCAGATACATAAGGAATCATGAGAAAAAACAAAGGAACTTAGACTAAGAAAAGAGAAAGAAGATTAAAGATGGACATGATACATGACTTCAGATATTTTTAAGGACCATGATGTGGAGGGCTTAGAATTATTCCTTATTTATAGGTTAGAAGCAGGACCAATAAATAGGAGTTACGGGGACCCATATTTGTGCCAAACGATAAGGAAGAGCATCCTGATGCTCATAGGTGCACGTATAAAACAGGAGGCCTCGAGGGATAATAGGTTCCTCATCACTGCTCATGTTCAGCCAGAGGCCATAGGATTCCTATCAAGAATATGATAGAACAATGGCACCTGGGGATGCCTGGGTGGCTCAGTGGTTAAGCATCTGCCTTTGGCTCAGGGCATGACGCTGGGGTCCTGGGATCGAGTCTCACATCAGGCTCCCTGCAGGGAGCCTGTTTCTCCCTTTGCCTGTGTCTCTGCCCCTCTCTCTGTGTCTCCCATGAATAAATAAATAAAATCTTTAAAAAGGGGGGGGGCAGGGATCTCTGGGTGGTGCAGCGGTTTGGCACCTGCCTTTGGCCCAGGGCACGATTCTGGAGACCCGGGATCAAATCCCACGTCGGGCTCCAGGTGCATGGAGCCTGCTTCTCCCTCTGCCTATGTCTCTGCCTCTCTCTCTCTCTCTCTCTCTCTCTGTGTGACTGTCATAAATAAATGAATAAATAAATTTTAAAAGGGGGGGGCACCTGGGTGGGTCCATCGGTTAAGTGTCTGATTCTTGATTTCAGCTCAGGTCATGACCTCAGGATTGTGAGATGGAGCCCTGTGTTAGGCTCCACACTGGGTGTGGAGTCTGCTTAAGATTCTCTCTCTCTCTCTCTCTCTCCCTCTTCCTCTGCTCCTGCCCACCCCCATTCTATCTCTCTAAAGAAATAAAAGGGAAAAAAAGAATATGATAGAACAACTTCACGATAAGCCAAGAATTGCCCTCGGTTACCTTAAGGTTCTTCTGTCATTCTGCAATCTTAGTGCCCTACGGATAATAAATATCAGCGCATATAGGAAGGAGGGAAAGGAAGGAAGGAGGAGGAAACAGTGAGAATAATCCTCAAATTATTTATATCATGATTCTTATATTTGGTTTGCACTTGTATTGACTAAGTAACATCAAGTTTACCTTCCTACAATGTGTTGTGTGGCTATCATGTTCCTTTTTATGGTTAATATGCATCTGTGAGCACACGTAAACTAAGAGGGGGAGAGGCAAAGCGGTGATTCATTGATTTATGCAAGACGTGCAGATGTGTGCCGTCACCAGGTGCTGGCAGAGTAGGTGTTAGGGGTGCAGGAAAGAATTAAGTCATGGTTTCTGCACCAAGCTGCTGCAACTGGCTTGGGACTGGCCACGAAGATAGAACCCTAGAAAGGAAGGCTCCAAATGGATGAAACCTAAGGTATGATGGTTAATATCAAGGCAGAAAAATTAAATTCACTGACTAGAGGCCCATTTTCGTCTTCTTACTTTTCAAAAATTACTTGAGCCCTTCTTTCCTTTACAGGTTTCTTTCTTTTCCTTATATCCCCTACCTCCAGTCATCTTACAGCCCTATCTTTTTCTAACTCCGGTCACACTGTAGAAAACATTGTTTTTAACTGTTAAATTAACATTTTTAAAAGAAGGAAAGGTAGGTTTCAAAAAAATGGAAAGTTGGATAGTCCTTTTTTTAGTGTGGGTTTAAAGGAAGAGTTAATATTTTTATCATTAGCAAGCTGAGGAGGTTAACTGGTGGTCTCTAAAAGGTGTCATTTGTCTTCAGCTTATCTCCTCAGTCCCTGACATGTGAGCCACTCCAGACTCTCAGGAAGTGTTTTAGATTTTGAGGAAGTTTGGAAATCACACTCAGATTCACATGCATCAAACAGACTAATTTCTGATATTCTGGAGGCGCATCCCGGTCCCTGCCTCCCGCCAGTCCGGCCTTATAGGGGTCAGTTGTTACCATATAGTGTTGTGGTCCAGGACATTAGGCTGGGTGTCTGATCTCTCCCTATGACAGCCCTGGAAATTGCCCGGTTTGAATCACTCCCTGATAACTATTGTTGACTTCACATTTGTCCTTTTGGCACAGAAAATCTAGTCAGAATTGGGTGGGGAGAAAACCTCCCTCTGGGTTACTCCTGCTCTTGAGATAACATTGGACTAAGAACACGGTCTTCCTGAGAACTCAGCCTGTGCTTCCTCTCTGCTTTCCTTTGTGTGCTTGTCACTCGGTGAGTGCACACGGGAGGCTTGAGCAAGGAGCCCCCAGCTCCCAGGAGGTGGCTCGGTCGTGCCATCTTTGTATATGAAGAACTGCCTGTCTTGCATCTGTTCCAATATTATGTTTAAAAGTCTTCCTGCCTTCTCTAACGATGCTGTCTGCGCTGAACTCTGTATATATTGAGAGGGGAAGAAAGGAAACACCCGTGACAGTCATTGTGCTATCTGTTCAGGTAATTTATCCAAATATTCAGATTAATGTAAGCAATCTTTGTGTTCTTGATTTGCTACACGTACTGCCAGTGTGCCAGTGTGTTCAGAGCTGAAAATGCATTCTTCACGAAGCTGGTGTTGCCATTCTCTCCTTCTGCCCCTATTGTCTTTCCAGCTGCGTAAAATGTTCTTCTCCCTCTCTCTTCCCTCTCTTCACTTTTCACTCTGCCTGCCTTGCTAACACCTCTCTTGTATCCATTCCCCTGTCTCTATTATCCTAGCCAGGCCTGCGGTTTTCGGAGCTGAAAAAAACCACCTGGTCCAACCTTTTGCTTTTTATACAAGGAAAATGACCTAAAGAAATGAAGTTAATGGTCCTGGCTTTAGGACGATAGCTTGGATATGACCCTACTACTGCCTCTCTCCAAAACTATCCACAATTGCACAGCGAGGTTCTCTATTTCCATCCATCCGGCACACAGATTCCAGGCTGTTTTTCCTGAAGCTCTGCTGCAAGGCTACTCCTCAGCTCAAAACCCTTCAGGGGTCCCCCACAGCCTCCCAAATAAAGTTCAAACCCGAGCATCACCCAAAACCCTTGCATGCAGCATTCAGTCACGTAGGATTCAGAAATAAAACCAATTTGTTCATATACGGTTGACCCTCGAACAGCATGGATTTGAACAGTACAGGTCCACTTGCCATAGATTTTTTTTCAAAAAAATTGTTTGGAGATTTTCAGCAAACAATTTTCAAAAAAATTGTTTGGAGATTTTCAGCAACCTGAAAAAACTCACAGATGAACTGCATAGACTAAAAATATCAAAAAAATTAAGAAAAGGTAGGTATTATTGTGAGAATACAGTATATAATACATGTAACATACAACATATATGTTAATTGCTCTTTTATTTTTATCAGTAAGGCTTCCGGTCAATAGTAGGCTATAAGTTTCAGGGGAGTAAAAAGTTATGGATGAATTTTTCAACTGCACAGGCTTCAGTACCCCCAACACCTCACATTGTAAAGGTAAGGGTAAACTCTATTTTCAAGTTGTTAGGCAGTGTACTTAGAATGCTATAGTTTCACCAAGCCAAATGTTAATTTTTTTTGTTGATCTTCTTTTGTCATATACAATTATATTAGTCTTGTTACGATACACAACTTAACTGCTATGATAAGCCATGTAACTGTCACCCACTTGAAAGCATTTTGAATTAATTACATACTACTTTTCATTTGACACAAAAATATGAAACAAAATAAAAATCAAATAAAATTTTCTTCTAGAACAAGTCTTACTCCCCTTCTCCGCTCCCCCCATCCCCATTTACACACAAAAGCTTAAAATTATCATAGACTCATCAAACATTTACTGCCATCTTGTGGACAGGGACACATTATCCAAACACCTAAATGGAATTGGAGCAGCCCTTTGCTTTCTTAGCTCAGCAGTCCGTCCGTGAATGTTCCATGATTCAACCAAAGGAAGCATCCTCTTCATTAATGAGACCATTTGCCCAGAAAGTGGTTATTCAAAGCCAGAGAAACATTTGTTAATTATTCTTTATCATCACAGAACCCTAAATGGTTGTCAGAAATATGCATATAAATTATCTTCATTTTCTCATTCCTAATATCCAGGAAGGGGGTGAGGGCGATGTCAGAACATGGCAACTGGGTGATTTTTATAGGCTTTGCTTCTTGAATCAAAAAAGCCCAAGTTCTTTTTAATTAATGCATTAGCAATTAGAGGTTTGCACCCCAAAGAACACAATTTACTGTTGGTGATTCAATAGTCTCCCTGCTAAGTCAATGCTAAAGCTGAAGAAATGTGGGTTTCTCCACATGGATTGTAAAATCGGTATTTCACAGAAGAGACAACTAAGAAGCCCATATGTGGCCACCCACATATTGGAATTCAAATTAATTCATAAGCGGTGGGCATGAAATAGGAAGAATGAAATAAAACATTAAGCAAGCATCATTTCACTTTCTGTGGGAGGAGGGGACCCCATCCCTACAAATCTTTCTTTCCTTTGATCTGTATGGCCAATCAATGATCTCCTATTTCAAATGGCACAGGTGCTCAGAATACTGGCCTTCTGTAGGAAATATAGTCCTTATACAAATACTGAGCCAGACCATATCTACAAATGTGTTCACGTCATTATTATGTCTCCAGGGTGCTTTATTGTCTCCTATTTGGCCTGTAATGAGACTTCTATGTGGCATTGAACTTGTCTTAAAGAAATGATTTCTTATAGGCATAAAATTAGGCCTGCCAGAGAACCAGGGCACTTCCAGCAGAGCTGATTCAGTGGGCGGCACTTCCCCTCATGTGTGCTACCTCTCTCCTTTCCCTTCCCTGTTCAGCCTCCCCAGGGGATCAGGATCATTTGTGTTTTGCATTTCTTTCTTTCACCCTTGCCTGACTGTGTTAATTACTCTTAAAAAGTTGTTTAGATATTAGCTGTCAGATAAGGTCATGCCTGTCAGTCAGCAGAGAATTGCATATTCATATACTTATTCACTGAACCAAAATGTATTGACCGCTTACTATATACCAGATCCTATGATAGGCATTGGGATATAAAGATACAAAACCACTGTCTTCCATTGGCCCAGTCTGAGAAGAGTAAAACAGTAAATTGTTACAGAGCCACCTGAGAAGCCCAATGACAGAGTAATCTATGTGAGGTGAGTAGTAGGAGCTTGTAGTTGCTAAATATAAGGTGCGTGGGGGAGTAAAGAGGGGGTGATTATCATGGAATAGCAGAGGGAAGCTGAGTGGTAGGAGGACTTCATTCCATATTAGAGAGCAATGGAGAAGATACGTGTGAGGGAGCCAAGACTAGAATCAGACTAATTATGCAAACTTCCATTAATCTCAGCAACAATGATCAAACCCTGAGCTAAGCAGTGGAAATAGACAAGAGTAGTTAGATAATCAGCTCTTAAAGAGGGTGAGAGGGGATCCCTGGGTGGCGCAGCGGTTTGGCGCCTGCCTTTGGCCCAGGGCGTGATCCTCGAGACCTGGGATCGAATCCCACGTCGGGCTCCTGGTGCATGGAGCCTGCTTCTCCCTCTGCCTGTGTCTCTGCCCCTCTCTCTGTGTGTGACTATCATAAATAAATAAATAATTTTAAAAAAAAGAGGGAGAGAGAGCAGGACTTGGTGACAGGTGGAATATGGACTCTGACCATGATGCCCTGGTTTCCAGCTTGGGTAACTACATAGAATGTGGTGCCGTTTTTATGAGTGAGGAAATGGAACTTCTGAGAACAGGTATGGAAGTCAGGGCTCTGGAACCTTATGTCCAGAGACCAGTGGTAGGACACGTTTCAGGAAGGAAACGGAGAAGATCTGAAAAAGATTGATGGAACCCTGTCACTAGACCGTGGATTGACTCAGCAAGACACGTCTAAGGGAAGTGAAAGAATCATAAACCAGAAGACACAGCATTGGAGGAGTTCATAGAAACAATAATTAACCAGCACGTCTCTCGTTTGGCTGCATATTAGAATCAAATGAAGTTCTTCAAGAGCAACCAATGCCCAGGTGACATCCATGACCAATGAAAGCTCCCTGTGATTCAACAGTGGAGCTTAGATGAGGCCACTGACACAGATACAGTCCACCTCTCTTTCTAGAAGCTGAAATGGGAAAGAAGTGAGAAAGATTAAGGAGTACCATCATGGGAGGTTATTTTTAAGATGGGAGTTATCTGAAATGAAAGTAAGGGGGGACAAAATACCAGTTGAGAAGGAAAGAACAAAACAGGGAAGGGAACAATTGATGGTGAAAGTCTAAAGGGGAAGCAAAAAGAATGGGAAAGTATTTAGAATTTGTTTTGAATGGAAGAAAGGGTATCTGTAAGTGAGGTTGATGAGAGAAGATGGGTGTACATACAATTAAGTTTGTGGGTGGGAGAGGGAGAAGACTCTTCATTATCAACATGACAGTAATTAAATGCATCTTCAAACAGATCTGTTTGAAATGTGTCCTGCTGTGAATATACAAACTTGTTTTTTAAAAAAACATTTCAGAAGACTCATTGCAGGATGTACAGATTCCATCTGCTTTTTGCTCTGTCTTGAAGTCCCGATTCCTCACCCCGCCCCCATCATTACTCTGTTCTCAATGCAGAGTGGATCTTGCCAAGATAGGTATTGTTCTCTTTCTCTATCCATTACCATTTTGCCTTCTTCACCACCTTCACCCTTCACTGACACAAACTGTCATGAGCATGTTGTCATCTTAGATTTCAGGAGAAATCATCTAGGTCGTATCCTGAGCTCAGGACATTTGTGATCTAACAGAGGACAGTGATATAAGGGTAAAGAAGTGAAACATTAAACACACGTCCATGCTTGCAGACGATAAGCTCAGTCCATTTACTCTACATATTTTGTGGTGTGTATGTGTGTGCACTCACACAATGAGTTTGCAGAGCTGTATTTGTCTCTACCTTTTGTCCCATAACAGTTTTGCCCAGACTGACCAACAGAAGCTCCTTTTAAGATACTAAATTTTGATGAGGTACCTAAAGCCTACAAGCCAGTAGTTCTGTTGCTGTCCTTCACACTGCCTCCATACTGTTCTTGTAGCATCCTCTGCTGTAAAACTATTTCTGGATGACTCTGCCATAAGGGGAGTTGGTTGGATGGGCCACTGTCCTTGGTCACCTTCACCTCTCTGACCAGTATAGCTAAGCCAGGCAACACATGGGATGTCAGTTCAATAGGTGTGACAGGTCTAGGACCTTTGGATGGATGGCCAGCCTGGCTACCTCCTAAACTGACTTCCACACCTAGACCCATCCCCTGATTGTTTCTCTTCTGCTCAACCTGAACTTGAGAAGTTCAAAGAAGAGCAATGGGGAGCATTTTGCATTTGATATGTTGAAATTTAGACTCTTAACAAGGTCTATTTTAGGCTGCCGTCTCATGAAATAAACATGATGCACAATAAACTTTTATGATACCACACATGATCTGTTAACGAGATTATTATCTCATTTTCCTGATAGAATCATCAGAAACAATCTGGGCCATTGGGGAAATGCTTTAGGGAAATATAACCCAATAGAAGCTACCTAAAGATGTTTTCTTAACTATCTTGCAGATGCTTCTTTAAAAATTGTCTTGCAGCAGATAAGGACAGAAACTTTGGAATCAGACAGATGCACTAACCACTGACTATGTCACTCCTGCCCCAAGCCTGTCTTCATCTGCAAATGAGCAGTACTATCTGCTACCACATCACAGATTTGTTGACCTGTGTACTAAAATATTGCAAGTAATTAACACAGTGCCTGCCTCACAATAAGAGCTTGGTAAACATGAATTATGATTGTTTTTATTACTATTAGGAAAATACTTTTATTGAGGGAAGACAGAATGGAGAAGAAGTGAGATAGTGGTCTTGCAAAGTGAAGAGCAGAGTCTCGTGTTCTATAATATCCTTCAAATGCCACTATATGGAAAGAAGATTCCTCTCTAGTGTCCTCATCAGGCAATGTTCTTCTTTCTCTGAACTAAGGGGGTTTTGTTTCTTTTGTTTGTTTGTTTGTGTTTACTCTATGGAGACTGATTCTTATAAACAATAAAGTTTTCCTCTTCATATTTTATGCAAGAAAGCCAAACACAAGCAAATATCTAGGACTGTAGGACATGCTAGGCTCACTCCTGGCACCTTCTGATTTTCATATACTTTATTTTCTCTTTGCCTTATTTTTTGTAATTAAAATCTATATTAGGTAGCTTTATTATTATGTATCTCTATGTAAGCTGCTCTAAATCATTTTTGGGATAAAGAATATCCCTGATCAAAAATAAATAATGGATGACCATGTATTTTTTTTTTCTCTTGAGAGTCTAGTCTTGAATAATCCATTATTTATCCCAGATTTCAGCAAGTCAGACTCTTGCTCCAAGCCAGCCAAATCATCCAGGAGGGTGCTCCAGAATTACTGCCGAGGTCACCTTTAGGCGTGAATGGACCATGCATTTAAAATGGCCCATTCATTCTGCCCTTGGCACAGATGCTGTGGTGGTTGGTTAATTATTTTGATGCTAATATGTGTGTATATCTTTTTTAATGTGGATGCCAGATCGAAAATTTGGATTGAAACCAATAATCAACAGATGGCAATCACTCGGGGTCATGGCTGTCCTGGGCCAGATTTTCACCACTGCCTCTTAATAGAAGTCCCAATCTGGCCTGGTAGCAATTCCCCCAGTGTCTGCATGCCCACTCAGGACCATCGCACCGAGAAAGTCTGTGACCGCTCTCCTTCGGTAAGGAAAGTTTCTTGTATGCATCTGTGCGAGGATCCCAGAGTGGAGATTATAGAGATGTTTTCACCCTCGGTGTACTTGAAATGTCCTGTATCTTTTATTTCTTTGTATTAAGTGATGTTTCTAAAGCTGTCCTTTCTTAATAAAAGTCTCTGTCCCATAGACAGAGAATAGCATGAAGAAAGAATTATAGATAATTGCAAACAGATCTGACCTATGTCCGTAATATTTGAGTGATTCAACTTAATTTCACACATCTCTATTGAAAACATATTCTTTTGGGCACCTGGGTGGCTCAGTGGTTGAGCGTCTGCCTTTGGCTCAGGGAGTGATCCCGGGGGTCCTGGGATCAGGTCCCACATCAGGTTCCCCGGGGGGAGCCTGCTTCTCCCTTTGCCTATGTCTCTGCCTCTCTCTATATGTCTCTCATGAATAAAGAAAATCTTAAAAAGAAAAGAAAGAAAGCATATTCTTTTCAAGTCACTGCATGTGCCACAGGATGATGCTCTGGAGTTCAACCTTTTTAATTGTCATATACAATAATATAGAACATTTTGATGATTTTTTCCCATACTTTCTTTGTTGTTTTTAACCATTTTCATGCAATTCTAGGTATTACCTGAGGGCAGCTCTCTCTCCCCATTGGTAGCAATGCCCCAAATCAACTCTTAGGTGCTAAATGTCTTGGTGGGGACTTTTCGATAGACACTGGATGGAGAGAATATTCAGTTCAGCATGGAGTAAGCAAAAGGAATTTATTGGCCAGTATAACTGAAAACTCAAGGTCTGGAAGCTATTTCAAATGTTTTAATCCCGTGCCTCAAACAATGTCATCGGGACCACATCTCTCTCACAATCTCTGCTCTGCCCATGTGGGCTGGCAGCAATATCGGGCAGGTTCTGTCCACTTGGCAGCCCTGGAAGCTGAGTCTGACTTTCTCACATTTATAAAAGGAAAGAGATCATCTCTTTTCCCAATTGCTTCAATAAAAATCCTGAGATTCCTGCTGATTTGCTTAGCTTCAGTCACATGATCACCCCTGTATTTGTTTGCTAAGGGCTGCCATCACAAAGTATCATAGACTGGGTGGCTTAAACAACAGAAACATACACTCTCACAGTTCTGGAGGCCAGATGTCCAAAATCAAGGTGTCTGCAGGGTTCACTCCTTCCGTGGACTGTGAGGGAGAATCCATTCCATGTCTCTGTTCCAGTTTCTAGTAGCCTTGGCTTGTAGATTACATTCACCTGTGTCTTCTCATGGTCTTCCCTCTATTCATATATTAGTGTCCAAACTTCCCCCTTTTGTAGATAGAAACACCTGTCATATTGAATCAAGGCTCATCCTGATGACCTCATTTTACAGGGATTTTCTCCAAAAAGAACCTATCTCTAAATAAGATCACATTTTGAAGTACTAAGGGCTAGGATTTCAACCCATCTTTTCTGGGGAGTGAACAATTCAACTCATAACAGTCCCTAAATCAAACACTATATTAAAGGTATCAAAAGCACTGATCTGTCATTCTGGGTCACTTGAGCACCCCTGGAGCAGGAGTAGCCTCATCTCCATAAATATAAGTGGTAAAGTAAGAAAGGGCTAGCTCTCCAGGGAAGAACCGGTCTACTCCACCAAAAAAAGAGGGAATAGATAGTGGGCACACAAAAACAATATTTGTTACATTAAGTATCATTAAGTAGCATCTTCGTGCCCACAACTGGAAGGAAGCCCTTTATAAGTCCTCCTCCCACCAGGCTCTAGCAGCCTTTACCACAATCAGAATGGGCTCAGGAAGTCCCAAGCCACTTGCCCTCCCAATGAGCCTGCTGAGTTATCTGCCCTTAAAAGTTTCCTGACCTTATCAATCTTATGCCCATCTTTGCTCCTGGATGCTTATTTTATATACATAAAATATAAAAAGCTACATATTCACTAATATATATAGTGATATCTTAATATTATATAACAAATTCCTTGGCTCGGTATACCTCTTGTATAAATTAGAAACAGTCTTCTTTATGTCAGGGAATGTCAGCTCATATTTCTAAGTTTCTAGCAGCTCAAGAATGCATTTTTCTGACAATGGCTCAGGATACAGGCTGGTGTTTTGCCAGCTTGCTTGCTGTTAGTTCATTTCTTTAATAGCATCGTGGTGAGAGTCTTTTCAGAACCCAGGGACTCCAGCCTCAACCCTTTCTATTAACTAAAAAACCCTGAATAACCCTCCATATGGTGCTGCCACGGCATTTGATAAATACCTTGCTGATTATTTATGTGGCTTTAGACTTATTTTGACAGGTTGATCACATTAGTCTGTATTCCAACCAAACTTTTGTCACTGGGTTAAGTGATCTCCTGAATTTCTGCCACAGAAACTTGGGGAAAATGAGAATCAGGAAAGTACAATCTAAAACAAAAGCAGACAGAAGCAATTCTAAAAAGCAAGAAAAGGGACAAAACTCTCTTAGAGCTCCTGGTGAATATATTTGTACCTTCCATCAGCACGGCTCTTGACTGTAAACAGCTTTAACCACCAGGATCAATAAAGGGCAAGGCCAGGAGATAGTAATTATGCTAATTGGTAATGACTAGAAAGCAGGCAGGCTGCAGGATAAGCAGACAGCATCTCCAGAGAAACAGACACATTTGTTGAGGGGGGCGAGAGGTAGTACCCTCCGTGTGGTTTTTCCTATAATCCGTTCAGGAAATGCCAAATGCATTTTTTAGGTTCTTACCTCAATACATTAAGTCAGGCACTTCTGAACAATATCAAAGAAAGATATGACTGAGCACCTATCTTCAGGAAGCTTATAGCTTAGCTTACTCTACAGTGGTGCACAAGCATATGTGTGCGCACACATGCATGTACACACATAAACTCAGTCATTTTCACTGTAAAAGTCAAGAACTGAGAACCTAAAAACCAGGGTGTTGTCAAAAGAAGAAGGGACCAAAGTCAGACGGGATGAATCATAGAAAGCTTCTTGGAGGCACCACGTTTAGGGAGAGGCTTTGACTAGAGAGAGGATGAAGGCATCTCAAGGCCTTTCTCTTGATAAAGGAGCTTAAGAATTTGACACAGAAGCTGCACAATTGTCATTACATTATAGTTGTAAAAAACATTATATGTGGAAGTGTAAAAGCTCTCAAATATCATCCCTGTGAATGTAACATGGATGCCATCTTGGAACTAGTAACTAAACCGGTTAATCAAAATGTATGGATAGGTATCAAAAGAATAGATGAGCTGGTTAAAATTTTCAGTTAAGGGGATCCCTGGGTGGCTCAGCGGTTTAGCGCCTGCCTTTGGCCCAGGGCACGATCCTAGAGTCCCGGGATCGGGTCCCACATCGGGCTCCCTGCATGGAGCCTGCTTCTCCCTCTGCCTGTGTCTCTGCCTCCCTCTCTCTCTCTGTGTGTCTCTCATAAATAAATAAATAAATAAATAAATAAATAAATAAATAAATAAATAAAATCTTTAAATAAAATAAAATTTTTGGTTAATTATCCTGCCAGGCCTCTAGGAGATTCTGAACTTCCTAATAAACTTTGACCAGTAAAATTGTACACACAATATCCTTTGATCATTGGAATTATATTTAAGGCTCAAGTATTAATAAAGTCTAAATAAAACTTAGCTAAATGCATGAAAATTTAGAAGGACGATTGGAACCTCCTGGCCCTGTATATATCAAATTCATTTCTCTTAATTCCATCTTCAAATCATTAGCTTCAGTTATGAAAGAATCCTTTCCTCAGAAATTAGAATATAAAATAGTAGATGAAAAGTTTCTATTATTTTTATTCCATGAAAAAGATGTAGGGAACCATAAATACTACCTATATTCCACAAATTGTATTTTGGTGTTTAAGGAAAATTCTAAAACTTCTAAGTTAAATGGGTCAGATGCCAAGGATAAGATTCACCATAGAGCACCCAACTTCCATATATATCTTTAAAACACACGCACACATAAAAACAGCCCGGTCTATTTTGGAACTGTGAATTCTGTGTGTTGGGTGTCCCATGAAGATGGGTGGTATAGAAAGAGACCTGAAATGAAAGCTGTGCTAATGAGCAAGTCATTTCCCCTTCAAGGCTGACTGCAGCTTCCATTGTGCAGAAGAGGTGGGGTGGGCAGGGCTAGTGTGACCCAGATTATCTCCTAGAGTTTTAGAGTTCTAACACTTTCCAGCAGATCCTGGAAATGGGGAAATAGAAAACATTCATTTGCAGGGTTACATCACTGCTACCAGCAGGGGGAAGCACTGCTTAGATAATCACTCTATTTTTGCCCTTTCTTCTTTAGGAAAACCCACAGAAAAAAAAGGAATTTATTCCCTCAGCTCTTAGCAGCTCAGTAACATACTAGTGGACTAAAGCCAAGGAATGCCTTTGGTCCAAAAGATTTGTATTTTCAAGGCACCAACACCTCCCCAGTAGGTGTACCAACAACTCACATTTCCTTGTGGACACTTCATTGATACTACTTGTGGTTAGTCTTCCTTTTTATCTTTGCCCACTATTTATTTCCTACCTGTTCCTTGTCAGGCGGAGAACCATTTTATAAGAAAACTGAAAATCTAAGACACATAGGAAGATTTTGTCAATCTTTATGTCTTTAAAAATAAAGTCTCCTATTTGAAGTAGTGTTTCAAAAAGGGACTGGGCAAGAAGGCAACATGTCACACAATGAAGAGCAGAGATGAAAACGTATCACGGAAGGAAATGACTCTTCATGGAAAAGCCATGAATTGACCAGTGCTGCCCTCTGCTGCTGAACGGAAATGAGGCAGAAACAATAGAGTTCCTTGTTCTCTGAATCATATTTTATTTTAATGACGTAAATATTTATTGAAACATGTAACTTGCTTAGAGCATAATGCAAAACCACATCTTCCAGTTAATTCTTAAAGCTCAGATTCAATGATAGGATTGATTTTAACCTTATTTTCAAGTTAATTTAAAAATCACTAGAAACCATTTGTTCCACTTCATAAGAACGTATTATTTGACAGTAAATTTTAATTCAGATTATATGATGGGCTTTCATTCTGGTAAATCATGTACCCTTAAAATGTTTAATCTAAAATTAGAGACCTTTTTCCATAAAACAATAATACTTGGGAGCTTTGAACATTTAAATATAGTACCTAAAAAGCAACAGGGCTTGTCATCGGGGAACTATAGTCACTTTCATGAAAACACCTACGTACACTTCCTTCTTTTTTCTTTACCTTTCCTTTTCTTGGGCACCCTTCATATATGTAATCATTTCAGGCAAGGTTGCATGATGTGAAAAACCTGTGCTTTGAACTACATATACCAGGATTTAAAACCCAACTCTGCCACTTGTAATTTTCTTGACCTTGAACATCACATAACCATGTTGAGCCTATTTTGTCATCTCTGACATAGGGACAAATTCGATACTGATCTTATGAGGTTGTTCAGAAAATTAGTTGAGAAAACATGTAAAGCTGCAAAGTGAACAGTCAGTAATGGCAGCTAGCAGACTTTCCTCAAGGAAGCAGACAGTAGAAAGTCTCTAAGATCTCTGCCATTAATTCTTTCCCTCCTCGTATACATATGCTATTCCTCACATCAAGAGTCAGTGCCACATTCTCCTCCTCTGAATCTGGACTGGCTTTGCTCACTAGTTTGACTGGTAGAAAGCAGTGGCAGTGATATTTTGGGACTTCCAAAGCAAGGTCATAAGCAGTCTTGAACTTCTATGATGGCAAGTCTCTTGGACACTTGTTCCTGTGATGCATTTTCTCAAAACCCAGCCACCAGGCCAAGAATCCCAGGCTACATGGAGAGGCCTAATGCAGACATTTCAGCTGACAACCCAGCTGAGCTCCCAGTCAATAGCCATCATAAACTGCAGGCCACACGAGTGGGCCATCTTGGACATCTAGCCCTTGGGGGCCTGTAGACCACTCCAACTTCAGTCCTTATCTGACTGCAGCCATATGACAGATCCTGCATAAGAACTACCCAACTAAGCCCAGCAAATCCACTGAACTGTGAAGGATAATAACAAATTGTATTTCAAGCCACAAAATTTGGGGATGGTTTGTTATGTGTGCAGTGATAGATAACTGGAATAAAGCTACAGGGAACATTCCTATTTTAAAGAGCCACTAGTCGAAACCCAGAGAAATAGCTGGGAGGAGGGAATCTTACTATAAACATTTATCTGTAATTCACAGTTGTGTTACTCAAGTCATTTTTCACAACTTCCAGAAAAGCCCAATTCAGTTTTTGAAGGGACATATGGGAGTTCAATAAATGTTGGTTGGATGAATAAGGGAATGAGTGAATGAATAAATGTCTATCAGTCCTCTAGTAGAAAGTTTCTAACAACCAGCCGTCAATCAAGAAATTTCATTAGGAATCTATTATTTCAAAGCCATTTGGGGGAATAAGGCACACTCTAAGGAAGTTCAAGTCTTAGAAAGATCAAAAAAAGAACATTAGAAAATAACGATAATGTGCAAACTTGTTCTGCAGCAATGACAGAAAGAACATGGATTAGGGATGAGAAAAGGCACTTTTGTTGGTAGAGTTGTAACCCACAGACTTGTAACCCACACTGAACCCAGAAGTTTGGGTGGATGACAGAAAGGTCATTTTGTGTGAAGAAGATGTCTGGAAGCCAGGGCCAAGAGGGGAAGGTACAATGAGTAAGGAACAGAGATTCTGTGTAAGAGTTAGTACTGAATGTGGATAAGTGCCTAATATACAGAATGAGCACCAGTCAATAAGAGGTGCAAAGCTCAGCATAATCATTTGCCCCATCAGGACCATAAGAAATCATGAGGCCCCTTTGTTGGAAACTCTGTATGGAGTAGAGAGAGGAAAGAGGTCAGGGAGTGAGAAGTGGGGAGAAGCCTGTCCCTTGAGTTTGGAAGTGTGTGGGATGACCTACATCTTGTTCTCTTGACCTAAAAAATGTGCTTGAGGGAACTGGAATGGGGAGAGGGCAGTCCTCATTCAGGCCAAGGTAGCATCTCATAGTATGGTAATGGGGCATCGCCATTTGTGTGTATTGCCATGGCATTTTCAGAGGATCTTCATTCTCATTGTTATCTCATTAAACCCTAGGAAGCAGATAGAATAGAAAGCTCCAGTGTGGGTGTGGCCTGTCCAAGGTCACCTGACTAGTTGGTGGCCAGCCCAGACTCCAATCTTCTGCCTACAGGTCAGGTTCATACCAAACCCTCTGCTTTCTCCAGGTTTTACTGTGTCTGGAGCCCACCAGTGTCTCCAAATGACCTTGTTTACAGCACAAAATAATGCTACAAGGCTGCTCTTTAAAGCTATCTGAGAAATGGCGTATCACTCTTTGTTGGAAATAATGATACTGATTGCTAGACCAAAATAGAGGATGTCTATCACTGAAATAATTCAAAAAGCTATTTTTGTGGGTCACATTCTACGTGATAAAAACTGTCATTTCAGTTGACTTTAAAGGACACATCCCTCTGTAAATCCATACAGCGTGCTGTATTCTTGGTGGAATGGTGACACCTTCCACAAAGAGTGTATAAATGACTCTGATTCAGAGTGGAGGGAGAACAGATAAATAAAGTTGACAGTTCACAGAAGAGGTCTTCATTACTAAATTATTTTGGGAGGTTTTGTAAGTCGGGAAAACTAATCTGCAACTAATGCCCCTTCGGTGCCACTTATCCTGTATTCATCTCCTCACACCGACTATGAAAGAATCCAAACACAGAGTTTTGCCTCCCCATCATCAATTACAAATATGTCCTTTTTTTTTTCTCTGTGTGTGAAATTGCATTTCTTATAAATTGCCCCATGCTGGTGCCTTGTGAAGTAAACATCCCAGTTCCTGAGGCATCTGTCTGCCTTAGACAATGAGGGACACCCACCCTGTTGGTGCTCTCGGGCCAGGCTGGCCCCGTGTGTGGTCCCACACGAGTGGGAGGGCAGGGGACCTAGGAGGCCACATGCCTGGTTGTGAAGCTGTCCTTCTACATTCCATATTATTGATCTGTAAAGGTTGCTTGGCTTGCAAGAAGCTGATGGCCACAGACACAAATTAAACCAGTGTCTCTTCTGCCTGGTGTCTACAAAAACATCTTTATGAGCCTGTGTAGCAGTGATGGTCAGGGGTCAGCTGTGTTATGGGTGGCGGGAGGGCTGGTGTGCACACCAGGGGAAGGTAGGAATCATTACTGCATGCCCCCTGGAGACTGGTTCCCAACTAGAACACCTTCATGCTTGGGGCCAGTAGCTCAGAACCTAGTCACTGAATATGAGGTAAAGATTTGAAAGGACTGTGTCTTTCCAGTTGGCCATTTGCCAGATGACACAGAAAGTTGATATTTATGGGAAACTTTTTCTTTTAAAATCTGAAAGTTCATCTGATAGAGTCCATGGTAATGCTTATAACAAGAAGGACTTAAACATAATCACTTAAACTAATTTTAAACATTGGTAGCTGCATCGTTAAATGATCTGGGAAAAAAAGACATAGACAATGAAGACAATCTGCATTTTCTCCGTTTATTCTAATGCACAGCTCCATGTATATACTCCTGTTAGGAAAACCTGTGCAATTTGCTTCCCTTTATAGACTGTGTATGTTGAGTAGAGATGGCTTGATGGTGTACAAATCAGTCACTGTGTCACTAATTGCATTTGGTTTCATTGTGTTTCAATAATTCCCAGAAAGGGCACAGCTAACACTTGACATAACACTTTTTTTTTAAATGATTTTATTTATTTATTCATGGGAGACACACAGAGAGGCAGAGACACAGGCAGAGGGAGAAGCAGGCTCCCTGCAGGGATCCCGATGCGGGACCCGATCCCAGGACCCCATGATCACAACCCCAGCCAAAGACGGACGCTCAACCACTGAGCCACCCAGGTGCCCCTTGACATAACACTTTTATGTAACACTTGTTACACTTCCTTAACAAAATGAGTCCTTTGAATTTACTAGGAACTAAAAATATTATCAACTATTTGATCAGGTTATGCTTCAAAGAACATGAATTCACCAACATTCAGATTACTCAAAGCCCTAGTTTTCTGGGAGATCAGTATAGAGGTATTTATAGGCTCAGTGCATAGAAATGGTTTGCCTTTTACACCGTTTTCTAGTGTACAAGAAACACTATAGTTGCATTTCTTAGTATTCTTCAAATTGAGGGGCTACTGTTAAAGAGACAAAGGATAAGCCTTGGTAGATGTTGGCTATTGAGGTGGTGGTATCACCTCATGGGAATTGAAGTTAGGGCCAGACCTGATATTCTGCTTCTGATGTGCAGGGTGAGGAATTCCTGTCACTTCCCCTTGTTAGGTAGCTGCAAATGCTGCTATGACATTTTTAAACTAACCCCCCAACCTTGCCCTAGACACAGAGGGAGCACATGAATATGCCATTAGCCCCATGCTCACGGAGCTCCAACCTCGTCTAGATGGTCTCACAACTGCATCACATGCCCAGTGTCAGATGCCATTCCCTTCCTTCTCTGGTCTCCAACTAGGACTGGACTTAGCACATTATTTTAAGGTGTGCCTTGTACTTTTTATATGAAAAAGAGGGATCCCTGGGTGGCTCAGCAGTTTGGCGCCTGCCTTTGGCCCAGGGTGCGATCCTGGAGTCCTGGGATCGAGTCCCGTGTCAGGCTCTCAGCATGGAGCCTGCTTCTCCCTCCTCCTGTGTCTCTGCCTCTCTCTTTCTCTCTGTGTCTATCATAAATAAAAATAAATAAACCTTTAAAAAAAAAGAAAGAAAAAGAGACATGGATCTCTTTTTCAGATATCTCAGTTTTAATACCTACAAACTAATGCTTCCACGGACAATGGCTGAGTTTACTACACTGGGCTCAACAAAGTTGGAGACTGCAGATCCTCTAACTGGCTCATGTGACTTTGATTTTAACTAACCAAAAAGACATTTTTCTTCCCTTGAATATTACCAGGTGTTGGGTTGGACTGAACATATTCAAGAAAATTATAGCATTAGAATTTCCAACAGTGGATACTAATATTTGATAAAAGCAATATTTCCCACCCTCTCTCCAAGAATGAACTTCAGTTGTGGCGAGATGATCAATTTAAGGGGTTCTCTCCATCCTAATTGCCTCTGCAATGTGTCCTTCAGGTACCTATGGTACTTTAGCACAAAGTTAAAAAAAAAAAGGCTAAATATGAATCAGAATGAAGCACAGAGGAAAGGAAGCCAAAGACAGAAAGCTAAAGCCTGATTTTACTGTAGACTTTGCCAGAGAGATAAATGATGTCTTTGTGGCCCAAATATGTTGATACTTTAAGTAAAAGGCTAAGAAAACACCCTGGGAATTGGGATGGCATAATGGACTATTTTCTGCCTTAAATGTGCTGTGAGAAGTTTTTGGAAAAGATGGGATATCTACACTGCAAAGCTGAGGGAATTGGAGCCTCCAAATCCTCACTACCGCCATCTTTGACCATCAGTAACAGGGCTATGGAGCGATGCAAAAGTAATAGGATTGTATCGGCACAAAATGGGAGCAAATTGTACACTTTAAGATTCTATAGAATTGCTCAGAGTGAATCACAAATCTGACATTAATCTGTGTAGCAACTATTGCCAAGAAATTTAGACTCTGTCACTGCCACACATTTTATACTGCATTTTGCTTGACTTTTCAGATGGGTAGCTTTGATTTCAGCAAAATGTTTTGAGATCATCAAAACAAAAAGGTTTTCAAAACAAAGAATGATTTATTTGAGTGATAATTTCAATCTCTTTTGCTTCAAGGGAGGGGTTAAGAAAAGAGAATAAGACAGTGGAGAGATGCTACCTAATGGAGCATAGAGCAGGGACATGTCCTGGCACATCCATGCCTGGCAGGAGTGGCTCAGGAAACTGGGCTCAGGGTTCCTGTGTCTGTCAGAGGGCACCATCCACATATACATGGGGGTTGTCAAGTTCCAGAGACTTACTCTGCTCTTGACATTATGCCTGTGGTTTAGATAAACTGTCATAGATGGGCCATGAACTCAGGACCCAGTGTCCTGGTACTCTGATTTTTAGGCAGGAACAACTGAGAGAGATAGTCTTCTCAATTATCCTTTTTTAGTGTCTTGAAATGAATCTATCATTAGTTTTTCTATCTTAAACAGTGAGGAGCAAAACATAAAGAAATATGAATTACTAAGTCAAGGAATATCAGCCAGATAGTATTAGATATCTATTCTTTTCTGCCATTCAACTGTTGTCAGTCACTCATTATTTAACCTTAGCAAGGTTTCTGTGTTTATATGAAATACATTGATTAGACTATCTACCCTAGAGGTAGTCAGGCTTTGTCTGTGTCTCCTCAGTGGCGCTAGCACACAGCAACTTTTACCAACTTTTGATCCAAAGGCCTCTTAGGTATTCTGTTTAGATGGTTTTTTATACCTTTTAATGAAGAAAATTATTTTCCACTTAGAAAAGAGCATCAAAGGGTGCTTTTTTTGCATCTGGGTGGCTGAGTAGCTGTGGATGGCTCAGTCGGTCATGTATCTGCCTTCGGCTCAGGTCATGATCTCAGGGTCCTGGGATGGAGCCCCATGTCAGGCTCCTTGCTCAGTGGGGAGTCTGCTTCTCCCTCTCCCTCTGCCTGCTGCTCCCCCTGTTTATGCTCTCTCTACCTCTCTCTCTCTCTGTCAAATAAGTTAGAAAGAAAGAAAGAAAGAAAGAAAGAAAGAAAGAAAGAAAGAAGAAAGAAAGAAAGAAAGAAAGAAAGAAAGAAAGAAAGAAAGAAAGAAAGAAAGAAAGAAAGAAAGAAAGTCATGATATGATGGAAAGGGCATGGACTTTGAAGCGAATCAAACTGGGTTTGAATCTTGGTTGAATATTTAAATGATCACGACCATGTTATTGAAACTTTCTGAGGTTTTTAATCTGTAAAAATAATGTAGACCTTGCTTGGTTGTCAGACCATTAAATGAAGTAAGTAGCATGTAAAACTCCTAGCACATAGAGAGGTTGTGGTCTTCATTACTACCACATCAACCGTTTCCCTAATTTCACTATTACAACTACTGCCAACTGAGTGACCATGGGAGAAATCCAGGTAACACCCTGTACCTCAGCTTCCTCTTCAGCAAAACAAAGGTAACAATATCTACCTCCCAGGGCTCTGAGGATAATGAAACAGTATCATGTGTAGAGTGCTAAGGAGCATGGCATATAACTCAAAAATTGTCCCTCTTTTCTAGCAATAACAGGGAGCTCTCTTCTAGCAATAACAGGGAGCTCTCCAAGCACTTGTCATTCCCAGGCTAATAGTTCACTCTGATCTTGAGATTAGATTAGAGCCTGCAGGGTCACCCACCATAGATGCACTCTAACTTGGACCTAATGTCCAGATTTGTGTCCAGAAAAGATCCACACTCTACTATCAGTCTTGCAAGGCCTGAATCAGTCTTTGGGCTGCAGAAGAAGCAAGAAATATGTGCAGCACATGGATATTCCCCTGAGCAGGGCTTTCTCTTTCTCTGGAGACCCTTCCTGGCCAATACCCAATACAATAAATAGCCCTACACCTTTTCTTTGGGCCTCGGCCTGTGTTTCTTCTCTGTTTGCTCCGTAGCAAGAGGGTCTTTCCTCCTCTTCCTACTTGTTTCCTGTCCTCACTCACTATTTCCCATTGACAGAGACAAGAAAATGGACTACCTTCCCATGCGTACTGGGATCCCGTAGTGTCCCCCAAGGGCATCCTGATGCAGGAAACATGCAGCTGACCACAGCAACCTGATGATTGTCATGTCCTTACACTGCCTGAGGAAACAGTAGATTAAAATGAAGACACAGTCCCAGCACGTACGTTTTCTTCACCAACAACACGGACCATTCATTATCCCTCTCCTCTTGCTCTTGTGTTCTGTGCGCCTTCCTTCTGAAAAGTACAGAAGGTTCCTCTTGTCTGTGCTTGTATGGCTTACTAGGGTGGGGAGCAAATGCTTCCTACCAGCTTTTGGTGTTCAATTAAGGTTCAATGTGTTAACCATATTCACCCATCTATGGATCATTTAGGGAGAAAACTGAGAAAGGTCCCATTTTATCTTTCACAGAGGCTCCAATGTGCATGACAGGGCCCTTGACTATTTTTCCATTTTTATTTTTAGTTGCATCTGTCACTGGTCCCAGAAACTATTTGGAAATGGACATAGGCATTATGTACAATAAATTTCAGGAACAGCTACACTTAACGTTGGGAGAGAAAGGCCAGATTGACTTATGGGGTGATTGTGTCATGCTCATCATCTTATGGGGCCTCTGATAATTGATCCTAAATGGATCTTTTTCTCTGCCATAGAATTTTATTTGGTCCGGATGTGCTTTCTCTTTCATGGTCCAAAAGCTAAAATTGCAACGAACATGATAACTACTTCTAATTCAAAAATCTCACCATCTGTTCTTTCAACCAATGTCACTTAACCCTGCAGAGTCAGAAAACAACAGCAATAGAGTGCTCAGCTTAGAGACCAACGGTGAGGGTCAAGGTGATGCCCAAGGAGCAAAGGTTTCCAGGTCACCTTGAGGCCAGGAATAAAGTGACACACGACACTATCTCTTTTTTTTTTTTTTGTATATTTTTTTATTGGAGTTCGATTTGCCAACATATAGTATAACACACAGTGCTCATCCCGTCAAGTGCCCCCCTCAGTGCCCGTCACCCAGTCACCCTATCCCCCTGCCCAACTCCCCTTCCACTACCCCTTGTTTGTTTCCCAGAGTTAGGAGTCTCTCATGTTCTATCACCCTGTCTGATATTTCCCACTCATTTTCTCTCCTTTCCTCTTTAATCCCTTTCACTAGTTTTTATATTCCCCGAATGAATGAAACCATGTTTGTCCTTCTCCAATTGACTTGCTTCACTCAGCATAATACCCTCCAGTTCTATCCACGTTGAAGCAAATGGTGGGTATTTGTCGTTTCTAATGGCTGAGGAAATTCCATTGTATACATAGACCACATCTTCTTTATCCATTCATCTTTCGATGGACACCAAGGCTCCTTCCACAGTTTGGCTATTGTGGACATTGCTGCTAGAAACATCGGGGTGCAGGTGTCCCGGCATTTCTGTGTCTTTGGGGTAAATCCCCAGCAGTGCAATTGCTGGGTCATAGGGTAGTTCTATTTTTAACTCTGAGGAACCTCCACACGGTTTTCCAGAGTGGCTGTACCAGTTCACATTCCCACTAACAGTGTAAGAGGGTTCCCCTTTCTCCACATCCTCTCCAACATCTGTTGTTACCTGTCTTGTTAATTTTAGCCATTCCACTGGTGTGAGGTGGTATCTCATTGTGGTTTTGATTTGTATTTCCCTGATGGCAAGTGATGCAGAGCATTTTTTCATGTGTTTATTGGCCATGTGTATATACCTTATTTGGTGAAATTTCTGTTCATGTCTTTTGCCCATTTCATGATTGGATTGTTTGTTTCTTTGCTGTTGAGTTTTAAAAATTCTTTATAGATCTTCGATATAGCCCTTTATCTGACATGTCATTTGCAAATATCTTCTCCCATTCTGTAGGTTGTCTTTTAGTTTTGTTGGCTGTTTCTTTTGCTGTGCAGAAGCTTCTTATCTTGATGAAGTCCCAATAGTTCATTTTTGCTTTTGTTTCCTTTGCCTTCATAGATGTATCTTGCAAGAAATTGCTGTGGCCAAGTTCAAAAAAGGTGTTGCCTGTGTTCTCCTCTAGGATTTTGATGGATTCTTTGTCTCACGTTTAGATCTTTCATCCATTTTGAGTTTATCTTTGTGTCTGGTGTAAGAGAATGGTCTAGTTTATTCTTCTGCACATGGCTGTCCAATTTTCCCAACACCATTTATTGAAGAGACTGTGCTTTTTCCAGTGGATAGTCTTTCCTGCTTTGTCAAATATTAGTTGACCATAGAGTTGAGGGCCCATTTCTGGGTTCTCTATTCTGTTCCATTGATCTATGTGTCTGTTTTTGTGCCAGTACCACACTGTCTTGATGATCACAACTTTGTAGTACAACTCGAAATCTGGCATTGTGATGCCCCCAGATCTGGTTTTCTTTTTCAATAGCCCCCTGACTATTCGGAGTCTTTTCTGATTCCACACAAATCTTAGGATTATTTGTTCCAACTTTCTGAAGAAAGTCCATGGTAATTTGACAGGAATTGCATTGAACATCTAAATTGCCCTGGGTAGCATAGACATTTTCACAATACTAATTCTTCCAATCCATGAGCATGGAATATTTTTCCATATCTTTGTGTCTTCCTCAATTGCTTCCAGAAGTGTTCTGTAGTTTTTAGGATATAGATCTTTTACCTCTTTGGTTAGGTTTATTCCATGGTATCTTATGCTTTTGGGTGCAATTGTAAACAGGATTGACTCCTTAATTTCTCTTTCTTGAGTCTCATTGTTAATATATAGTAATGCCACTGATTTCTGGGCATTGATTTTTATCCTGCCACACTGCCGAATTGCTGTATGAGTTCTAGCACTCTTGGGGTGGAAACTTTTGGGTTTTCTATGTACAGTATCATGTCATCTGCAAAGAGGGAGAGTTTGACTTCTTCTTTGCCAATTTGAATGCCTTTTATTTCTTTTTGTTGCCTGTTTGCTGAGGCTAGAACTTCTAGTACTATGTTGAATAGTGGTGGTGAGAGTGGATATCCCTGTCATGTTTCTGATCTTAGGGGAAAGGCTCAGTGTTTCCCCATTGGGAATAATATTTGCTCACACAGCACTATCTCTTCTAGTTGTAAGTCCAGGGACGTGACTCTACCTGCTTGTATAGGAAAAAAAAAAAATTGACAAGTTGGTGTTTGCCATCAGAATGAGTAGTTGATATGAATCTGTGTCCTCAAACTCAGGTGAGAACTAAATGTAACTTGATTTAGATTTTCTTTATAGCAACTCTGAGCCCCCGGGACATTTTATTTTTGTCATTGTTAGGCTCTCCTCTCCCTCCCAGGGCTGCACCAGATTCAGGAAGGCTTATACAGTGTCTAGAAAGGCAAGGGTCCTTAGCTGTGTGGTCTGTCATGGTCTCACCAACACCCCACCACCCAGGCCCCCGGTGGTTTCTGACACCCAGCAGTTCTCAGCTGCTCCCATGCCCTCTGGAGGCATGGGGATCTTTGTGGAAGTTGTGAGCCCCAGGCCTGCAGTTTCTCCTCCCTAAACACACCACCACTCTTCCTCCTGGGGATTTCTCTACCTCCTCAGGGTGGAACCATGGAGCCACCCTTCCCTGGGACCTCAGAACCTATCCCTGCCTCCAGACCAGGAGAAACTCTTCCTCATATGAATGAGCCTTCACATCTCACCATGACCCATTTCTTAAATACATTCTGCTCCTTTCTTTAAATTCTATCTTCCTTTTAGGAATCAGGATTTTAGAAAAGAAAAGCCAGGAAGTTTGGCAGGCTAGGTCTGGCTTCTGCCACACTAAGGCGAAGAGGCAAAGAGGCATGGAGAGAAAGAGGCAAGATACAGAAAGGGAGAAGGAAGGAAACCCTCAATTACAGCTGCCAGGCATTTGTTAATAATGTGGATGATAGCACTAAATGCAGCACTGCCCTCCCTAAGAGACTCTAGCCTTTTCCTCAAGAAATGGAGGGGACATTGTACAAAGAGAAGGAAATGCGGGATCCTCAACTTCCTGCGTTTGTGCAAGGGAATTGAGGGGGAGGGGAACTGAAGGTTTATTTTCAAGGCATCACTGATTCATCCTTTACAGGTTACCCTTAAGACCATTTTCATTTGTTGAGAAAGGTACACCAATTCTGTATTCTCTTTTGCTTCTCGTAAATCATTCATCAATGAGTAATAATCATGAAACCCCAAGGAGGCTGTCTTAACTGCACTCTGTGAGAGGGATGACCAGAGTTTGCCTGTGGAATCAGCTTTGTGATCCAGTGACATTAGTTGAGTCAGTCATAGGCCAAGGGGGTTGAACCCGTGGCCCTCAGCTGAAGAAAACACAATCTGTAAAACCTCACGCTTGCAAAACATTGATGTGGCAGATGGTTTTAAAGCAAAAGCTGTATCCCCTTCACAAGTAGATGTGCCAGGGATTCCTTTAAGTATCAAGATGTCCTTGAATTTTTTTTAAAAAATATGATGCAATTTAGAATCATGGGTTCATGTAGCTTCTCAAAAGCCTATCTGTTTCGTAAAGATGCGTGCATCCATGCTCCGTGAAATGAATGGTAAGCCAGAGAAAACAGGAGATTTCACCAGTGGGAACAAAAGACTCGCTGCCAGATTCGAATAGTTGTTTCACATGTTTGGGAGAGTTGCACAATACTCAAATGACTCAGCTCGTCCACAAACACAGTTAGAGGTGGACTGAGCCATGAGACGAGACCCGCAAAACAGGTTTTGATGGCGCAGTGGTGCATGGGGTGGTTACACTAAGTATAGCCCTCCTCAGCTTCCAGGAATGAAAAGTAAACAAGGACTCGCATGTGTCCCCCCAACAGAATCCTCTTTCTCCTTTCGAATAGTTACTATTCTGTGGCCATTTTTGAAATTTTATTTCCCCAGGTCTTTTGGTTTGCAAATATTTGGTTCTGTATATTTAAGCAGTGACTCTGACAAGGTTGATCCTAATCTAGGGTCCAAGGAAATGGAGAAAATGTACCAAATGTAAATAACTGCTTTCCTGGGTAAAGTGATATAAAACTAGGCATTTTAGAAGGCTCTGCCCATATTAAAATGAGGGAGAAAAATGTCTCTGGGTATGAGAGGAACTATAAAAGTGGTATATTTTGTGCTGGAACAACATGATGTTAGCTTCTTGTGTTCCACACCAGGCTTTGGAGGTAAAGCTCAGCTGTTGACCACAGTTATGTTTTCCTGTAAAAGGCTACTGCTCACTAAGTCCTATGTAATTAGAAACTCACAGAGGAAGGAAATGTCATTAGAACACCCAGGGAAAGGTTTATTAAAGGATACACAGTTTGTGCATTTGAGTTTTGCTTTTCATCATAAGCTTTGACAGCCTCATTGGATCTAAATATCCAACGTATTGAATGTATAAAGGTCGCAAGACCACAGAAAGAAATGACCAGAATTCTTCTAGGTCCCTACTATCAGATTTTATTTAGACTCTACTTTTCCTTATTCCTTTCGTTTGCAGGAGTGGTAGGTATGAGGTGTTAGACTTCTCTACTTACAAATATGTTTCTTTTGCATGATCATTGGAGTAAACAATATTGATAAAGGTGGGAAAGTTAGAGTTATGCCTAAAATGTTAACCACGGATCCAGTGCTCTAGGATATTTTAAGGAAGATACTTCTCCTGTACCTTTTAAGAAAAAAAAAAAGTGAGAATATTTGAAGCATATGTATCTTTATTCAGCTTTTTAAAATCAAATTTCACCAGTTCTAACAGAGCACACAGAGGATGGATCATTCAGTAGCCAACTTTGGTTAATTTTGCCCACAAGAATGCCTAAAGTTGTCTCCCTGAACTTGCCACCTAATACTTGCACTCCAGATGTCCATTCTTGTGTTACTGTGCACGCCTTAAATTGAACTGGGAGATTTATAATTACCTGAGTCTTCCATGAAAGAAAAATGTCAGAAGTTAGCTACACCACCCACTATAGGATTGTTCTTGGCATGGTGACTGAGGCGTGGTGAATTTGTGCGTGGCAGTATGAGTTGTCCTGTCTTAAGTGGCAGTAATGCTAAGGGGTACTTTTCTTCTTGAAGTTATATTATTAACTCCTTGAATGAAACATATCTTGGTTTTGAATCATAACCATGGGAAATGCCCACACCCACCTCGCCTTAACATATGTAAATTCCATTTCTCCCAAGACTCTCAGCTATGAGAGAATGCAACCGTCAGTATTATGAAAGTAGTTCAGCTGAAATGTTTGCCTTCCTGTGCTCAGTCACTTGAGCAGCCCAAGTGACACCTTTGACAAGACAGAACAAGAAATTTATTCCTTCAATATGGAGCATTTTGCAAGGGAGGCTGAGTTTTGGAGCAGGCTAATGGTGAGTTGAATGAAGTGTTTAAATACCAAGGGCATCATACTGGGCATTTTCCTTGTAGCTTTTCATAAAATTAAGATGAAAGAGGAATTTATAATCAAAGGATTATAGTCTTGTTCATTGTTTTAAAGTGAAACATGCCTTCTATATACCAAATGCCATTAGTGATAAATGACTTTGGATGAATTGTTTGGGTATAAATTTTTCTAATTTTATTGATGAACCATACAGAACAGCTTGTGGGCATATAAGCCATGATCTTACTGAAGCAATATGACTCGCTGGCAAAAAGGAACTGTAAAGTCCAGCTAGGTTTTTAACACAAATGAAGAATTTCTTGGAACTCTGTATTGGATTGTTTCTTTTGATTTTCTTTCAATGTACCTCTTCTAAGATTTCATACATACACATGTATGTGAATATGTATACAATAATTATACTGTAGATTATGATCAGAAAAGCATGATAAAAGAACATACCCGTTTCTAAAACTAATTTTTATGATTTTTGAACTGGACATATTCAGACTTGCTATTTCCTTTAATGTTACGAAGAACTACTGAGTTCAATTCCATATGAATTGGTCAAGTCCTGAAAGTCTCACAGAATGGCCCAGATTCCCTGGCCTCAGTAACCCTGACTGGTCATCCATTTTAAAGTTGAATAAACTGGGCAGCCCTGGTAGCACAGCGGTTTAGCGCTGCCTGCAGCCCAGAGTGTAATCCTGGAGACCCGGGATCGAGTCCCATGTCAGGCTCCCTGCATGGAGCCTGCTTCTCCCTCTGCCTGTGTCTCTGCCTCTCTCTCTCTGTCTCTCATGAATAAACAAATAAAATCTTTAAAAATAAATAAAGTTGAATAAACTGAAGTTCCTCTACTTGAACAACTCTACATTGGGCTACAAGATCAGAGGCTTCACCCCAGCCCAGGGCTTTTTTTCAGTTAGTATATCTCCCACCCCACAGTATACATTTTCATTTTGTTTTCTCCTTTTAATGTGAATTTGAACTTCACTGGAAATATAAGATGCTGTCACAACCATAGGTGATTTTTAGATTGGATGGTATAACAAATTCTCCTCTGGTAGCAACAATGTGACCCATCTGTCTTTTCTGTGGGAATATGACCTATGTTTACCTTCTTTTATGTCATAAAGTTGACTTTAAGAGTAAATCAGTTAAAACATTGGATTCTAAAGTAATCATCTATTTATTAAAGAGTGTTCATCATCCCTAAGGTCTTGGCTTTTAATGTTATATCTAAGATGGCAAGTCATACTGTATACTTTGGAAGAAAGGAGTATAAAAAATGCTGTATTATTCCCAAGCCTAACTAAAAAAAAAAAAGCAAACAAACAAACAAACAAAAAACCCCACAATTTTCAGATGGGTATTCAAGCTCTTCAGACATCGATCTTTGTTTATCCAAGTCATTCATTCATTTACTTAGCTAAAATATCCTTGACACTGAGCTATTTCTATGCTCTTGTAATATTTAGATTTTTAAAATTCCTTTGTTTTTATGAGAAGATCATTTCTGAAAAACTATGGAAAAATGAAAGGAGTTTTTTCCTGCATGCCCTCTGGCCAAAAAGGAACATCTGTGCTCCTAGGAGCTGAGAGCTGAGGTAGCACAGGTCTGATTGGCTCCAGGGTCCTAAGGGCCCACAGGGCCCAGCCAGAAGTTCAGAAAATACATGAAGAGATGAGATGAAGGCATTGGTCCTCACCACTCAGACATCCCCAGCCCCCTGCCTGAGTAGACTCCCAGTCACATGAGAGAATGTCAGAATTTTAAGGTCAACAGATATCATGCAAACTCAAGCTAGCTTTTTGTCCTGTTAAACCTTAATCACCCAAACTGCCATTTTGAAAATTCTCTCCACGTTTGGAATTTCTTTAGTCCCTCGCTCTGTCTCTGCCACTTCATGTTGTCACCAATTCCCTTAGCAGGCCACTACCACCAGATCAGTGGCCTCAGAGACTGCCACAGGTGGCTGGCAGCAACTCAGTGATCTCTCATCAGCTCCTTCCAGCCTGTGTAGTGGAGAAAACATGCAGAGGCAGGCACCCAGGACGGGAGGAACTGAAATTCATTGCAATCCTTAGCTGCTCCAGATATGGAATGAATTGAAGGAAATGGAGTTTTGAAAGCCTGGTTTATTTTCAGGGTCTTTCTATCACAATTAACACACCCCACCTCTCTCGTGGTCAGCAAGTTATTATCTTACAGATGCATAGATGGTGAGATATAGAGATTTAATGATGGGCTTGGTGCTCTCTGGTTAGCGAGCAGGGTGGAAGTGAGAAATGCAAGCCTCTGCCATCAGAAGCTGGCGACTTCATACATAATGTCAGACATACTGTCTCCGCCTTCTCTGCCAGATAGAGGACCAGAATAGTTCCTCTATCCATAGTTTGCTGGTTATTCATTGTTCTGAGTGCATTTGAGTTCTTGCACATTTTCCTTCTTGCAGATTGCTTGTGTGGCTTAGAAGTTCACTTCTGTGCTGGACGTCACTGGATAATGCTTCTCTCAAAGAGGAGAATAGTGGTCCCTGGAAGTTCAAATTCAGGATTGCCTCCAAGTGCAGCTTCAAATCCCCAAGGATCTGTGCTGTTCAAGGACAGCTGATTGATCAATCCCTTCCCTTCACACAACCTAGCATGACAGTTACACAGGCTAATTTCAACAAGGATGGACTAAATACAAGGATGTACTTGGCAGTGGATACAATGTATGGTGGGCAGCATGATTTGGGGAAAGTGGACAGTGGTAACTGGCTATGTAGCCCTGAGTGATTATCACCACCCAAGAGACCCAAACCATCTTTTTTTTTTAAGCCTAAAACCCTCATTTGCCCCCATCCTCTTTCTCCACATGAGCTCATCTGAACAAAGCATCAAGAGCTCACTGAGTTCAGCCTCTGTACTAACTCTGTTGTTTCTTGAAGAGAACACGGAGGGAGAAGACATGCTCTTGACTCGTGAGGGTCAAAATATAATTAAGAGACAAAGCATGCATACATGAAACAATCAGAGAACAAAATAACATGTGATTGAGTGGCAGGGTGCATGGTTCAGACATTAAATGGAATAGTGCTTCTGAAGTGAGGGTGGCCAAAGAAGGCTTCATTAGAGAAATAGATCAAGAAGGACAGGTTGGATCTGAAAAGGAGAGGGATGAGCATCCAGGTGAAGGGGGTAGTTTTGAGTAAATGCCAGCAGAGAGAAACAGCCCTGGTGGTGAAACAGTACCCTGAGTGTTTGAACAGGAAATTCAAGTGAGGGACCGGGGAAGAGAGAAAGTTAAGCAGATCTTGGAGAGGCTTGAAGGCCAAGCAGAGGAGTTTTGATGTGGTAGGAAATGGAGCCAGAGAAGGTGTTGGAATAGTGAAACAGTATGATAACAGCAGTGTGTGAGGAAAATTATTGTATCCAGGTACATTGGATTCTGAAGACTCTGGAGGCCAGTTAGGAAGCTATTGTTACAGGACTGAAACAGGAGATGACAGTGGTCCCAGATTAGAGTGGTACCAGCAGAATAGGGAGAAAGAAGCATATTTCTAAGGGAAACTATGAAACACTCGTTGGTCATGAAAGACTCCTAACTCTGGGAAACGAACTAGGGGTGGTGGAAGGGGAGGTGGGCGGGGGGTGGGGGTGACTGGGTGACGGGCACTGAGGTGGGCACTTGACAGGATGAGCACTGAGTGTTATTCAATATGTTGGCAAATTGAACACCAATAAAAAATAAATTTATAAAAATTAAAAAATTTAAGAAAAAAACTCGTTAGTGAATGGGATCCTGTATAGTGCAAACTATACAAAGTTAGCAAATTGTGGCTATTTTGTGTAAGTGACTGTCTTTGCGAAGAATAGAAGTCTGATTTTTCTCCTTAGACCTATCCAAAAGCCAGCCAACCTTTCTCATACCTCCTTCCCTATTCCTTGAGTTAACCAAACCTCTAGAAAATTCCCTAAACCCCAGTACCCATCCTAACAGTTCAGGCCCAAGCTTTTCTTCCAGGGAACACTCCTGCCACTTAGAACACTTTCCTCCTTCAAAGCTACCCCCTCTCTTATAGCTGGGCTCCTGAATCGAGGTGCGTTTTCTCAGTTCTCCTTCCTAGCTGTTGTTGTACATGAAACACCTTTCTTCTCTCTCCCTCACTGTCTTAGTTTTATTTCTAGTTAGTTTAGTCCTCTCATCTGTCTGCTTTCTGGCTTATTCATGTCAATTTGCCCAGTGACATCTGGTTCCTTGGTGGTGTACTTCAGTGTTAGATGACTGACTGTGTCGTGTGCATATACATGGTTGCCTTTGACTTAAAGTCTCTCCTACCTACAGGGAAGAGGGGTACACAGTTCACCTGATAGTTTGAAAGGGAAAACAAGTCAGAAAGATGAAGAAAATCAAGGGGTTGTGTGTTTTGACAGACAAATCCCAGATAGATTTTGAGGGAAATTTTGTAGGGGTTTTGGGTTTTTTGAAGATTTTATTTATTTACTTGATAGAAAGAGAGAGAGTATGAGCAGGGGAAGCAGCAGGCAGCGGGAGAGGGAGAAGTAGACTCCCCACTCAGCAGGGAACCCAATTTAGGTCTCCATCCCAAGACCCTGGGATCATGACCTGCCGAAGGCTGATACTTAACCGACTGAGCCACCCAGATGTCCCTCAAGGGAAATTTTGAATCATAGAAAGTGAAGAATTTTAAGAAATCATGCATGTGTTCTATTTGACCTGCAGAGTATTTTTTTAATAACTTTTTTCCTTTTAATCTTTGGGCCAATATTTAAAATTCAAAAGACTTGACATACCGATCCAGAAACATATTTCCTTGAACAAAGAATCAGAAGATGTGTCAGTAATCAGCTGGAGCTGAGTATCGCTATCCCCTGTAGATGCAGCAAGCATGCATTCTCTTCCTCGGCTACATTTTTGCAGACTTATCAGGACCTGTGGACATTTGAGTTTTGATTTTGGGACCAGACTGATTTATTTTATAAAAAAGAGAAACAGAGGCACAGAGAGGTTGAAAAGCTTTTTCAATATTACCCGAGAGGTTGGTAGCAATACAGGGGTTAGACCTGAGCTTTGCTCTGACTCGTTGACCCTCTTTTTTCTGCCTTTTGGGACCACAGTTGTTTCTTGAATACAAGACCAGAAAGGTTGACAAGCTGGAGGAAGGCAAAGGCTTGCATGTAGGAATATGTTCATCGGCCTAAAGGGACACTGACCAAGAGTCCCTGAGAGCAAGAATCTGGAGAACACCTAAGAGTAATAATATTTCTCTGCTGTGACCTTTGATGTAATTTTCTTTTACTCTACCATACTTGCTACTTATAATTCCAAGAAGCAACATGTTTCATAATTAGCTTTTCCCCTTTATTACAATGTCTTTACTTAAGAAAGAGTGCACTTGAAAATAGGGCCGTTGTGATAGAACATTGTAAGCATTTGTAGTGAAAATGTCCCAAATTTCTAAAGGAAGCTTACTGATAAAGACGATTTGTGTGTGTTTTTCTGTCCACTTTCCTGAATCATTTCATTTGCCTAGACCTCCGGCCTGCCCCGTTAGAGTCTCCGTCTTGAATATGTTAAAATGACATTGGCACTTGGCGAGAAGCTGGCAGGCTCCCGCAGACTCAGCCGGGCTGTGATCTCTGCAGGCTCACGGGGCAGGCAGGAGGGGGGAGTGATCATCCTGCTTATCATTATTGATGTGGCTTCGGCGACCTCTGATGCGTTTCTGTCCAGTGCGATTCTGGATGCCATTCAGAAAACACCTGCTGTAATCCTTGCGAGAAATCCATGCGTGTGCCAAGGCTGGGGGATTGGTGTCGCTCTTGAACAACATGAAGGTCAACGTCTTGGCTCTCCTTTGGTAGTTATTTTTGTGAAAGTCAGAATTCTTTATGGAGTGAATTTTAATACAGACCCAGCACAGGCTGACATTTCTACTTTTTGCAGAATAACATTTGAAATTGCCTTTTATCTAAAATGGAAGATGGGTGGAGATTTTGCAGGGCATTTGGAGTTGGAAGACACACAGGAAAGAGAGATTCTTTGTGTTCTCTGAAATACAGGAAAGCTTATAATTGATGTTGAATCTCTGCTTTCACTACTTTGCCCTCATCCTCCTCAAAGGAACTATGCCTCTGTGATTGCTTCCTTTTCTTTGGTGGAGGAGTGTCTATCTACCCCCCCCCCCACCCCACCAAACCCTTGAAGCCTTTGGCTGATATAACAAGATCACTTCCTTACGTGGGTGAGGATGTTTCAACTGTGCCATTTATGCTATTGTTTTCAATGCAAGTTCTACATTTCTATCTACTATGTGCGTATATAAGTTATAAATGAGAGACAAAAACTCTGTAGAGGTATTTGACACCCAGTCCACAGTAGAAGTTACCATACATAAGAATTCATCTGATTCGGGGATCCCTGGGTGGCTCAGCGGTTTGGCACCTGCCTTTGGCCCAGGGCACAATCCTGGAGTCCCGGGATCAAGTCCCACGTCAGGTTCCCTGCATGGAGCCTGCTTCTCCCTCTGCCTGTGTCTCTGCCTCTCTCTCTCTCTATGTCTATCGTGAATAAATAAATAAAATCTTTAAAAAATATATTTAAAAAAAGAATTCATCTGATTCAAGGCCACCTTGATAAAATGTGGTATAACTGTTACAACAAATTAACTAATGACAATAATAACTAACACATATTCCATGTTTACTAGGTGTTAGGAACTACGCTATGTATTTCATGGATATTATCTAATTTGGTGTTCCTAATTGCTCCCATATTCCACAAAATGAATGCAATAATAGTCTGTGTGAGTAAAGATTTAGTTTTAGGCACACAGTTTAAGAGGGATCCCAGCAAACTGAAGTACACAGCAAAGTGACAGCAGGGCCAGCTAGAGAGAACTGAGATTCTCAGTTAAACCTGAGCCTGCAGCAGAGTCTCCCTGAAGGCCAGTTAGAGCACATATTGCAGCACCCACCACGGTGCGCCTCCTCTAAAGTTTCTTATCCCGTGGTCTAAGGCGGGACCCCGACATTTGCATTTATAACCATTTCCCAGGTGATGCCAGTGCTGCAGGTCCAGAGAGCGCAGCTAGAGCGCAGCTGGCCTAGAGCTCAAAACTACACCTACCACAGGGAGAGCAGGTCGAATCACCCAGAATGTTTACCCTGGAGAAGACACTGCTCTGGGTTGCACAAGAGCCTCTTGCAGCCCATTCAAGGGCTGGAGGGTGTAAGTGATACCAAGGGTCCCACCAGCAATGCTGGCTGTGACATTGGCCAGTGGGTGTAGGTTGAGACAAACATAGGTGGAGAGGAAGGGACAACAGATGGAGAGGCTGCTTGTGGAGGCAGCAAATCAAGAACCCTAGGAGTTGCCCAAGCAGAGGAGGGTGAAACTTTCTGAGTAAGGTTTACAAACCGGAGACCTGAGGCTGAATGCAGACTGCAGATATGTCTTCAGTGAGTGTATGGGGCCAGCAAGTGTTTCCTTTGAATGTGACTAGAGGCAGATACCCTCTGGTCCCCCCAGTCCCTCTTCTCTCTTAATCCCCCTGAACCACCCACAGGTGGCCCGGATCTGAAGGCTGTGGTGTACAAGGTGATAAAGCAGCAGTGAAGTGCTGGATTAGGTATTTTTTGTCATGCAAACCCTAAAGGATGATGAGAGAAAGGTCACTAGGTAAGGTGATCCCAGTTTGTTCACCTGTAGGAACTGCACACAGTGGGGAGGACCCACTCTAAACTGTGACCCATGGAAGCGCATTCTCACATCCCCAGGCAAGGCGGTATACCCTAGTAGGGCTCTCTCAGTCACTACCCCATGTTACCTCTACAACTCCTCCCTCCATTAGCTCTGCTTCTACCTTAGAAGAGCTGACCACAGTGGCCAAAGAACTTAAATGGGAAAATGCACAAGAACTGTGGCCAAGCCCATCCCATCCCAGCCCTCCCTGCAAACATCACCCTAGGTCTGCCCTCCTTCAATCCAATGGGCTGTTTCCCGGGTAGGAGGCAAGGGGGCCCTCCCAGAGCCTGGGAACCAGACATTTAGAAGTCATGGAATGACCAAGCCATGGAAAGAAGAGAAAGGAGAGAGAAGAGTTTGGGGTTGATTACAAAACAACTAGCACCAAAGAGGGTGGATTCTCAGGAGGGAAAGCTTATATAAGAAGTTCCAGTACAAGGAAGAGTAAAGAAATAGAGAAATAGCAAAGAGAAATCACAAGACCAAATTAAGAAATGGAAGACCCAGATAAATTGTTAGAATAAATTTTCAGTGATGAACACGTTGTCCTTAAGACATCTGAAACAAAACCAGAGAGAGCTAGAAGTATGCTCTGGCTCTAAGAACCTGGTTGGGTCTTTTCCACCTTTGTCTCTGGATTGGGTTGCTAAATTGTTGGCTTTACATTCCCCCTGTATAGACACTGCTTTCTCAATGATGAGAGTTCAGGGTTGGGGCTGCCATCCCAGTGGCGGAACTAACAGCCTATCCCCCCTTTCTTGGGTCATTTTTCCATTCTCTTTTCTCTGTCTTCCCTCCCTCCCTGACTTCCTACAAGTAAGGAAAGAAACACTTGGGGAGACCTCTGGTGCAAGTTCCAGTAACGAGGCTGGCAGGTGAATTTTGCATGTACAGAGTGAGTCATTTTCTCATAACTGAGATCAGGGGCTGTATTCCTCCCAGGAGAAAAAATACTTATATTGACGTGTTTATGTTTTGGAATAATAATATTTGTCCATGTGAAAATATGTGCGATTCCTTTCTGCCACACCATATGGCTGATTACTATTCATAATCCAAACAGTAGCAGCTGCTGCAGAATTTTGAGAATGAGTTTTCTTGAAGTAAAAACAGACAAACTATCGGATGCTGTATATAGTTTGCAAAGTGTCACTAGTTATTCACCAGAAACCTACATATGGGTCCCTTTCATTAATCCAGTATGGTCTTTATGAATAGCCCAGCAGTTCATTTTTCTATCCACTTTGATTCTCTCCCTTTCATCCAACCTACTCCGTCTTTCAACCCGTGCCCCCTGGGGCCAGTCTACCTTGGAACCATTGGCCACACAAGTTCTCAGTTTGGTTTTTGTTGACTGATGATAGCTGCCAGAAAAAATGACAGGGCATTTTTGCCCTGGTTCTCCGTGTGGCTTCCAACGCTGCTGAACCACATTATATATTTGTGGTTAATCAGACACATGGAGGCACTGAAGCAGTTAATGATCCCCTCTCGGGCCTACTTGGCCCAACTCTGAGGTAATGGAAAATGTAGAGTAGCACTTTCTACAGACCATTTGAAACCCTTGAGGTTTAAGAAGGAAGTGATTTGCAGAATAGGCACTGGACGCCACTGTAGAAACCACCACAATCCGTGGTACAAAATCACAGGGAAGTATCCCTTATATCATTTTGTCATCATAGTAAGTCCCCGAAGAGCTGGGAGCTTTAGTAAATCAAAGCACTCTTTTTTGTTTTTCCATTAACTATGCAAAACATTCTTTATGCTGATTCTACGCATCACAATGGTGAACATCCAAACTATTTAGCAAAAAAAAAAAAAAAAGGTCCTGACCCAATATACCAAAACTTGAGCCTACATAATATCCCGCATTTGCATGACGTGTCATGGTTGTTTTCAGGGTGTTTTCGTATATATTATTAGTAATTGAGACTTTTTTTCTAAGAAGACTGTCAGGTGCCCAAATCAATGGACGATCGTGAGCCTGGGATATTATCTCTGGCCTGGATGCCTTGTCCTGTTCTCCTCACAACGGGTATCACTAATTTCCAACTTGTTTCCATTGTCTTCCTGCAGCCATTTGTCTTTTTCAGGTGTCTACCGATCAGTTCTCTAAGTACCTGCTGCTTTTATCACAAGTTATAATAGGGTGATTTATCAATGTCATTCACCTCACTTGCCACGAGAGAGCAACTACAAGATATTATAGAATTGGTCTGCATACTTGGCCTTGAACAACAATCTCTGATTTGAAATGGTATTTATACCTCTGTCATCCCAGAGCTTGTCAAGAGGTCTCTGAGTCAGCCTTAACTTTGCCAGCCTTTGCCTTCAGGGGCCATTAGCTGATTGTTTCATAAACTTCTCTTTCCCAAAAGGAATATCTGACAACATTTCCAAGTCACGTCTTGTATTTAGGATATGTGTGTGAATGTGTGTGTCTGCGTCTCATTCCCATGTCTCTTATCACCATAATCACCCTGACTCAGGCTAAATATGTGATGGCTCTAGATCCCTATAATGTGATTTCAGGACTGAATGGTCCAAACAGGTTGTTTCAGCTGATGCCTGAAATCCTCTCCTTGTCCATCCTCACCTTTCCCCAGCCCCCAGAAAATCGTTACCCTTAGAGCTCAGCCCTGTCCACATGCAGAATCTGTATGACCCACACATAGTCATCATTTGAACAGGGTTTGGTCCTGCCGTCCTAAGCCTGGGGTCTAGTGTGCCTGGGCTAAGCCCTGGGCATACCATCTCCTAACCCACACCTGAGCTCAGGCCATGCTAGGCTGGTGGGCATTCATGGGATGCTGCTACTGTCTTCTGATTTATGTTTGTGCCCCCTACTGAGATCCAGCTACCCTACTCCTGCCCACTGGTTGTGCTGCTGAGCAAGCACTGCCCTTCTGTATTCCACTGACTCAGGGTGCCTTCCAAGTGTGTCTAAAAACAGAGTCATATTATGATTTTCATGGGTTGTAGACACGTTCACTTCCATAAGCCCCTTCCACCATTAAAAAATCTTAAAAATTGCATGTTTTAGCTTTGTTGGAATAAAGACAATATATCGATATCATATATTAAAACATTTCTTTGACTTGAAAGTATATTCTTTTCTTCTGACTTGAATTTCTTGAAAGGAAATTAATACATTTACATGGATTCCTAAAAGTACCATAAGCCCTAGGCACTGGGCTGAGTGCACCTGATGGATAAGGTGGCTCCAGCTAGAAATGGACATGTGGGGCAAACCCTTTTGCCTTAGATCAGTGTTTCAAAGTTCAGTCCTTTGTAAATCACATTTAGACCTGTCACCATATTGCTCTTCCCAATATAAGTTTTCACCTAATATTTTTCTTTAAATTTACCTTCTTTGAAATTTTAGCAATCGTATTTTTATGAGAAGGTTTAAGTCGCTAGCATAAAGCCAGTGTAAATTGCACTTAGGGACTGCATCTTTGCATTCTCCCAAAATTCATGTGTTGAAACCCTAATCCCCAGTGTGATAGTATTTGGTAGTGGGAACTTTGAGAAGTAATTAGGTCATGACAGAACCCTCAAGAGAGGATTCATGCCCTGATAAGGAGAGACACAAGGAAGCTTGATCCTCTGACTACTCTTTATGTGTCCTCACATGGAGGACACAATGAAAAGACAGCTATGTGCAAAGCAGAAAGTAGGCGTCCACCAAGAACTGAATCCATGGGCACCTTGATCTTGCCCTCCCCAAGCTTTGGAACTATGAAAAACAAGTGCTGTTGTTTACAACACCTAGTCATGCTAATTTGGTATTAGCAGCCCAAGCAGATTAAGACACGTGTCATAAATAGAAAATACTCATCAATACAAACTGGCATGAATAAAAATTATGCAATTTTTTAAAATTTAAGTTTGCTCAAGTTCAACCTAACTCTCGTTCTGAGTTCCTCAACATCCCTTGTCCTCTCCTAGTCCTCATGGAGTCAGTGGTTGGACCAGTGCCTCGCCCAATGTCCACCCTGGTCATGCTTTTTGATATATTCCCTGTTCACCCACTGACATCCAGCCACTGTCCAAATGCCTGTCCCAAAACAAATGAACCAACTCAACCTCTCCAACTCAATTTAAACATTGACAATCATCCCTATCCATAAGACTGGACTTCCCTGGAAAACATCACTGGCTGTCATAATCCTGACTTTCCATTTCTCTCTAGAATGGCATGGTCCAATAGAACTTTCTCTGATGATGGAAATGTACTATGTCTGCAATTACCAGTATAGTACTCCCAGCTAGACACATGTAACTACTGAGCATTTGAAATGTGGCCAGTGTGACTGAGAAAGGAAATGGTTACTTTTATTTAATTTTAATTAATTTACATGTAAACTCTTTAGCCATATATGTCTGTTGGTTACCATATTGCTCAGGGCAGCAGTAGAGCATGTGATTTTGAGTCTGGCCATTCTTTTTTGGGTTCTAGATCTCCATCCCAGAAGTGATTAGTTCTAAAATTCTTTCCCTTTCCATGAGACCTATCATGTCACACAGCCAAGCTTATTAGTGAAATGGATGATACTTAAGCTATTCAATATTAACATCCTAGTGTGAAAGAAAGCTCTGGGAGGAGATATGACAGAAGGAAGCAGGAATAAAATATGAGAACCCTGTGTGCCGCTGGGAGTCATGGGGGTGAGAAGGGGGGGCGAGGGAGAACAGAATGGAGAGATGGAGGTGTCAAAGATTAACTTCCCCCCACTTTTCAGTCACGTAAAGCTAACAATAACCAAGATACAAACTATATTAATACTATTTTATTTCTTCATTCTTCTTCATTTTATATTTTTCATTCTTCTCTTTTTTCCTTTTAAAACAATTGTCAGATATGGTTTCACTCATATGTGGAATATAAGAAATAGTGAAAGGGACCATAAGGGAAGCGGGGAAATTGAGTGGGGAAAAATTAGACAGGAAGGCAAACCATAGGAGATTCCTAACTCTGGGAAACAAGCAAAGGGTGGCAGAAGGTGAGGCAGTTGGGGGCATGGGGTAACTGGGTGATGGGCAGTAAGGAGGGTGCATGAGATGAGCACTGAGTGCTATACTATAGATTGGCAAATTGAATTTAAATTAAAATAAATAAATAAAAATAAAATAAAACAGTTGTCAGTTGGAGTCCGAGGATCAGCTTCAGAATAAGCAATCTCCTCAATAGTTTCTCATTAATCTCCTAAACCTAGAAACTGCAGCCTTAACTGGCTTCAAGCCCCAGGCTTTAGTGTTTAAATCTTTGGATCAACTATATTGAATCAGATTTAGCACAAAACCTGGTACTCCGTCATAGATTCCAGTGAGGCCCCAGGTGTCCATGACTACATTTAAGTAGACCTTTGAGGAGCCCAGTAATGGAACTCACTGGCATGGCACACATACAGATGACTGTCTGTCCATCCCCACGCCATTATCCCCTGCTTCCTCACCCTTGGAACCCTCCATTCCATGTGGTGTACAGCTCCTTCTGGGATACCATCAGTTCATGGATGGTGACCCTATCTGGAACTCATGGATGGGATGGCAAATTGATTACCTAAGCCAGTTGTGGAGGTCTACTTCTCTCACGGCTTGTTGATGATGGAAGAGAAACAGGACCTAAGGCTAGCTGCTGAGGACTCCTGGAAAAAACTTGCTTACCAATAAAAAGAGATGTATAGAAGATGATCTTCCTTCCTTCACTGGTATTGGGTTGGTATTGGGTCTGCAACTGAGGCCAGCATCTTAGCAACATTGTTCACCATCGAAGTACAAAGATCACCTGCTGGATGGTGGAGGGCCAGGATGGACAGGGTCCTCAACAGCACGGTAGAACAGGCAAGTTAACCCTGAAATGATTTGGACTTCCTCTTTGTGAAATAATCAACCTCCTAATGGGTTAAGACATGTGGAATTGGGTCTTCTGTTATTAGTGGCCAAAAGCATCATTGCTGGTACAATGATGACACACTGTGGAGTTCTTATTGCCTCTAATTTGACTTAAAACTTCTTTCCACCAGAATACCAGCAGGCTGAAGCCTTAGCCTTTTCCTGCTTTGTGAATTGGAAAAATGATCTTTCCTGACAGTTTATTGTTTTACTTCTGGGATGCCTCTCTCAATAAAAGCCCTACCAAACTTGGCCTATTTCTTCCTCTTTGACACAGGAATGAAGAACTAGGAAACCATTCTCTTCCACTAGAATCAATGACTAGCCACAGCTGATAATAAAAATAAGTATATTTTTAGCAAGTAGTAAATAATAGTAAGACATGGCCATTTGCTACAATGCTTTTAATTACAAAGACAAAATACAATTTTATTTGTGTCTTTAGGAGTGAGCCCCTTTTCTGCTGAGCATGGAGTATCGAACACTTACTTAATGGGCATAATTCTATTTCCATCATGGAGAAGGGACAAATAATAGCAGCTTTTGCCCCAAAGCAGAAACCCTTTGGGGAGTCTGTCTCCACTAATGCATATATTGATATACATGCATATTTCCCATTAATACTAATAGAACCTAATGCGATTGTATAAATCACCTGAATTTTGATGCAGTGTGAATGTGATGTTGGATGATTCAAGATGAACTCACAAAATACATTTGTCTGGGAGCTATTTCTTAATATGCCTTTATCGTGTAGCCTGCTTCCTCCTCTGTGACTGAAATATTAATCAAAGGCTGTTTCTGCTGGCTCCCACCTTGTGTATCCCCTCTCATCATCAGAAGAGATGAAGTAGACTCATCTGTGTGACAGTGTACCTCTACCCAGGTATAATTTAAGATTCTATTGGAAGAAATAAAAAAAGGAATGGATGGAAAAGAGAAATCAAGACAGATTTTCCTTCTTGTGGGGAGTAGTGCGTGGGGCCGGGCTGAATTAAGTGTACACATGTTCTTGAATCCTAGAAGAAGTGCCAGGTCACATAGGACAAGTATGAGGAATTTAAGCATCTTTATTCACCACTTTGTCCTTACCCATTGTCAGCCCTGTCGAGCATCTTACCTCCAGCCTCCAGAGCAGCATTTTTCACCTCCACTGTCAGTGTGCTCTCTGGGAGAAATGGATTATATTACCTACCTCTCAGAGAGAGGTGAGAGCACATTCCAGCCAGCTGGTCTTGCTCTTCTGCTCTCTTCAGATCTTTCTCCTCTCCTACCTGGATTCTTGGCACAGCGATTACTCACAGAGACTTTCATTTTACCCCATCACAGGCAAAAAAGAAAAAATGTACCCTTAAGAATCAGATGGAAAAAAAAAAAAAAGACTCAGATGGAAAGAAAAAAGAAAAGAATCAGAAGGAAAAATGTAGATTATAAGTAAAACCTACATAGTCCTTGTTTACCGCTAGACCACATAATCTTGGGATTATGAAAAATAAGCACTGAAAAGGATTTCTGGCAAAATAACAAAATAAAGTGACATCCAGCAGCTGCAGCTTTGCACAGCTGGCCAAGCCCTGGGTGTTTCCATGCATGTTTCAGAGGGCACGGCAATCCTGCCAATGCCCCTTTTACAGGTAAAGCTACTGAGGCTAATCGAAAATGCTGCAAAAGCACATCAGTGATTTCTGTGTTAATAATTTTGAAATCATTTCCTTTCTTCTCTATTCCAAGAGAATGGAGGAATAATTAAATATAGAGCTGCTTGAATAGGTTTTAAAATTTACAGCATCTTAATTCCCAAAACCTACATAAAGCCCTCAATGAATCTTGGGTTCTACTAAAACATTGCAGAATTAGCTTGGTCATTATAATCTGCCTGAACCCAAGGGAACACTAGGATTAAGCTAAATTTTAATTAATACCAGTTGAGGATTAGAAGAAAATATATTGAGTTGCAGTAGGTCTTCAAACCTTACTCAAAATTGAGACATCATTTTAAAAATGTAACATTTTAACACTAGCTATCAGGCGGTATTAGTCTGTCTATACAATTAAAAGTTCCATTTTTGGGGATCCCTGGGTGGCGCAGCGGTTTGGCGCCTGCCTTTGGCCCAGGGCGCGATCCTGGAGACCCGGGATCGAGTCCCACGTCGGGCTCCCGGTGCATGGAGCCTGCTTCTCCCTCTGCCTGTGTCTCTGCCTCTCTCTCTCTCTCTCTCTGTGACTATCATGAATAAATAAATAAAATCTTAAAAAAAAAAAAAAAAAAAAAAAAAAATAAAAGTTCCATTTTTTTTTTAAGTTAAACACAAGATCAGGATGAAAGAGCTTGTGCAGTGTCACTCTGTTATCTACATCGGAAACAAATATGGTTATTTAGACCATAAAGCTCTGGCTCAGGCATCTTCACCCTGGTGGCCTCTCATCAAATTGTGAATATCAGATTTAGGAGGAACCAAAGGTGTGCCACCGACAACAAAAACAATTGTATTCATTCATCCATTTATTCAACAGTTTGTTGCATGCCTGCTATGGGCCAGACCCTGTGCTAAGAATAAATACAAAGAGAAGACATGTTCTTGCTCTTCCAGGGTTTCCTGGACTGGCAAGAGAAAACCGATGGAAAGGCATGGAAGAAAGAGACTGGAAATTTATTGGGACATTTATTTAGGTTGTCTCATATTCTCCTAATTATAGCCTTTGTCGAGTAGTAACATTATCCCCATTTTACAGCTTGAAGCACAGAGAATTTAAGTAACTGACCCGAGGTCACACAGCATGCAAACGAATTCGAAATCAAACTCCCATATGTCTGATCATGCTCTTTGCACTGCACCAGTGTTAAACTGTATGATCCCCGTGGCCATCCAGCATCATGCAGGTGGCCTTTGACGGCTGCCACATGCCACTGACCCTGTGCCACTGGCAGTGTTGCTCTCAGCTGTCATGATGATGTTAGAGCCCACATTCCTTCTCTGGGGACACTCTGGAATGGGGAAGAGAACCGAGGAGTGCCATCCCCAGGACGATTTTCTGTGTCATTCATTCTCAAGCAGCCTGGAAGCACCTCTCAGGCATACCCGAATGAAACTGAGGAATGTCCTCTCATCTCCAGGGGAAGAGTGTTCTTCTGACCAGTGAACAAACCAACGTCATCAGGAGTACTTTGAGAGCTCCTTGAGAATTTATTAGACAGGCAGCAGACAGCCCTTGGAATACGGGAGCTGTGGCGAGAGAGACTACCTCGGGAACCGGGAGAGTGCAAGGCAAAGCCAAGAGAAGAGAGGAATCTTCTTCAGCCAGAGCATTAATAGGAGAAGGGAGCCGCCGTGTAAAGCAGGACACAATTCAAATGAGTGTGAAGGTAAGAGATATACCGGGTAGCTGGTTCAGCTGTCAGCCCGACTCTGTAGTCAAAGGACTGTCGATAAGAGGACAAGCCAAGGTTGGTAACTCAACGATGACATAAGAATGAGGACCTTGGGAACTGGAGAAAATAAGATGTAACCAATGGTTGTTGCAAGAAGACAGGTCTACAATTGCTTATTCTTGATCCCCAAATCCAAGTGCTCTGAACACTAAAATTTTTTGGTGGCAAACCTACTTTGAACTGATGTAAGACTGTAATCTAGAAAGTGCTGAGTTAGAGTGAAACAGGATTCCTTTTAAAACTCCGATTTCAGGTGCCTGGTGTCTTTGGCTCAGGTTGTGATCCCGGGGTCCTGGCATTGAGTCTTCAGGGAGCCTGCTTCTCCCTCTGTCTCTGTCTCTGTCTCTCTGTCTTCCTCTTTCTCATGAATAAATAAAATCTTTTTAAAAATAAAATAAAATAAACTTTCATGTCGCTCAGCCTCATAGAGGCCTCTAGGACAGGGGTCTTGAAGCTAGGAAGGGGACTCAGAAAGCCTTTGAGAATCCCATTAAAGCTATGAAACTTCTCCACAGGACACTGTACAAATAATTCCACAGAGGAAATTGTTCGTCCTGTTTCAAGGGAGCCAATTTATGAACTCCTGTTTAAGAATCTCTGTTCTTAGCTTTTAGGGGATTAGTAAACTCTGCATAACAAAATTAATAGTGAAGTTCAACTTTAAGGAGTAAAGATCACTTCAATTAATATAGTCCAATGATCCAGTCAAGATATAATTGCCGTCGAAGCCTAGAATTCCTTGGTCAAAGGGCGTGCAAGCACGTGTGTGTGTGCGCGCGCATGCGCGTGCATGCACGTTGGGGTATTGGGAGGAAAGACTGGCAGGAGGGGAGATCCTTTGGCTTCTCCAGAAAATTACCCATACAGGTATTATTAAATCTTTATAGTTCTGTTGACCTCTCTGCTCTTAAAAGCAATGAAATGGTCAGTCCTAAAAGCAAGGATTACATTAAAAGTCACTTCCAGTCCCAGGATCTTGTAATTATCTTCTGTGTGTATGTGCTTGGAGATTTTGGTCCTCCTAGGCAGATTACTTTTTTCTTTCTTTCTTTCTTTCTTTCTTTCTTTCTTTCTTTCTTTCTTTCTTTCTTTCTTTCTTTCTTTCTTTCTTTCTCTTTCTTTCTTTCTTTCCTTCCTTCCTTCCTTCCTTCCTTCCTTCCTTCTTTCTTTCTTTCTTTCTTTCTTTCTTTCTTTCTTTCTTTCTTTCTTTCTTTTTTTTCTTTCTTTTTTATCATTGTCAACATGAAAACTTGCAAACCACTGTCAAGGCTCAACTATAAAGATTCTCCAGCTGGCATCATAACTGTATTGTTTATGTTCCCCCTTGCTTTTTTGATTTACTGGGATTCTAAGCCATTATATTCGGAAACTAAATGTTTCCTAGTCTTTTATATCTCTGGTTTGATAGTTATGATAACCTACTCCCAAGAGTATAAAACTGGAAATGATGAATAGAAGAAGTGTGTTCATCATTAGCCAGTACAGAAAACAACCCCTTCTCGGAAATTCAGAAACCTAATAATGGCAGATTTTGTTTTTTACATGATTACCTTTATGACAGCTCTGTCACTCCACACCAAGTGCAATATATTCGGGTGGGTTTTTCTCTGACGAGAGTATCCATGGCTCATGACACTGGGCTGAGCTGTATTTCTGATTTGTGCATTTGGTAGTTGATAGAAACTGATGGTGCATGCATTTTGATGTGAAGTCAAAAAGTAGGCACGTTCAGATGAGTAAAATGCTTGAATGCCCCTCATTTCTTACATATTAATAAATAAGATTAATGACAAATGCAATGTAGCAAAATCGGTTAAGTTCTTGGCCTCTGGAGTTAATCCAACCTGGGTATGGATCTTGAATCCATCACTTACAGGCCGAATGACTGTTGACAAGTTACCTCATCTCTGGATGCCTCATTCTCTGTAAAATGATATTAAAAATAGTAAAATAGTACTCCCCCATAGAGTTGTTGTAAGGATTAATTGAGATGCTGTGTATAAAGCTCTCAGCACAAAGTAATATTTTCTCTCAAGATGACAGTGCTGTCCCAGCTCTGTTCTCTGGTAAGGACCCTCTCTGGTGTTATTTGGGCTTAGATACAACTGAGTCTCCAGATGTGCCAAGGTGTATATTTATTTGGTATTTCTCCCAGCTCTGAGATAGCAAAGAATGAGCGGCGAATGAAGAGGGGAGGCGAATCTCATATTACCATGGTGCTTTGCAGGAGAAGGAGCTGTGAGCCTCCATGACAAACAGCTTTTTTTGCAGACTGTATGGCAGCCTAACAAGAACTCAGTGTGCTTCTGCTGAACTGAGCTGAAGAGGCAAGAGAAAGAGAAAGACTGTACCCTTTCCACCTGCTTCCTCCCTGGCATCTGGTCCACCTCAGCTGTGGTCCTGTGGTTGTCACAGGTGAGCGGCTCAGATTTGTTCCAGACCCAAAAGATTCTAGGCAGGCAGGTGGGTCTGTCCAAGTCACCCCTGGTCCCCAGGAGCCCAGAGATGCCAGGTTCAGCTGAGATCAGCATGGGCATCACCTGTCACTGCAGAATTGGACTGAAGACCCTGAGGGGTCTGTCAGTACTGAGACAGGCTCTCTGTGGCAAAGGCTGCTGGCCCTACTTTATTTTTCTATCAGCCTTGAATAGCTTTGAGCCTAAGACCACCTGTCTAATTCCATCTGAAATCCAGTAAGTATCTGGAAGAAAGCAACCCCATGTGGAAATCGGTAGGGGTGTATAGATCCTGGTTTCTTAGAAATTAATACAATTTCAAAATGCGCATCCTAACAAGGCTGAGGTTCTAAAAGAGAAAACATTTATGAAGCTAAGTATGTTTAAATAATGGTAAATAGGCCCTCCATAACTGGGCTTAGCAAAAGCAAATGCTTATGATCTTGTGCTCCCTGAAGAGGAGAGAGGCTGTCTTTAGGACAGGCTTTTCCAGGCTGTCTTTCCTCGTGGCGCATCATGAGGAAATTTGTAATAGGTCAAAACATTTGAAAACAAGATTCTCCATAATAAACGGCCCTGCCTGAGATGTCATAGAAAGCAACATTTTAATGACTATCCTATTACTGACAATAAACTATGGCGTCATCTCATCATATCCCCAGGTATAAGGTTCAAGTATAAAATCAATTAAAATCACCGTACAGGGAGAGCAGGCCTGGACTTTTCCATACTACTAAAATTTTGTTATGGTATCTAGTGGGCAGAACTAGCAGAAAATACTTAATTAAAAAAAACAAAAACCAACCCTTTTCCTGGCAGAACTATAACCAGCAATACCTTCTAATAAGTAATTGTGGACAGTAATTTTCCAGAATATGGATAACATGAAGGAATTTTGCAGTATTATTTTCCCACATCTACTTTTACCACTTTTTAGCTTATTTCTTTTTCCTGCTACTTTTATTTTCTGAAGAAAAGTGCCCAGATTTCTTGTTTACTTGGCCTTCTGGACTTCCTCGTGCTTGTGCAAATTAGGTTTTTAATATTTATTCATTTTAGAATCTTTGTATTATTATAAGACTTGGGGCCAGAGGAAAAGAAAATATGAAGTATATTGAGTTACTCACAGTGGCAGTTAATAATGTTATTATAATACCATGAACAAAAACATAAAACAATGGGCTGGAGTCAGGACACGTGGGCTTCAACTCTTGTGTCTCCCGGAAACCTGTTGGCATCCTGGGGACATTTATGGGAGGTGACCACGCGGGTCCATGCAGCTCTGAAGGATCTGGAGAACTGCCCAGCAGTGTGCAAAGAAACAGTGTGGGGCACCAGCTCTGGAGCCAGCCCCTCTCGGCAGCATATGTCCTCCCTGACCTCCTTTGATCTCGCTGACTTCCCTCATCTCTAGCATGAAGGGAGTAATAGCATCCCCCGGACCATGGTAAGAGAGTTAGCTTAGGGAGCTCAATGGAGCCTTGTGCTGTAAAGTGCTTACCCCTGGTGCCTAAAACAGAGTATGCACTGCCTACTATGCACCACCCAGCCCCACTTAGCACCCAAAAGCACCGAACAGAGAGAGACTCTGGAGCCAGACTGCACTGCCACTTTACTAGCTGTGCTGCCTTGGGCACGTTACTTCACCTCTCTGTGCTTCACCTTCCTCATCTACAACTCAGTGATAATATTAATAGCAACCAACCCCATAGGGGGAAGGTTTTTTAAAAATCAAGATAGAAATCATACCCACCATTTTGGCAGGAGCTGAGTGCTTATTCTGTGTCAGTCATTGAACGAACATGCTTTATGTACCTTATCACTCCTCATCCTCACAGCAGCCTATGAGGTGCTATCCCATTCGTATCCCCATGTAACACACAAGAGACTGAGAGCTTTGCTCACGTTCATCCAGTCAGCAGGCGATGGAGGCAGGGTTCAAATACAGGGCACCCTAATAGAAAGTGTGTGCTTCTCAGCCCTACAAGTGTGTGCTGGGCCTCTGTTCCTCCAAGGAATGGACTGTGCAGGTCCGAGATGCTAAGATGCTTCCAGGCCCAGGCACTAATATCCCAGAGGAAAGCTGTCAAAGATCCCCATTCCCAGCACCCTCATTTGCAAACCAGATTCTGGCTTGAGTGTAGCCTCACCGTCAAGAGGGCACTGCATACTCTGCTTAAAAGTCAAGCACTTTTAAAAACATCTGCTTGAAATTGTGTGCCACTGATTGAAATGAAAAACAAACTCAGCTGCCAAGCAACCGTGGAAAGAGGACGGGGGAAAGAACTAGTGACAAACAACTAGTTAGCACATCCCAACAGATGGTTATAATAAGAGCCTAATGAAAAAATAACCTAACAAGTAAAATTACTGAGGTCTTTGCCAAAAGGCATTTTATATTCCAGTATGTAAAATATAAAACTGTTACTTTTCTATCAAATGGCACAAATCTATAGGCCTAGTTGGTTTTGGGGGGTTTTTTTTTGTTTTTGTTTTTGTTTTCATGGAAAATGCTTTTAATTTGTTGGCTCTATCATGACACTGCTGCCCCCAGTGCTTCTGAGTGCCGTGAAAGCTCCCTGGCCTTTGTCTTCACTCCTCCATGTGGTAAAAGGAGGGACAGTTCCCTCTCCGCTCCCAGCACCCATGTCAGGACAGAAAACACTCATGCTAGCAGGACTCCAAAAGAAGAAGACGTTCTGGTTTGGACTTTCTAGGTCACACAGCTGGCAAGAGGTAGAGTCAGGATTCAAACCCGGGCAGTTTGGATACCACATCACCCTGTCAGCTCTTCTGTTTCCCGATGATGATCATTTAATGTTATCTGACCATGACTTGGGTGCCTGCCTCGGGATGGACTTGTTTATCCTTTTAGAATAATCCTACATTTTTATAATCTCTACAAAACCCTTCTTCTGCTCCCAAAGTGAACATAATTTAGAGCTCCCAGCTAACACTGCCCTCCTGGCTCAGCCAGACAGTGGATGGGGGTGCTGAGCTGGGGTGAGGTGCTCGCTGGAAAAGACTTTGAGGGGGAGGCGAGGTTCATAGGAGCTGTGAGAAGTCAGACTTGGCATTGGTTATAGGAACGGTGTTCAAAGCATACCCACACCTCCCTTGACCTCTCAGAGGGAAAAGAGCCTTCCTTTGAGTCTTACTCAGTTCGAGCTGCTGTAACAAGAATACCATAGAGTGGGTGGCTTCAACCACAAGCATTTATTTCTCACAGCTCTGGAGGCTGGGAAGTCCAAGATCAAGCCTCTGGCAGATCCTGGCTTACAACTCCTTCTCCTTCCATCCTCACATAGCAGAGAGAGAGAAGGCTAGCTCTTTCCTCTTCTTAGAAGGACGCCAATCCCATTGTGGGGGTCAGACTCTCACAATGTAATTACTTCCCAGAGGCCCCACCTCCGAATACCATCATATTAGAACTTCAGCATATGAATTTGGAAGGGACACGAAATCCAGTCCACAGCACTAGGAATAAAGCAGCAGCCATATTTTTCTCTTGCAAAACCATCCTTGACCCCATTTCTCTGTCTCCTTCAAGCCCTACATCTAATTGATTGTCTCTTCTTCTTAGAAATTACATGAACTCCTTTCTCTCTGCTTTCAGTTCTTGTTACTTCTGGCCCTGACCCTTGCAGTCCATTAATTCTGCTGATATCACTGTCTCCCCCTGCTTTCCCATCCAGCCTGTGCACAAATGTCTAATCATTTCTTCCTCTTGCTTAAGAGTTTGAATTCCCCATTGCCTGTATGATCAAAGTTCTTTATCCTCAAATTCTTGTCCACCTAGGATCTGGTCTTCCCTCGGCTGTATGAATTCTCTGCTGCAAACAAACTAGTCTTTCTTTATTCCCTTAATATGCCTCACGATTCCCACCTCTTACCCCCTCAACCAGCACCATCCTTAGATCCAGGTAAAAAAGGCCTTTGCCCCAGTTTCACCCTTTATATGGACCGTGTTCTGGCTCTTACCCTTCCTCTGGGGGTGAAAAATTGTCAGGGCCAAAGGGAGGTGTTCACCCTGAGTCCTAGTCCTGCCATCTAGTCCATGCTCTGGATACCTGAGACCCAAAATTCCCTTCTCCAGTAATAGTCCAATGGCAGCTTCTGTGGCCTGATTGCACAGGGGCCAGGGGTTAAGGTACCCTCTACAGGCCAGAGGGTTCACACACATGAATATGAGGAATCTGGGATGGGCAGGGAGGGGGCATGCCTCATACCAGGGTCCAGGGGCTGGCTCTCCCATCCCACGGCCAAAGTATATTTGTCAAGGTTAAAGGATAGAGCATGTTTTATTTAACAGTTTGCTAGCTTGATTTATAACTTCAGAATAGATAGAATACATTTTATTTAACAGTCAATTAGTTTGACTTACAACTTTAAATATGAAGACATAAGGTATGTAGATCCAGAAATGTTAAGGACTCACATTCCCTCTACTTCCATTTCTACCAGTCAAAACTTGACCATCTTTAAAGTTATAGGTCAATTCTCACGTTTACCACAAAGGCTTTGCTGACTGCCCCAGCTGCAACATATTTTTCCTTTCACTTCCTTTATTCTCAAAACAGTTTCAGTGACCTGTTAGGTGCCAGCTGTGAACTAAAAATGCAGATATGAAGAAATGGTCCCTTTACAAAGAGCTTACTTGCTACACAATGAGTCACAGACATAAACACCTACCACACACAATCCATCAGCATCTTCTATTGGCAATATATCCGAATTATTACCAAACATGACCCTTTCTGTGACTTCCCTGCTAAAATCCCAGTTCAAGACATCATGACCCTGAATCTAGGCTATGCCACTGCCTGTGATCCTACCCACTGCCATAAGAAACTTCTGCCCTACTGAAAACCCTCCAGTGGCTTTCTACTGCAATTAAAATAAATCCAAGCCCCTACCTGGCCCCCATTGACCTCCCCAGCCCATCTCCTGCATCGCTCCCTTTCATCTTCTACTTGAGTGACTTCTCAAGCCTCCCTGGCTTCTTTGCATCTCTCAAACATCTTATTACAATCTCAGGAGCCTTTCAACTTGCTGTTCCCTCCACTGGGAACCTTGTTCCTCTAGATCTTCAGACAGCCACTTTTATTGTTATCATTTATCTGTTCACATTACCTTCCCAGAAAGACCAGCACCAACTTCCCTAATGGAAGGACCTCCAAGTCCCTTACTATCAATTGTTCTATGTTATTTTCCTTATTTATGTTTACTGTCTGTTTCTTCATCTAGAATTGGATTCCTTGAGAACAAAAACTTTGCTTTGCCCAAAACTATCTCCCTGGTGCACAGAACACTGTCTGGCATATAGTTGGCACTCTGTACATTTATGTTACTGAATAAATGATTGTAATAAAGTGTGATACATGCAGGGTGCCATAGAAGTCATAGGAGGAACCTAATTTCACCTGGGGCATTGGTTTTGACTATAGTCTGGGCTTGGGGAGGGGGAGCTGGTGGAAAATGTGAAGCCATGGACAGGGATGACCATCCATTTGCTCCTGCTAATGAGTCTGAACTTTAATATGAATTCCAGCAGGAGTCATTGAAGGCTTTGAGCAGAAGCCTATGATTAGATTTCCATCTTAGAAATGATTTGGGGCAGGCAGGAGAAGGGTCTAGAGAAGGCAAAGCTGGAGGCAGGGATTAAACCTGAGGTAAAATTTAGGGGAATAGAAAGATAGAAGCATATTTAGGGGTAAGATAATGATTTCAGTTCTAACCATACTGAGTTTGAAATGAGGAGCGAGTGATGAGCTGTAAAAAAGAAATAGAAATCAACATATAAGAGTTAGCTGATGCCAACAGAATAAAGGTGGTTACCCAGGAAAAGGGTAATGAAAGGAAAGAGCCAGGGCATAACCCTGGGAAACCTCATTATTTAAGGCTTACTTTAAAGCTACAGGTTAAAAAGTTGGCTGAATCAAAGCATCCCAGGAGGAAGAACTAGAAGGAGAAGATAGCAGCTTGCAGAGAAACAGTACACAATTATGCATGGTACTAGGGAAGCCAAAGAGTTTCAAGAACATAGAGATGATCAGTAATGACAGCCATAACAAAGGTGAAATAGGAAATGTATTGGAAACATACATGTGGATTTGGCAATATAGAGGTCACTTCATCTAATAGTGGGAAATCACCCCAGTGAGTCTTCTCATTTTGAAGTCAAGTGAGCTTGCTTTTATTACTATTATTAATTAGTAATTAGTATCATTACTACCAGTAGTAGTAGTAGTGGTCATAGTAGTTCCAATGGTTGGGTGGGGAAAGCAAGAGTGAATTACCCTAATCATGTTTGAAGTAATTTTTCAAAATCTCTGTGGGTATAGTTATAGATTATTCTAGATCCTTCATTCATCAGAGCTACAGCAGTCCATTATATGGGCTAGCTTCTTAAAAGTGTCCAATAGATCCTACATGCAATATATGATTTCTGTGTAGTTCACCATTAAAACAAAATCTATCTTTTTTTTCCCCCAGTGATGTGAATTTAATTTATTCTCATTTATTAAAGCTACTTTCTGGGACTTGAAAATGCTTTCTAAATGTTCTTTCCATTTTTACATTCACAATCCATTTCATTCAACACGCCTTACTGCAGATTGAATTGCTGGCTAAATTTGAAAGAGATCAATAAATAGCAGCAAAACTACAGGAGGTCATTTAATTTTTTTTTTTTATTAACAGACCCAATAAATCTGAACCTATTTTCTTCAAATACATCAGCTGGAAATAAAAAATTGCTCTGGGGCAATTTATGAGGTTAAATCTAAAAATAAAATTTTACTTTCATTTGTGGCTGTATTAACATGACAAAGCTTCAACAGAGCTTGCTCAGTACCAAATTTATGTTCCCCCATTTGCACAAATATCTTGTGGATAACTGTATGCAAGTAAGTGACTAGATTTGAAACAGAAGACAGTGAAATTAAAAATGCAGTCAATAAGGAAGAAGTTCTCTGTGTTTAAAGGTTTTAAGCTACATGTTAAAATTCTGGTTTAGGCAAAAATTTTACAGGCCTGTTTCATTTTGAACATCACCTAGAATTTACCCAGTCTAGAATTTACCAAGTCTACTTAAGGCAGGAGGAAGGAGTTGTTAACCTCCAAGACCGGTTTTCCTTGAGTTCATCTAGACCTGGGGTGATTTTGCTTTGGCTACAACTGGGAACATCATTTTCCCTTTGGTGAGCTGCGGGGGCTGTGAACAGTGATTAATTGGCTAATTAGAATTTCAAAGGGCAGTGATAACAGTGGTGAGCAGCCAAAAGTGATGGGAGAAGTTCAAGTCCATTAAAGCACTTTGCAGTGTTGGAGCTTTCCCTAGCCAGTCTCTCTGTCCAAGTGTGCCTTTCCCTCCACTTCTCCGTGCTGGCCAGTCCCATCCGCCATCAGGCCCCAAAACTGCCTCTCTAACTCACCCTCCGCACTGGCAGCCTTGGATTTTTCTTTATCCTCTTTTTCAGCCTCTTTTTTATAGCTCTCTTCAGCACCCACAAAGCCAAAGTGAAAACTATGAGCCTTTTCCCTTATAAAGTTGTATTTTCTCTCTTTTTAAATCCAAAAGCAAGTTGGATGCTTTTCCCCATTTCCCCCAACTTCTGACTGTTCTTAGTAGTGTAGGGGCACCTAGATTTTGTTTTACCCCCTCTGCACCAGTGGGCCGCAATACCAAATGGATTCTCAGGCTACCTCAACCCCTAAGCTTAGGAAGAGTGAATTTGGCATATACATCAACAACTACCATTTTTTTTCCAGGAGACTACTTCACAAGTTTTCCTTCATTCCCAGATTAAAAACCAAGAATTAGGCAAGTGAACCAAACTTCTTTAATTAGGGAATATACCAGCGCAGAGCCCACCCTGTGTGACTCGTCTCACTCGAATTTCAACTCACTTTGGCCCACGGTGAGGCTAGATCATGACCCAGATCTTGAACCATATGGCACTGTAAGAGTCTCTCTCTTTTAAAAAAAAAAGTATAGTTGGTACACAATGTTACATTATGCATTAGTTTCAGACACACAACATAGTGATTCCATAAGTTTATACACTGTGCTGTGCTCACCCCAAGTATAGCTCCCATCTGTCCCCATCCATACATCACTACAATACCATTGACTATATTCCTTATGCTGTGCTTTTCATCCCCATGACTTATTTATTCTGTACCTAGAAGCCTGTACCAGCCACATCCCTTTACCCATTTTACCCATTCCCCCCACCACCTCCCTCTTTGGCAACCATCAATTTGTTCTCTGTGTTAATGGGTCTGATTCTGCTTTTTGTTTGTTTATTCATTTGTTTTGTTTTTTAGATTCCACATGTAAGTGAAGTTATGTGTATTTGTCTCTCTCTGTCTGGCTGATTTCACTTAGCATGTTACCCTCTATGTCCATCCATGTTGTTGCAAACAGCAAGAGCTCATTCTGTTGTTGTTTTTTCTTTTCTTTTCTTTTCTTTTTTTTTTTTTTTTTTAATATTTTTTATTTATTTATTCGTCAGAGACACAGAGAGAGAGAGAGAGAGAGAGAGAGGCAGAGACACAGGCAGAGGGAGAAGCAGGCTCCATGCAAGGAGCCTGATATGGGACTCGATCCCCGGTCTCCCGGATCACACCCCGGGCTGCAGGCAGCACTAAACCGCTGCGCCACCGGGGCTGCCCTGTTTTTTCTTTTCTTGAGAGAGAGAAAGGAGGGTGATCAGAGGCAGAGGGAGAGAGAAAATCTCAAGTAGACTCTGCACTGATCTCAGAGCCCGACACCAGGCTTGATCTCATGACCCTGAGATCACCACCTGAGCCGAAATCAAGAGTCAGACGCTTAACTGAGTCACCCAGGAGCCCCAAGATCTCATTTTTTTATGGCTGAGTTATTCATATATATAATTATATACATAATATAAGGTATTCCATATCTTTATCCAATCATCTATTGATAGAACCTAGGTTGCTTCCATAGCTTGGCTATTTTAAAACAATACTGCAATAAACACAGGAATAAACATATATCTTTTCAAATCAGTGCTTTTTTTTTTTTTTTTCCTTTTCCTTTGGGTAAATAGTCAGTAGTGGACTTAATGGGTTTTATGGTATTTCTATTTTTAGTTTTTTGAAGAATCTCCATACTATTTTCCACAGGGACTACACCAATTTATATTCCCACCAAGCAGTGCGGGAGGATCCCGTTTTCTTCACATCCTCCCCAACACTTGTTGTTTCTTGTGGTTTTGATTTTAGCCATTCTGACAGGTGTGAGGTAATATCTCATTGTGGTTTTGATTTACATTTCCCTGATGATGAGTGGGGTTGAGCACCTTTTTATGTGTCTGTTAGGCATCTGTGGTCTTTTTTGGAAGACTGTCTATTCAGCTCCTCTGTTCACTTTTTAATTGGATTATTGGGGGGGAGGTGTTGAATTGGATAAGTTCTTTATATATTTTGGGCATTAACCCTTTATCACATATGTCATTTGCAGATATCTTCTATTCAGGAGTTTGCCTTTTCATTTTATTGATGATTTCCTTCTCTATGCAAAAGCTTCACAACTGGTTTATCAAGCTAATACCCACAACATTATAATTATGACTATATCCAAAATAATACGTTTCCCCCAACATAGGAAATGTTGAATAAATATGTAAAATAAGGGCAGCCCCAGTGGCACGGAGACCCGGGATGGAGTCCTGCGTCAGGTTTCCTGCATGGAGTCTGCTTCTCCCTCTGCCTGTGTCTCTGCCTCTCTCTCTGTGTGTCTCTATGAATAAATAAATAAAATTTAAAAATATTTGTAAAATAATTTTGCTTCCATTGCTTTATAAATTTGATGAGGCAAAGGGTTTTACGTTTCAGATTTTTTGTCCCTACTTTCCCCTCAATGACATTCACTGTCTCTCTCTCCAAATCTGTTTACTGAGCGACTCATGGGAACGGAAACTTCTATTATGATTAGATCACAAGGCAAGGGGCTTCTATTTCCAACTTTGGCTCAGTTACGCTTACCTGACCCTTTGTTCCTCCTTTCCTTATCTATGTAATGAAGATAATAATGCTCTGCAGGGCAACTGATTCTCAGATGAAAGCTAACTGAATGTCATTAAATGTTTTCATCATCATCCTCAAACAGTGGGCATAGCCAAGGTAAGAAGAGAATGATCCTGAGAAATCCCTAAGAAGACTCAAGAATTGAAAATGATTCTAGAGAGGCAGCTGTAGCACGGTGATTAAAAGCAAAAACCAAAAAAAAAAAAAAAAAAAAAAGCAAAGACCAAGAGAACCAGACAGACTGGATTTGAATGCCAGTTTTGCTACAGATTAAATGGGGGCGTAACAGTGACCCCCTTGGGACTGTAATTAGGATTACACAAATTAATATTTATAAAGCTCTTAGAACAGTGCTTTCAATGTCAAAGTGCTGTGTTAATAAAAATTTAGCATTTCTGATTATGCTGAAGAAGGGCTCCCTCTTTGTCTGAAAAGATAGAGTTCTGCTAGTCGCTCATGAGCAAAAACGGAGTTCAAACAAAGGGGCTTCAGCTGACAAGAGGCGGAAGTGGCCGATGGAGACCAGAAGAATCCATCAATTATGGGTCTTTAAGCTATTTTGCATTTCTACCTCCTAAAAAACTCATGTAACTCACACAGTTTAAATTTGATATCTGAAATTGTATTGTAACTTTAAGTAAATTTGTTTTTGTTATTAGGAGGTAGAAATATGAAATGAATCTGATAAGGATTGACTGTAATTGCAAAAAATATCTCATGATTTGATTTGAAAAAATAGACTTTACCTGCCTTATTAAATAAAGCATGACAAATCTGAAATAAATCACATAAAATGTTGATGTGTGGATTTATCAAATATATCACCAAAATTTGGGGTAGACCCACAAAAACATTCCAACTGCATTGAAAAAGATCAGCTTCAATAACCTATACCACTTTTAAATTGAGAACATCTAGGGGGGGCCCCACACAGATTGGTAGGTTAAGCATCTGACTCTTGATTTCAGCTCAGGTCATGATCTCAGGGTGGTGGGATTGAGCCCCAAGTAGGGCTCTGCACTCAGTGCAGAGTCTGCTTAAGATTCTCTTCTGCCCCTCCCCACCCCACTCACACAGTCTTTATCTTAAAAAAAAAAATTAATAGATAAAAAAATTTTGAGAGCATTTATCCCTACATAATCTTAAAAAAATCACTTTATCCCAGCACCAATATTTTACAAAATTATGTGTTAAAACAGGAAAAAGGTAACAAGCCTTATGTGTTTAAGTTGCCTTAATAAATCAGTAAAAGAGGCTCCCTCAAACCATTATTTCTCTTTATTTCTTTGTTTAGCTCTCCACAAAAGATTACACTCTTGGGCAATGTGCCATAGTAAGATTTGGGACAAGTGATGGGTTGTTTTTATTCTTTCTAAACTGATACAAACAAATTACTAAAATCTTTTCTAAACACATATGAACCAAGCTCTCTCAAGTAAATCATCTTCAGAAAAAATATATATGAAAGTTGAGGATATGGAAACTAATACCTTTTAAAAAGTTGAGCATGTGTAGACATGACTCATAGTGGCTCCACGGCCTGTGTCTTCTTCCCAGGGAGATGGAAGGAAGAAGGGGGTGCTCTTTATTCCCCAAGGGCTACTGAGGGTTGCTGGTTAGAGGAAGCAAGCAGGGAGAAATATAATGGTTGCTTGTTACATGTTGATATGATAGAAGAACAAACCAGAAGATGAACAGAGCAAGAGGTACTGTTGGTTCTAGGTGGAGGGAAGACTTGTGATGGTTTTGAATGTGAAAGGAGATCTTCAATGTAATTCCATCTACCCCTACTCCCACCTCACCCTCCCCTGGCTTCACTCACTAGTTAAAATGTGTTCCAGGTTGCAATACATCAAGATTGTTGATAGAGTTATACTGACAGAAGTAGCTTTATGAAGGCTATATATTTAGGTTTTTCACAAAGACAATTCCTTACCATTTGTCCTCTAGATATAAAGGTTGAATTGCTAAATAACAACCCAATGAGGTGTGTATTGCCTTTTTGGTCTTTCTCAAAAAAAAAAAAAAAAAAAAAAAACCCAGATCTTTATAAATATTCAGAAGCTCTGACTATATCGAAGTGACCAGTAGAACATTGCAAATGAGAAGCAGAAAATATTTGCAAGACAATTGCCATTTCATTTTTAGAGAAAGCTGTTTTCTGGCAGTAATAGTTTAGCATTTTTGCTTTCATTTTATTTAAAAGTAGACCCACTGGAGAAACTGTGGTTTAAAAGAAAAGGCAGTATGAAAAGGAACCCAGTCCCCCCCTCTCATTTCCATACATAATGTATGCTTGTGGGAGAGCTCTCTGGGAGAACAAACAGGCGATTGATAGCAATGACTGTTCTCTGTTTGTTCCAGTGATAAAATGAAAGACCAGGCTCAACATCAGATTTTTTTTTTATTAAGGAACTTAAAGAAAAATTGGCTTATTTGATGTCTTATTACATCTTAAGCAGTTAACAGATTTGTAAGCATCTATTTTATTTTAGCATCATATCAGTAGATATTGAATTGATTTTTTAATTGTAGTAAGTTCAGATATTTATTTTCAACCCTGAAATTTTCTAATTCTACTGTTGCTTTTGCCTGAGGTAAAAATAAATGTGACAATCATAAATGGAGTAGGGAGGTAATTTATGCCTACATATACATTTAATCAATCAGTCAGAATGCTCATTATATATGTGCATTTATATCTACTTTTATCTGTTAAAATGCTTTAGGCTGCTGGTAAGAAAACAGGCATATCTCACATAGCAAGAAGACTCAAAATGGGATGCCTCCAGGGTCCGACAATTCCATGGCTCAACTGCATCACCAAGAATATAATTTCTTTCTTTCTTCTGGGCCCTCTTGGGCATGTTGGCTATATACCCTCACTGGCTTCTTTAGGGCTGCAAGATGATTGTCACATGTATATGGTGTCTCACGAAGGACATCATATGATTTCCAGGGGTAAAAAAAAAAAAAAAAAAGAAAGAAAGAAAAACCATCTCTTCTTCCCACATCTTTGTTTTCTATGAGCCAGGAAACCTCCCTTAGAAGCCTCTTGTCAGATCTCAAGTCCCATTAGCAAGGATTGGGTCATATGCCTCCACCTAAAACAATCACAACCAAAGAGAGTAAGATTACTCTGATTGGTTTAGAGAGCTCAGATTAACTTCTAAATTCCTCAGGAGGAATGCAAACCCAGCAAAATTTTGGATTAGTGAGCAGAGAAGCTTGGGGGTGAGGGTGATCTGAGGTGGCAGCTGGCCATTGAGAGGCAATAGTACTAAACACATATTGTCATATGTATAAATCAAGGAAGTCTGAATTATTAGTTTAGGTATGTTCATTGTAGTCCTAGGGATTCTAGCCTTTAAAAGGAAAAACCCAGAATCCAGACGCCATTTTGTTTTATTTTCTTAATAACTATCAGAAAAGTTTTTATGTACAAAGTTGGTTTTGGTCTCTCTTCTCTACTGGAATGGAAGTTCCTTGAGAGTGGAGACTGTATCTGTCTTGTTCACAGCTGTCTCCAACACTGAAAGCAGTATAATCAGCATGTGGTAAGCACTCAGGGACTATTTGTTGAATAAATGATGAACATTACAAGGAGGATATTCTAATCTTTATCCAGTCACAGTGTGGAAATCGTGATTTGGAAATTATATTTTTTCATATTGCAAATCAAAAATGTAAAGTCCCCATCCCCTTATATACATGTGGCTCCGTTCTCTCCCCAGAAATGGGACAATAGCACAATATTTATTATCCACCTTTCTTTCTTTAACATGGTTCTGTGACATGGTACATAGAGAAGAGGTTTTATTGGGCAATGCTCCACCAGAACCTAATACAAACTAGAAAACACACCTGTAAGCACGAGAGCAACAGAAAAAGGTGACCCATTGGTCCAAGACTGATAGAACTAAAACAGAAGAAGTACAAGTGCAAGAAACATTACATTCTAAGCTAGTATGGACTGGTTTGAAAACTCTAAAATGATTCAGTCTCTAAACTTTAAACATACAGATTGTGATATTCCTGTAAATTATGTCATGAATCATTGAAGAAGATTGGGGAAAGGTACCTACTCCAGCAGAGTTTTTGATATGGACTATTTTAATTTATTTTAGAATTACATATGCAATTTTAAATATATAGAACCCCCAGGTGTGAGTTTTAATAGCATTTTAATAGCACTAGATATTTTATTTAGTGTTATTTATAAAGCTAATGAAGCATTCTTAAATTCTTTTTTTTTTTTTTTTTTTTTAATTTTTTTAATTTTATTTATGATAGTCACAGAGAGAGAGAGAGAGAGAGAGAGAGGCAGAGACACAGGCAGAGGGAGAAGCAGGCTCCATGCACCGGGAGCCTGACGTGGGATTCGATCCCGGGTCTCCAGGATCGCGCCCTGGGCCAAAGGCAGGCGCCAAACCGCTGCGCCACCCAGGGATCCCCATTCTTAAATTCTAAGAGGAAAGAGTATCAAAGAAATCATAGTTCCTCCTTTTAAGATTCATATGATCTAGCGCAGATGCTGAGACACACACATGAACAATTATAATTCAGGGTAGTATGAGATTATCCCAAGAGTAGTACAAATGAAATATTATAACAAATTAGAGAGACGGAGAGAGAAATTCTAGCTGAGGTGATCGGAGAATGGGCCGTGAAAGCGATGGCATTTATCTGAGCTTGTCAGATAGATTGTAAGAGGCAGGTAGAAGGGTAGAGCCAAGAAATTCCAGCCACTGAACTAACCCATAGTTTAATTAAGTTGAGCCATTAACCAAGTCGGTCTTCAAGTGAGTGTTTGATGTTCTACCAATCTTTGATTTTGGCTCTCTCTTACTCAATGTTATTATCAACATCTCGGAGAAAGATTTCTAAGTCTTTAATGATAAACTTAAAAGTCTTTAATAATAAGCGTGCTTATTCAGATTTGTTTGTGATATGAAGCAGATGAAAACAGAGACTCCATGATGGAGAAAAGATTTAAGGAAATCTTAACTGGCTGGAATGACTGATGGTATCTCAGAAGATAAAATCTAACAAATAAATGTAAAGCTCTTAACTTTCATTAAAAATGTATATATTGCTGAAGCCCAAGATGGAATCGCCTGGCTTAACAACAATCCACCTAAAAGGAGAGAGTTGGCTGGTTCTATGAGAAATGTCTATCCTAAAGCTGATGCAAGACACATTGATTTAGCCTAAAATTTATCCATTCAACCAACCGTTTTTTAATTAAGCACTCTGCACAAAATGCTAGCAAGAAAATTGAGGTATAACAATTAATAAAAACAATCCCTGTCCTTAGGGACATCCAGTTTATGATAGAGATGAACAAATACAAACTACAATGTGGGACTGTAAATATAAAAATGTAAAATAAAGCCGAGACCTCAAAAATCACTAATAATCCCAAGAAACAAATACTGGTCAGATCACAGTAGAGTTTTGTGCTACATTTGCACCATACATTTTTTTAACAGCTGCATTTAGATATAAGTAATATACAATATAGTTCACCCATTTGAAGTGTATATTTCAATGGTTTCTAATATATTCACAAAGCCATGCAACCAGCAACACAATCTTATTTCAAAACGTTTTGCCACCCCATAAAGAGACCCTTGAACTATTAGCAGTCTTGGTCACTTCCCTCCAACACCACTGCCACTACCACAGCGCTATGTAACCTCTCATCTTCATTCCATCTTATAGATTTGCCTGTTCTGGATATTTCATATGAATGGAATCATACAATATGGGCTTTTTTTTTTAATTGGAGTTCAATTGGCCAACATATAGCATAACACTCAGTGCTCATCCCATCAAGTGCCCCCCTCAGTGCTCGTCACCCAGTCACCCCCACCCCCCGCCTTGTATGGGCTTTTCTGTGACTAGATTCTTTCACTTGTCACAATGCTTGGGGATTCATTCCTTTTTTTTTATTATTTTTTATTTATGATAGTCACAGAGAGAGAGAGAGAGAGAGAGGCAGAGACACAGGCAGAGGGAGAAGCAGGCTCCATGCACCGGGAGCCCGATGTGGGATTCGATACCGGGTCTCCAGGATCGCGCCCTGGGCCAAAGGCAGGCGCTAAACTGCTGCGCCACCCAGGGATCCCCGATTCATTCCTTTTGTACCACAGATCAGTATTTCATTTTTTTGTTGTTGAGTAATACCATACCTCCTTTGTCCATTTATCAGTTGATGGAAATTTAGGTTGTTTTTGCCTTTTCGCTATTGTGAATAATGGTCCATGTTCAAGTTTTTGTGCCAACCTATGTTTCATTTCTTTTGGAATTGTTATGTCACAGGATAACTATGTTTAACATTTAAGGAACTATCACACACTTTTCCAAAGTTGCTAATTTTGTATCCCATTTTACATTCCCACCAGTGATGTATGAGGTTTTCTCCACACACTTTCCAACACTTGTTATTGCTGTCTTTTTGATGATAGCAATTTTAGTGGGTGTGAAGTCATACCTCGTCGTGGTTTTGATTTGCATTTCCTTAATGACTAATGATGTTGTGCATCTTTTCATGTGCTTATTGTCCACTTGTATGTCTTTTTTTTTCTTTTTTAAGATTTTATTTATTTATTTATGAGCGACAGAGCGGGGGGTGCGGAGACACACAGGCAGAGGGAGAAGCAGGCTCCATGCAGGGAGGCTGACGTGGGACTCGATCCCGGGACTCCAGTATCACACTCTGGGCTGCAGGCGGCGCCAAACCGCTGTGCCACCAGGGCTACCCTTGTATGTCTTTCTGAGAAAAATATATACCTGGATCTTTTGCTCATTTTTAACTGAGTTATCTTTTTATTGTTAAGTTTTAATTTCTATATATTCTGAGTACAAGTCTCATATCAGATATATGGTTTGCAAATATTTTCTTCCATTCTGTGGGTTATCTTTTCACTTTCTTATTGATACAACTTACAACACAGAAGTTTTTAATTTTATAAAGTCTAATTGTTGTTATTGTTTGTACTTTTGGTGTCCTAAGAAACTGTTGCCTAATCCAAGATCATAAAGATTTACTTCTGTGTTTCCTTCTAAAAGTTTATTTAACTCTTAGATTCATGTGTATGATCCATATTGAATTAACTTCTGTGTATGGTGTGAGGAAAGAGTCTAATTTCTGTGGATATTCACTTAGCCCAGCGTCATTTGTTGGAATGATTATGCTTTCCTCATTTGATTATCTTGACACCCTTGTCAAAATTCAATTGACAGTGCATGTTAGGGTTTATTTCTGGACTCTCAATTCTATTCCATGGATCTATACATCCATCCTTCTGCCAGTACCACACTGTCTGGATTCTTGTACTTTGTACCAAGTTTGAAATGGGGAAATGTGACTCCTCCAACTTTGTTCTTTTTCAAGATTCTTTTGCCCATCGTTGGTCCATTTCCATGATCAGCTTAAGACAACATATTTTAAGAAGGATATTGATAAAGAGGAGCAAACCAGAGGAGATTAGAAGAAAATTTTCAATAATTTGTGATGTTTAATCTATAAGGTGAAAGATAAAAGTGGAACATTAGAATTTGATTTCATGAACTTAAGAGGTTGTTATAATGGAAAATGATTCCATCAAAATCTTTGTACTCCAGATGGTGAAAATTACTGAAAGGGGAGCCTCAGTTCAATATAAGGATGAACTTTAAAACCACTAAATTTAGTCATAAGTAAATCAGATTTTCTCATAATCTGATCTACCTATCCCTAAAAAGTCAAGCCAAAGCCACAAGACCCATTCATCAGTAATGTTGTAGAAGAAATTTCAGCATTGAATAAAGGATATTATTAGTCTACGATAAGTAGATATGAATACCAATATGAATCTAGACATTGTCACTAAACACTATCTTGATTAATCCCCCCAAACCATGTGAAATGTGTACTATTATTATCTCTTTTATTGGATAAGGAAAGAGGCTTAGATAGGTTTAGTAACTTGCCCAACAACACACAGTTAAAAAGTGACTGAGTGTATCCTCAAACCCAGTTCTATTTCATACCAAAGCCTATGCTTTTAACCTAATATGGACACAAGTTATGGTGGCAGATATAAGAAGAAAACTGAGCAGTAGATTATGTAAAAGAAGAACAGGAGCTATTTGGTTTACTAAGTATCATCAGTGAGAAAGAGTATGTGGTTAAGGATGAGTTTGAAAGGTTTCAAGCTTTAATAACTGCAAAGAGATACGCTCCCATATTCTAATAGAAAAATGGAAGTTCATGGGGCACCTGGGTGGCTCAGTTGGTTAAGCGTGTGCCTTCGGCTCAGGTCATGATCCTGGGGTTCTGGGATTGAGCCCTGCGATGGGTTCCCTCCTTGGTGGGGAGCCTGCTTCTCCCTCTCCTTCTGCCTGCCACTCCCCCAGTTCTTTCTCTCCCTGTGTCAAAAAGTAAGTAAAGTCTAAAAAAAGAAAAAGAAAAAGAAAAGGAAAAAGAAAAAGAAACAAACAGACACCTGAGTGGCTCAGGAGTTGAGCATCAGCCTTTGGCTCAGGGCGTGATCCCTGGGTCCTGGGATGGAATCCCGCATCAGGCTAGTGGATTCACACAGCAAGCTCACCCATTCAAAAGCAGGTAAGGGTCCATGTTCAGACCAGGGCTCAAGCCTACTTGCTCAAGACACTTGGTTTGACCACTCTTCTAGGTGAGGCAGAGATAGCTGATTCTGAGGCTTCCATCTTGGATTTCCAGAGAACAGAAGTGAAATTAACAAGAGAGGAAAACTGAATAGACACTAGCTTAGGATTCTTTGCTTGGTGTGTCACACATGTTAAATATGAGCATACAAAAAGTATTTTTCAAAAAATGTAAAACAGAATATCCAGCTGTGTAGAAGATAATTAAAATGTAGAATTGAGCCTTAGATCACTGGACAGGATTGGCCTTCAAGAAATGACTAAAGAAGAGAAAATATTAAATCTCTAAGCCAAAGACTATAAGGGAGGAAAATCGGAGGGCTTGGCATTTAGCTTTGCGTCCTTCAGCCCTACTGTGCATTTCCCAGAATTTGCAGCTCATATGCCTAAATTTCCTCAAATCAGTGCCCCTCGGAAAAAATTTAGTTAATGTCTCCTGATGCAGGACTTGGGCCCGGCACCAAGCTAAGAGTTTTCATGGAGAGAATATTATTTGGTGCTTAGAACAAAGTCTGTTGCCGATGGTATTCTCTTCAGATGAGGAGATTGAGACTCCAGGAGGTTAAATAACTAGCCGCAAGTGAGAGCACAGCAAAGATGGAAACCCAGTCCGTCTGACACCAAGCCCACTCTGCCTGAAGTGCTGGAAGTCACCTCACTGCAGCCAGGCTGCTGTTCTTTCTGAGCCTCTAGAGAAGTGGAAGGTCTCTGACAGACTGGAGCCCTCACCCACCCAACTCCCACCTTTGTTCCTTCTTTCTTTCCTTTCTTTTATTCTTCCAACCATCTGTATATCCATTCATATCCTTTTAAAAATATGTCATCATGTGCATGCTAGATACCAGTTACTGATGATATAGGGAGGAACAAGATTCAGTTCTTACCCTCATGGTGCTTACAGACAAGAGAGAGATAAAGAAATTAAGCAACTTACATACACATGGATTTAAATTAGCTAAATGCAGGCACTTGGGTGGCTCAGTTGGTTAAGTGTCTGCCTTTGGCTCAGTTCATGATCCTGGGGTCCTGGGATTGAGATCTACGTCAGGCTCTGCCCTCAGCAGGGAGTCTCCATCTCCCTCTCCCTCTGCCCCTACCCCCCCGCCCCCTCATCCCTGGCTTGTGCTGTCTCTCTCTCTCAAATAAATAAATAAATAAAATATTTTTTAAATAACTAAATTAGTTAAATACCCCTCCACTTATCTGATTTCATACAGAAAGAGAAAAAGAGTTCACTTAATAACATTTGCTATAAAATAAGAACCACTCAGTTTAATTAAAGAGTCCTAAATTTAGTCTTAAAGCAAGATCAGATTCAATAAGAATTGCTTATTTCTTTTAGAACATGAATTCTGCATTGCAGTCCTTTTAAAATACCTTAACCAAAAAAATCTAGCAAGCTTAGCAAATCTTTTCTCTAATGGATTCAAGTGGTTTGTAAGTTTGGGTGTGTGTGTGTGTGTGTGTGTGTGTGTGTGTTTATATACTGACTATCCATATTTGGCTGCTGCCAGTTTGGTTTCTGCAAGGCAACTGGGGTTGCTGTGACCCTGACTTGTCACTCTGGGCATGTCTAGCCTTTGCTGAGTTAACCTAGGATGACAAGATAAAGACAAGAAGAAGGTAGAGGTGAAGCAGGAACTGAGGCCAAGGAAGAAAACTTGCAGGACCTGAAAATCCCATTTCTCAAATGTTTTGAAAATATCTGAACTATGCCCTAAAATTCACCCTAATGGATCCATGGTTAATTTTGGCTCAAGAATAGAATTCATTTTGGAGAATGTGTTAAGGGGCTCCTAACAGTGCATGGGGTGTCCACCTTCCTCACTCAGCACCTCCACCATATGATTTAGACTTAGGTCAAAAATGATGGACCACACCTCAGGGCGACTGTGTCACAACAATATGTGTCAAAAAATTTTTTTAAGATTTTATGTATTTATTCACAGAGAGAGAGAGAGAGAGAGAGAGAGGCTGAGGGAGGCTCCATGCAGGGAACCCAACATGGGACTCGATCCTGGGTCTCCAGGATCAGGCCCTGAGCTGAAGGCAGCACTAAACCGCTGAGCCACCAGGGCTACCCTATGTGTCAAATTTTAATCACGTAACTAAACTCAATGCTGCAAAATCACAAATTTTAAAAGGCATTTGGTGGGTGAAAGGGGGAGGAGGAGCTCATAGGTAAATTAACACACCCTGATTGCTGACCTTATATTAATCATATGCTTAGTCTGGTCAAATGTAATCAACTCACTGAAAGGAAAGACAAAATCAGAAAAATAAAATCTCTAATCAAAAAGGTATTTTCTGTTACTATAACCCCTTATTGTCCCTTTTGACCTACTCAATTATGGAGGGATAACTAATAGTATTGTTTTTCAGCATGAATACTTGCCACAGAACATGCTAAACTGATTAGAAACTGTATAATTTTTAAAATATGTATTTATGCTTGGTTTTTATAAGTCTAAGTTATACACTAACTCAGCAGTTTCCAGGCTGTAATAACATGTCCAGGAGCCCTTTCGTTGACTCTCATATATTATGATGAGTCAAACCCACAACTCCTTTTTTCAGCCCACTTATCCGAAGCGACCAGTCCAAACGTGTTTCTAGCAATTATAATCAGTAGTAATAGAAGATGCAAATAGTAAGAGAAAACTCCATGAGCCAAGGATCTGAGTCTCAGAAGATCCCTACTCATTCCAAAATGGCCTTGAATTTTCTTCCTTGGCTAATTACATGATGTTTCTAGATCTTATATTTTTTAAGCTTACAAGTGGTTAAGTCAAGATTGGAAATGTCTCTCACAATTAATGAAAATGTAAAAGATGCTTGCTGCGACACGATAAGCATATTCCCTTCTTTTGATATTTTAAAATTACTTCTTTCCATACAAGCACTCTGAAGGCCCTGGTTCACTCATTATGAATGTCAGGATTCAGGAAATAATAACTGAATACAGGAACTATTAATAACTTCACAGCACCTTGAACTTTGCACTTAGATTATAAGGGTATGGTGAAATGGTAAGGAAATGTAGATGTGTGGGAAAATATCCTGAGATGTCCCAGAGGTCGTGCAATAGGAAGGCACACTGATAAAATTAATATGCTAGAATCATACCATTTATTAAATTGATTTAAAATACAAACAAAAAACAAGAGGAAAGAGATGGAGGCAGTCCGTGAGGATGGGATGCAAGCAGATGACAGACGGCACCCCCTACCTGAATCCTGCATTATGAAAGTCCATGTGCCCTGTTCTCTGCACTGATGGGGTGGTTTGGGCCCAGCACTAAGGTTTAAGCAAGGGAGGCTGCAGACAGGAGGGCCCTCTGGGCCAATGACACATTCTTGCTCTATCATGGAGATGCAGAGACAAGGATCCTGGTCAATATCTGTATTTTGCCAATTATCTTGCTGAACAGCTATAGATTTTTATCTGCATTTTTTTTAGCACAGCTGTTCTTGGGCCAGAAATAGGACCATATAGAGGGTCACCAATGAGTGGCTAGTAATGCAGGGGTGGGCATAGCTGTCAGCCCAGAGGCAGCATGATCAAGATTTATAATCTGATATTCCCATCCATTTCTGTCTATAGGTAACATTCTTGTTTGTTTCATCGTATAGTTCATTTTTCTATTTATATACCTTAGCATATTCTAAATTACTTCCTCTCTGTATTAACACATGCTGTGAATTTTGCCTGTAGCGTGTAAGGAACTAGCTTACTTACTATCTATGCCTAGGGATTTCATCATTCCACTTGTTTTCTTGTTTTCTTGTCCTCTGTAGCAGAATTGAATGTTCCAAATAATAAAGCAAACTCCCATCACAATGTGTTGATTCTTACAGCAACTTTCATTCCCAAGTTCAGCAGGAAATGGAGAATTGAAAGGCCACCATGCAAACAAGATAAATATCTTTATATTTCACGGAACTCACTTATTAACTATCAAACTGGAGGTACTTAGGTACATTCCAAACTTTTTAGAATCTGTGGCATTAGTAGTCATGAGCAATGAGGTGGTCTAAGATTTCTTTGAAAAAAAAATAATAATAGGGCAGCCCGGGTGGCTCAGCGGTTTGGTGCCTGCCTTCAGCCCAGGGCCTGATCCTGGAGACCTGGGATCGAGTCCCATGTTGAGCTCCCTGCATGGAGCCTGCTTCTCCCTCTGCCTGTGTCTCTGCCTCTCTCTGTGTCTCTCTCATGAATAAATAAATAAAATATTTAAAATAATAATAATAATAATAATAATAATAATAATAATAATGTTTCTTTGTATAGTCAACTCATCTCCCTACAGTTACTCAAAAGAACCTGGAAATACTCAAAATAGCATGGAAATATGTGGTCCTCCATTTTCTCTCTGACTGACTCCCTCTCAACTGACTCCCTCTACTTCTGGCTTCCTTGCTCTTCCCAGAATTCTCCTGCCTCATGACAGGTCTTGCAGTGTTTCCTACCATATGTTATTCATGACACAGTTCCTGTGGACACCATTGACACAGGATACCATGAGAATGATAAAAATGGGCCATAGCTGAGAGCTCCTACCTGCTATCTGGGTCTGAAAAGTTCTTCCCTACATAGCCTTAGGGGTTGCTACTTTTCTTTTTTTTTTTGCTAAAGTGTTACATTTTACACTGAACATTCTGTTATCACTTTATTTAAATTGTGCTCATCACTTCCCACCTCAACACTTCCTATCCTCTTTTTCTTTACTCTTTTTTTTTAAGATTTTATTTATTTATTTGAAAGAGAGTGAGTGAGAGACACAAGGAGCAGGAGGAGAGGTGGAGGAAGAAGGAGAAGCAGACTCCCCAACTGAGCAGGGAGCCTGATGTGGGGCTCCATCCCTGAACTCAGGGGTCATGACCTGAAAAGGAAGCCAGACCCTTAAGCCACTGAGCCACTGAAGCACTCGTCTTTACTCTTAAAAAAAAAAAAAAAAAAAAAAAGAGGACTTTATTTTTAAGCAATCTCTACACCCAATATGGGGCTCGAACTCATGGGGCTCAAGATCAAGAATCCCGTGGTCCACCAACTGAACCAGTCAGGTGCCCCTCCTCTTTTTCTAGCTTGACTCTACAGCACTTTATTGCCTTCTAGTATACCATTCAAAATTTTCCACTGATTTTGACCATTTGTCTTACCAATTCCTATACCAATTACACACACACACACATACATGCACACTATTGTAAATTCAACAAGAGGATTTTTGTGAACTTTGCTCAGTGCTCTATTTCCAGAAAAGTACCCAGCATATAGTGGGTTCTCAGTCTATATTTGCTTAGTACATCTACTCCACACCATTATCACAACTATATATATCAATTTCCATACCAGGTTAGTAAGGGAAAAAAATCAAAATAGGTCAACTCAAAAATAGCTCCAAAAAAATACTCTGGAAAACATTACCACTCTATGACCAAATTTGCAGGCAGATTACAGGAAGCTGGGCGTGGTTAATGTCACATGAAAGCAGAGATACAAATCGTATAACCCAAAAAAAAAAAAAAAAAAATCGTATAACCCTGCAAAGTACTGAGTACTCCACTTGTTATGAGTTTGCCATGCCAGAGGATTGGCTCAACCAAGGATGTGAGAATTACTTTAAGCTCTATCACTGGATCCTACCTTGAGGGGCTCCACAGCTTATTTGATACAGGACTTTTTGTTCACTGATTTCAAGAATATTTGTTTGAATGAAAAAGATATTTCCTTGATCTAAGAGGAGAGCTGTTGTTCTGAAGAAACTTGTGATGGCTAAATAGTTTAGGGGTTTTAGCATTTCCTAAAGGAAATGATAACATCATGTGGCCCTTCTGATAGGAAAATAATACTGTTCCACTGTCACCATATCATGGCCTTAGGATGTTTCACTAGAGGGAGTGCTGGCTCAACACTGACATGCCCACACACTCCTAGTCTTGTGCTCTCCATGACCTAGGACAGGATTTGAAGAAGTCCGACCAGTTGAACCATTGTGGAAGGGAAGCTTGCTTACTCTTTTAATTCTCTTCCTTTCCAAAATCTGGACTCCCTTTCGTTGTCAGAACTCAGAAGCAGGTATCAGACATTTTGAATGCTCCTCTGGGTCCTGCTCTGATTTTTAATCTCAAGTAAGTCTTTCTACCTCCTGCTTTGTCCTTTCTCACTTTAGATCTTTCATCTGTAAAAGTGGGAACTTGCTAATCAGTTTCTCAACAATGACACAGAAGTCAGCTCAGAAATGGTTAACAAAAACAACTTTGGGGAATGCTGTCATTCTGTGACAGTGCTTCTTTTTTCTTTTTCTAACTTTATTTATTCTTCTGTCTCCCTCCCAAAAGGGAATGCCTGGACATCCAGCAAACCTCACCCCTCCTTGACCTCACATGACTCCTCATGCATACACCACATTGGAGGCAATGGATGTCAGGCCATAGGCAGTGCTTGTGCACCTGCCTCCAGCCCTCATGCTGCCTCTCTGGAATCTGCATTGGTTCAATCTCCCATGACATTGACATGTATTAAGAGTTGGCTTGTACCGTGTGTCATTCTTGCCCACAGAAAAAAACAGGGTTAAATCAGAGAAATATCATTCAAAGGTTCTAAATTAAGTAATTCCTGTGTCTGGCATGAGGAGTGTTTGTTTTTGTTGACTTGTTTTCTTTTTCTACCCTGTACTGATGTCTCACTGAGGAAGAGAAACACTTGTATGTTCTTAGGCTGGGATGGAATATTCTCCTAACAGTCTTTAACATTTGGCCTGAGGCTACACTGCAGTTTTAGTTGTCTGAGTGTTAAATGTAGGGTAAATTCAAATCTTCCCTGTTTTCATGGAATAATCACTAATGAATATAATCATGTTCCGATGTAATTTGTTTCATTTGCAAGTTGGCAGGAGTGAAGAAGGCAGCTTTCTTTAAAGATGATTAGACCATGGTTATTAGGGTGAGGTCATTGGTTTACAATTAAGTCATTTTTTTCCCTACAGTTATAATAATAGTGATGGAACCCAGAATCGTGTAGCTTGCTCTTTGGCAAAAGAAGGAGATCAAATTTTCAGAGTTTGGGCTGCCTTCCCTGAGTTGAGGAATAGTTTCCCACACCCGAGGCTGCTGGTGGATAATGGCCTCCTCATACCACAGGCATTACTCCCTGTCAGGCCTCTGTGGGCCCAGGCAGCTCACAGCATTCTCCAACTTGGAGCAGAAGCCTTTACAACATAATTGAGATGGAAGATATTTTAAATTTAAATCCTAGATTGGATTTATTGTCACCTGATCTACCCTCTGCTAATAAAGGGAAGAGATAGTCTTTAAAGGGAGGGTGAAAGCAGAGCCAAGGATTTTGTGCTCCCCACGAAAGAAAAATATCTTCCCACTGGGGTCAGGGAAGGTTATCAGCTTTAGACCTCTAGGCATGGGACCTAATTTCCCATATAATTATTTTTGCCTGCATAGTCACCATTTTTTTAAAGTTATGTTTTTATCTCTTTTCCTCTCTTACAAACAAAACATTTTATGGTCTCCACAGACCTATTTTTGGCAAGCTCCAAAAAATCTGTGAAATACTTGGAGCCCATCATAGGGAAAAATATCCACTGGAACTAAAACCATTGGATTCTAGGTACTAATTGAAATTCTGTTGCTCTGTTAAAGATTTCTCCTCTCTGTTCTTGGGGTTAGGATGGAGAAACAGTGGGGAGAGCCCTGAAACAGTGAATGAGACTTGTGTTTTCATCTTGACCATGTTGTTAACTAGTTATCAGGCCCTGAGCAAGTCACTGAACCCAGCTAAAGAGCTGGATTGTATATATATTAGACCTCTACCAGTCAAAATCCCTCCAAATGTGTGCAAGTATGCAAGTGCTGGAGTCACACATTCTCTAGTTGCACTTTTAGACTTTTCCTAAAATGCATGCTTTGAAATGAAAACTACTTGGCAAATGGCATCTCCTCCTGCCTTTAAAACCTGAGATTTATGGACACTTAAAACTGTGCCTGTGTCTAAGAATTTCATAGGAATATACTTATTGTAACATACAAACATATAAACAGGGTTCTGTTTATATTCTCATACATATTTAAACAGAGAATTCTGAGTGCCAGATTGTCACCAAAGAAGGAGTACTGCAATATCACCTAGCTTCACAAAGCAATAAAGCTTCATGGTCAAGAGTGTGGGTTCTGGAGTCAAAAGGCTAGGACTCAAATCCTTATCCTGTTATGTGTTTGTGATCTTGGGATGTTGGCTTAACTTCTGTGTGCTTCCAGCTTCTTATCTATACATGGGACTAATCCCATTATCTCCCTTCTAGGATGGTTGTAAGGACTCACATAAATAATGCATTTAAAGCAACCGATTCTGTTATTGGCACACAACAAGCATTCAATAAACTTTAGGAACTATTTTTACAAACTTAGAATTAGGTCCAAAATGATGGAGTCTGAGACCCTCATTATTACTTTCAGTTTTTTTGTAACTTTAAATCTAATAGAATTAGATAAAAAACAGTCAAGAGTAGCCTTTGTTAGTTGCTTGGTTCCTTAGTAATTTCTAAATGCAGACATTTTTAAATTATTTTTAAAGATGTTGTTTATTTATTTATTTTTATTTATTTAAGAGAAACAGAGCACAAGTGGGGAGGAGGCAGAAGGAGAGGGAGAAGAAGGCTCCCAGGTGAGCAGCAAGCCCGACATGGGGCTCAATCCCAGGACCCGGAGATCATGACCTGAGCAGAAGTCAGATGTTTAACCGACTGAGCCACCCAGGTGCCCCTAAGTGTAGACATTTTGAAATAATGTGGGACTATTCAGAATTAGCTATAGTCCTCTGGGGTCTTGCTATGCAGTTAGCCAAAAAGCAAATGGCAAGGATTTGACTAGTAGAGCTAAGTGGTAGTTGAAAATGGAAATTTTTCTTTATGGATTTAAGTTTAAATAAGATTTTGGGGAGGGTAAGTTTTCTCTCTTCATCAAATAAAGCACCTTCATTATAGAAAGCATCTTATTTTATTCCTTTAGACAACCACCTTTAACACTTTTTATTATTTGCCATCTTTTTCTGCACATAATTTTGCTCCATCATTATAGTCCTACATTATATCCTGCTATTTTTATTAACCTTCTTTTTTTTTTTTTTTTTTTTTTTTAACCTGAAGACTAGTCTTTGGCCTAATTTTCAGGGGCCATTTTCCTTTTGTAAATAACTAACTAAAATCAAGTCCTTGTGATTCAGAGACTGAAACGGGTGGGAAACTATGTGAATGACTTCTCCATTCCAGTGGGAACCTGGATGGAAACCCTCTTTTTGGAAGCCAAGAAGGCAAAGTTCCATTTTTTTCTTGGCAAGAGACTTTATGAGATTCTGAGTGTCTTTGGACTCTGCACTTTGGTAGCTTGGAATTAGCCTGAGAACACTTTCATGCCCCAGTGAGCTCAGAATCTCTCCCCTAACAACAAAGACCCTGATTTCCAGGGTTCCGTCGAATTTCTCAAGGCCCAATGAAGTGTTGGTTTGTATCCATCTCAAGTTCCCGTCTCCTTGTCCCTCACACACTTATGTTTATTATAACTTTCACAGAAAGAGGATTTCTCACCCATAAGCTAGTTTACAGGTTAAGGGATGACCTTAATATCCTGTTAGTGTTTTTCTTACAAAGGCTAGCTGCCACTCTAAAAAATACATACTGTATTTTATTCTGAACTCTTTTCTTTTCATACTCTTTTTTTTTTCTTATATTCTGTGGGTGCTTCAAAATCCCATATGCCATGGTGAATACAATTTTCTTTTCAGGATAAATATTTTTTCAGCCCAACCCAAAGAGGTAAAATAGTTTCTTCCTTAAGGACTGTGGACTGTGGCCAATTGCTATATAAACCTTCTCCAGTGTTTTGGCTCTCAAATGTGCTAAATTTAACCCTTACTGATGGTATAAACCCTGTCTGTCGGCTACCCCTGCAAACAAGATGCTACAACTGGCAGATTATATGGAAGACTTGGACGTGATTGGAAAACTTGAAATCCTACTTTAAAGTTGGATTTTAGGGGCACCTGAGTGGCTCAGGCAGCTAAGTGTCTGCCTTTGGCTCAGGTCATGATCCCAGGGTCCTGGGAAATTGAGCCATGCATCTACTTCTGTCTCCCTCTGCTTCCCTCTCCCTCTGCCTAATGCTCTCTCTCTCTCTCTCCCTGTCTCTCACTCTCCCATTCTCTCTCTCTCTCTCTCTCTCTCTCTCTCTCTGTCAAATAAATAAATAAAATCTTTAAAAAAAAAAACAGGGATCCCTGGGTGGTGCAGCGGTATAGCGCCTGCCTTTGGCCCAGGGCGCGATCCTGGAGACCCGGGATCGAATCCCACGTCAGGCTCCCGGTGCATGGAGCCTACTTCTCCCTCTGTCTGTGTCTCTGCCTCTCTCTCTCTCTCTGTGACTATCATAAATCAATAAAAAATTTAAAAAAAAAAAACAAAGCTAGATTTTAACTTTTAGCTCTCTGAACAATCGTGACAGTCATTGTTGAGCTTTATGAACATGCTAGCTACTGGGCAAGCTATGGGAATAAATGATGAGAAGTGATCCGGGATTGCCTATCATTGAGTTAAATCAAACCTGATCCTCTCACTTATATGATACAGGGAGACTTGCCCCCTGGGAGGCTTGTGTACTGACTTGGCTATGATGCTGGGCTCTCCCCTGGCCTTTCCATGCCAGTCTCAAGGACAGCCCTCTCTCTAACATTACTCTCAATGGCTGATGCAAGACTGTCCTCTGAATACCCCAAAGCACTCTAAGACCAGGCTGGACCATTTAAAGAGGGTCTTACTAAGTGACAAAGCACAGCAAAAGGAATAGGAGAATACACAACTGTACAATATGTCCTCAATGTAGAGTTTCCTCATCTGCCTCCCTTGCCAGCTGTAGGCCTGTATCCATGCAGCAAGATCATCTGCCTCTCCTCTGTGAGGCCTGGATGCATGCTTAGACCTCTGGGAGCCCCGATCTAATCACTTAAACTAGGGTCTGGCTTCCTAACCTTGAACCCATGTTTTCTCTGCATGCTTGACACTAGAATATGTCTTCTTAGGCTGCAGGAAAAATCAGTTTTATTTATACAACATGGCCTTTCCTGTAACCTCCACAGGACAACCACATCAGAATGCCACAGTCAGGTATGATGCAAAAGCACACCCAGTGACAGGAAGCTAAGTTATTGCAAATGGCTATGATGGTAATATGAGTATCAAAGATATACCCCAAGAGGGGGCCAGTGTTTCTGGGTGCCCAGGTGCTGTTTGCAGCTCTAGTAGAAGGAGGCAGAGGATGGTATGGAACAAGCAAAATGATGTTTAAAGTATATGCTTTATGGCCTCCCCCATCTTTAACAGGGACGAAGGTCTCTCAACGCAGCCACATGGCAGTTTGGAGAAGGAGCTATTACTCCTGCTGTTGTTCCTCCTGGCTTGGGTTTCCAGGGGGCTGCAGCTTCAAAGGCAGCTGGATCACCGTTGTGCTTCTTGCTGTAGAGTTCCTCTGAGCATGGGCCTCTGGAGGATGATATGATATGAGGTCACTCCACTCGACAGAGGAGAGGCTGGATTCTTGCTTAGCCTGGCTGTAAGAGATAAAAGAGCTTCAGCTGAGCTGCTCACAGGTTCTGGGGCCTGGGGCATGTGTGTGTGTGTGTGTGTGTGTGTGTGTGTGTGTGTGTGTGTGTAAAGCTGGATCTCAGCATTCCATTTTTTTCAAGCCCACATTCCATTACCCCATGTTCAACTCAGTTGGCTTCCAGGAACCCTCCCAAGAGAAACAGCTGTTTGATGCCTTAAAGAGGAAATTTTAAAAGCTCTTGAGGTTTAGAATTTTAGAATCTGCAGGGCTGATAACTTCCTCTCTGCTTATGAAAACAAATAGCACTAACTTCTCTCTTTCTCAATACAAACAATTCCAAAAATGCATGCTACTCTTCCAAATGCGATTCTATCAAGGAAGCAAAGATGAAATTGGGTAGCTGGTGATGAAGTTGTAGATGCCGCCAATAAAATCAGTTCTTGATATTATAGGGTGGGTACTGTTGATCTTTATGCTACAGTTGACAAGTGATAAAAAGATGGAGACCATATTATTGCTGCTTGAGACAAGAAAGTTTCCTATCCCACTTCTGACCCTCAAAGCACCAATCTAACAGAAGGGACACGTGATTCAGAAACACTGTTAACTTAGAATAATTAATTACTCTGCAGTAAATACACTTCTGGATGTTTCTGCTAGAGTTCTTTAGTAAGCCAAGTTATAGAACCAGCAATATAGTTTACAATAACTGAAGGATGGTTTTTCTTTTGGAAGATGTGTGCTCGAGGGATAGTGTTTAGTTCTGATTTTTTTCCAGTTTGAGAAAAATAAGAACTAAGCTTTTAAAGAATCTGCTTGTCTCTAACACACACACACACACACACACACAAAGTTTTATTCTGGCCCATTTTCTCTCTTTCCCTCTATCTTTCTCTCTCTCCTTCCCTTCCTTTCTGTCCCTCTCCCTTTCTCTCTTCAATCACCCATATCCTTGAGGGTTGATGGGCCAGTGGAATCAAAAATGAGAACAGCAATGTATAGCTATGGATAAGCAAAAGGCTTTTCACTTTAATTTTTGTTAAATCATCCTGCTCATTCATTTTCTTCTGGATGTTCTTCTGTCTGAAAAGGCTATTTCCATTAGACTTATTTATCTTCCTTTAACTTCTGTCTCAAAATTTGAACATAGTGGGATAATGTTTTATGCGGGAGAGCTTCAAAACAAACAGTAGATTTTTCTGGGTGAAAATGATCTATATTAGCATGAATACCATTCATTTGTGTTATTTGAACACTCTTCAATAAACGAATTCATCTATATCAAGACTGCTTTATTCTTGATATAACTAGTTTCTCATCAGTAGCTCTTACAGCCAAGAACAGAATGATTTCCAGTGCTCCTAATTATTCACGGAGCTGATAGACATAAAATAACAAAGGGACTATTCTGTAGTGACAAAGTAAAATATTTTAAGGAAGAAATTACTTTATATCAACCATGATCAAAGTTGTAATATATTTGATGTGACTTGTACACAAACAGATGAAAGCTCTTCAACCTCCAAGGCATTATGAATACTTTGCAATGAAAAAATTAATTAATTAAAAACAAAATGATCAATAAATCCAGCTAAAATTTGCATTGCTACTAGTTAACTGGTATCCAGAGTACCACACATTTTTTTTCTTATTCCATTCAGTAAGTATATATTGAGTTTCTTTACTCTGTACTCTGCATTTGTATTGTTTGGAATATAGATGGCCCCAGTTCTCAAGGAGTTTACAGTCTACTTGGGAGACAAATAAACATTTCCAATAAAGTACAGCTGAAAGTAGAGGAAGAAAGCCAAGAGCAATACAGTGGAATATCTGTCCCTAGAGACAGGATGTTTATTTTAGCCAGTTTGCCATGGTCCAAAGTCTAGCTTCATAGGCTCAGATACCTTAGCATAAATTGTTTCTCAGGAACAAGTAATTGGTCAAGTAAGTAGAATAATTACTAGCAAACTAGAATGCCAGTTTATTAATTTGTCCTGAGAAATAGAAATGCCCAAGGAACTAGACCCGAAGTCCAATGGCCAGCGCACCATCGGCAACCACAGCAGGAGCTAGGTTATAATCAGAAGGTTTCTTAGTAAGCATGAAATAGAAGAAATTAATATTTGATGAAATATCAAACATTGATGATTTATACAAAATTATAATGATACTGGGCTATAATTATGATAGCCTCATAAATCTCTCTCTTAAAGTGGGTAGACCTGAGACCATGAAGGGGACAAGTTAAATTATGAACATACTTTTATACTAGTCAATAAAGCACTGCTGTCCTGACTCCTGTCCTCCTAGCCATCCTGACTCCTCCCTTCTTGGGAAATCCTGACTCCTCTCTTCCTGGGAAATCCTGGACCTTACCATGTTCCAGCAATGAGAGGACTAACATCTGGGACTATAGCATCTGTTCTGATTGTGGTGATTGGTAAATATTATCAACACGGCTTTCTTTTTAAGGCACTTTTTATATATCTCTGATCTAATGAGTTACATACCTACTCTGCCATTTAACTCTGAATGTTAATCCCTTTTTCTCAAATTGTTGGCAGAAACCTCAGGATAACCCCTAACTTGTGACTACTAATACAAATCAGAAATAATTAAAATTCCTTTTAAAATGCTCTATATATTACCAAATAATGAAGCTGAGTGGAACCCTTTTTCTCTCAAGCAATACAGCTTTCAGGGCTTCCCCAGCAAGAAGTTCTAAGGAACAAACCCAGTAAGTTTTGTTCCTGTGAGCAGTGGTCATAGCACAAGTTCCCAAAAGACTGGGAGAGAAGGCAATCAAGGGGATTTTCTTGTTTGGTTGTTTTATGTTTTGTTTGGTTTGGTGTGGTTTGGTTTTTTAATCAAGAGCCAGTACAAACCTTTCCCTAGGGAAGAGTTGGCATATTATTTAAAGGAGAAAGACTGGATGTTCAGTGAACAACAAACAGCAAATGCATTCTCAAAATGTATAGCTCATTCAGGGCATTAAAATTGAGAATTCATGCCATACAGGGACAGCTCCTCAAAATCTCCTCCCTCCTGATTTAGGTACATGTGTTGGGGAGAGGGGGAGTATTCTTGTATTGTTTTTTTTTTTTTTTTTTTTAATTTATTTATGATAGTCACAGAGAGAGAGAGGCAGAGACACAGGTAGAGGGAGAAGCAGGCTCCATGCACCAGGAGCCTGATGTGGGATTCGATCCCGGGTCTCCAGGATCGCGCCCTGGGCCAAAGGCAGGCGCCAAACCGCTGCGCCACCCAGGGATCCCTAAAGAAGCAATTACTATATTTGACTATGAAACTTAGTTTCCCACAAATTCATTATCAGCTGGTATAATGTTGCTCTCTAGAACATTTGCAACATTTTCAATTTCATCAAGCCAAAAGGACAGTTTATTAAGGCAGTCACTTTCCCCCATGAGTCTCAGAAGGAGATTCATTTGGCTTTAAAGCATCTTCATATAATTTGTAGCTGTGGGTTTCCCAGGGGGAAGATATACAAAGGATACTGTGAGAAAATATGCTTCTTATTTAAGCTGTGAAGTGTTGATAGAACTATCTTCAGCTGACAATGACAACCACTGGGGATGTGAAAAGCAAACAAACAAACAATGTCTTTTGTTGCATTCTGTCCTTTTAAGCTAATTTGTACAAGATCTACAATTAGGATTGACTATTTTATATACTGAGAAACATAACATGTGGTTAATAAAAATTTAAGAATTTATCTTGAACAGGACCTGGCTCACAGTGACTGACGAATGACAGATGACAGAAAGAATGAATGAGTGAATAAGTGAGCAAGACAGCACAACAGCTTTCTCTCTGAGAAAGCTCACAGATTGAAAAACTAAATTTACATTTTTAACTTACTGTCTAGCAAAAAGTAAACAGATTCTAGAAAAACAAATGGCAACTTCGCTAAATGCATAACTGACAGTATAATTACCCCAAGGAGAGAAGCTGTTGCTCTGAATGAATGCTAAATGCAAAGTCTATAGATGAGCATGTAGGTGTATGTGCGTGTGCATATGTGTGTGTGCACGTGCACATGGATGCAAGCTCACCCATGGACACACTAACAGAGAGACCCAGAGGAACTGGGGAGTGGCACTTCAGAGGCAAAAGGGAGTTTCTGTGTAAACAGTCTGTGTGATCTCAAGAAGGGTGTTCAGTGCTTCTAGGAGGCACTAGAGTTCCATGGGAAAAGCAGAGACAGGCTTTGGGTCCAGACCTACCTACCAATCTGCAGCCTACCCGCCCTTTGACCTTGATCAATTTACCTCACCTCCCTGAGCCTCAGTTAGCTCACCCTTAGATTGTTGATGATAACACTCCTCTCCAGGGTGTTACTGAGAAACTGAGGTGATGGTACAAACACTTGTAGAGCATGCATTATGTGCTGGGCAGCATTCTGAGCACTTCATATACATGACCTCATGTGAACCTCACAAGAGCCGCATGAGGCAAGAATTTCCCTTCACAGAAGCAGGGGTTAGGTAATTGCCCCCAGTATATGGGACAGGGTCTGCCCACAGTTGATTCTCAATAGATAATAACGGACATTATTTATTGCCACCGTGCAATAAATAAATAAATAAATAAATAAATAAATTTATTCTCTCATTTGATCCTCCAAACAACCATATGCCTTTATCATGTGCCTGGAGGACAGCAAGTATGTAATAAATATTTGTTAAATGAATATGAGAATCGTCTCTGTACAGAAAATTAGCTGAGGCTTACATAAGTAACTTGCTCGAGGTCATACAACCAGAATGTGCACCCCACACGCTAACCCGGTGTGCGTGCTCCTAATCATGCCAGTTATTAATGGTCTGTGTGTCCATCTCCCCCAGGGTCAAAGAGAAGAAAGACCCCGGTAGTGGAACGGACATATCAAAACCATCAAGAGCAGCTAAGACCCAACACTTTGGTGTGTTTAGAAAATATGGAATCCATGATCTTTCCTTTCTCTGGCTCTGTCTTTTTCATTGCACTCTTGATCTCTGTCTCAGCCTCTAAAAAATCTGTGTTCTGCAATCTCCGATTTCTAATTCTGGCTGGCAAAGGGAAAAATATTAGAAATTGTACTCTGAACTACCCATCATTTAGCTAAGACTTCTTAAGGGTTCTTAAGTAATCAGGCATTTGAGGCTTTGGATTGTATCTGAGGGGAAGAGGGCTTTAATGAGGTGAGTGAAGAAGTATGTGATCTGTTTTAATATACAATTCCCACACGCTACAAATAGTGAGGTCCAAAAAACCCGTCTTCAAGGAAAACTGCTTTACAAAACGGGATAACACTTTACTCAAACTATTACATGCTGACCTGTAATGGAACGTTAATATTGAATTAATTGCCTTTACATGCATCATTTCTATAATATGGATAAGTGGAGAGAGCTTCCAGAGACTCTTTCTTTGATTTAGAATGAAAGAATAATGGCTATTTGCTTCTAGCTTGGTGGACTAATTATTGAATGCTGTCATTCTTTGTGTTTCAGTACCTTGAGGTGATTAAGCAGGGATAAAAGCTAAAATTAAAAAGAAAAGCCCATTACCAAATACTAAACAGCTTCAGTAACTTCGTGCCAGTCTCTGAAGGACATTCCTGCCTTGTTATGACAAGGAATTGTTCATAATGTGTGCCTAGCATATAGATTGCATCCTTTATTTGAAACAATAAGAGAGTCATCCTGAGTAGTTGATGGAAATAAATAGGCAGGCATATTTTAAAGGGAAGAAAAAAAGACCGACCAGTAGGCCTCTATAATAATTGCTTGTCACCGTAGCATCAAGTAGTCCATCCTTTTAGGAACTCGTTACGTGGGTAGGCCATTATGTTCTCTGGATGGAAAAAAAAAATGTGGTAATTCACAGAAAAGCAATGACAGTATTCTGCTGGTTTACCTAATAGTATTGACTAGATAGGAGAATGGTGGCTTGAGAGCAAAGAGTGATTCTGTATTTGAAATTGTTTTTGCTGTCTTTTGTTCCCCGATCAGAATTTTTCTCATTTAAAAAATATTAATACCTTAGAAAAATATCAAAGAGACCTCCACCAGTGTTTAGATCTGACTATAGAGTGCACAGCTTCCAGATTTGTGCCCAATTACTCGCTTAGAGAAACGTCTGCTGTTGCTGGGAGGAAACGTGGAAGAGATGCTATGCTTTAGTGCCCCTTGCTGGTCAACCTGAAGAAAATCTGAGCCTAATGATTGCCAGAGCCCAGGTTTCCATAAATGGTATGCCACATTCCACTCACATGCATAGGAAGCCCAATTGATTTAGCTTAAACATATGTAGCTAGTCTTAAAAATCATTATAAGGATGAGATGTTGCATCTGGAAATGCATATATTATCTTAGAGAGGAAAAAGTTCAATTATAAAGACAAACTACACATTAGGTATTAACCTCACTTCAAAATAAATCCAGGTAAATACATTCCTGTGAATGCACTCTTATGACATAAGAAACTTTTCCTGTGCCCAAAGCATGTTTTTTGCTTCATTATGTCTCAAAAAATGTGTATGGCCTTTCAAACCATAGGGAAAACAAGAGGTACCAAAAAAATACCAAATGGAATTCTCAATTCCAATTGACTTCCAAAAATGATACAAAAATTTATTTCTACAGGAAAAAAAAAAGGCATATCAACAGTAATGTGCATTAGAGCATTGTTAATTACATTATAATTTTAACAACTGAATTCTGATTTTGGTGAATTTTTTATCTGTTTGCCATTTTTTGAGAATGCAATGCTACTTTTATAATTTAAAAACAATAGCCACAACAAGGCTACACTGACAAGTTGTCTACCAAAGCTAATTAATTCTTAGGATTCCATAGTTATCCATCAGACCTAACACATCAGTCCTATTTGAAACACCATTAGAGCTGGGTTTAGAATTAGATCTCCTCCCCTATGAGGTACCCATCAAAAGACTAGATTCACAAGATCCAGTTCTGGGGGGCTTAAAAAGTCTATTCAGACAGACTAAATAATACCGAGATGTATGGTGACCAGCCATGTGGTAATCTTGGCAGATTTACAGGCCAACATCATATGCCTCAGCCAGCCAGTAGATCCTGGCAGAAGGCACCACAGAGAGATGATCCTTCAAAATCCTGAAGAGTTCAAGGGATCTAGAATAGCCAAAAAAAATCTTGAAAAAGTTGGAAGACACACTTCTCAATTTCAAAACCTACTATAGAGCTACTGTAATCAAGACAGTGTTGTATTGGCATTAACAATAGATGTATATTGTGGGACAAAATTGAGAGTCCAGAATTTTAAACTCTTTAATTTTGGTCAACTTAATTATGTTCATTAACAATTCCCAGACAATTCAATGGGGGAGTGAATAGTCTTTTCAACAAATAATGTTGAGATAACTGGATATCTACATGCAAAAGAATGAAGCCAAACCCCTACCCCACACTATATATTAAAAATTAACTCAAAAGTGATAAAAGATCTAAATGTAGGATCTAAAACTATAAAACTAGTAAAAGAAAACATATGAATAAATCTTCATGATCTTAGATTTGACAGTGGTTTCTTAGATAAAACACCAAAAGCACAAGCAACAAAAGAAAAAAAATAGATAAAGTTGACATCATCAAAATTAAAGCTTTTGTGCTTCAAAGAACACCATCAAGAAAATGAAAAGACAACACATAGAATGGTATAGTGTTTTGCAAATCATGTGTCTGATAAGGAACTTGCATCTAGAGTATATAAAGAATGATTGCAACTCAGTCATTAAAAAGTTAAAAGTTATTTGCTAATTTAAAAATAAGCAAAGAATCCGAATAAACATTTCTCCAGTGAAGATATACAAATAAGCAATAAGCACATGAAAAGATGTTTAAAATCATCAGTTATTAGGGGAAGGCAAATCTAAACCACCGTGAGAAGTATTTAACACCCACTACCATGGCTACAGTAAAAACGACAATTACAAATGTTGATGAGGATATAGAGAAATTGGAACCCTCAATCGTTGGTAGTAAGAATGTAAAATGGTGCAGCCATTTTAGAAAAGAGTTTAGCAGTTTCTCAAAGATTATAATGGAGCCCCTATATGACCTATAAATTCTACTCCTAGATATGTATACACACCCAAGACATATATGACAAGAGAAATAAAAACATATGTCTACACAAAAACTGGTACATGAATCTTGATAGCAGCATTATTGATAATAGCCAAAAGGTGCAAACCCACATGTTCATTAACAAATGAATGGATAAACAAAGTGTGGTACATTCATATAGTTGGAAATTATTTGTCATCAAAAAGAAGGAAGTACTGATACATGTTACAACATGGATTAAACCTTGAAAACATTAAGCTAAATGAAAGAAGTCAGACACAAAAGTTACATATTGTATGAATCTACTATATTAATCTGCTAGAGCTGCCATAACAAAATACCACAGACTGGGTGGCTTACATAACAGAAATTTGTTTTCTCATAGTTCTGAAGACTAGAAGTATAAGATCAAGGTGTTGTTGGCAGGTTTATTTTCTCCTGAGGCCTCTTTCCCTGGCTTACAGATGGCTGTCTTCTCACTTGCCCCTCACATGCACACACACCTGTGGTATCTTTCTCTTCTTATAAAGGCACCAATCTGGGCACCTGGGTTGCTCAGTTCATTGGGAGACTGCCTTTGGCTCAGGTCATGATCCCAGGGTCCTGGGATCCAGTCCACGTCAGGCTGTCTACTCAGTGGGGAATCTGCTTCTCCCTCTGCCCCTCCCCCCTGCTTGTGATGTCTCTCATGCTCTCTCTTTCTCTCTCAAATAAACAAATAAAATCTTAAAAAATAAAGGCACCAATCCTATTGGGTTAAGTCCCTTATGACCTAATTTAGCCTTAACTAAACCTCTTTCAAAGCCCTCCAAATACAGTCACATTGGAGGTTAGGACTTCAACATATGAATTTAGCAGGATATAACTCAATCTATAACATCCATGTATATGAAATATACAGAATAGGCAAATTTATAATGACAGACAATAGATAGTGGTTGCCAGAGGCTGGGGGATGGGTGTGAAGATTGGGGTGACAGCTAAGGAATGCAAAAGTTTCTTTTTGGGGTGATGAGAATGTCTTGAAGTTGACTGTGTTGATAGTGGAGCAACTCCACTATGCTAAAAGTCATTGAACTATACATTATTAAAGTATACATTGTGTTTATTTGTTTTAGAGAGGGAGAGAGGGGTGGGGGAGGGGCAGAGAGCAAGAGAGAATCTTAAGCAGGCTCCACACCCAACGTGGAGCCCAGCATGGGGCTTAATCTCACAACCCTGAGATTGTGACCTGAGTCAAAATCAAGAGTTAGATGCTTAACCAACTGAGCCACCCAGGTGCCCCTTAATTATACATTTCAAATGAGTGAATTGTATGCTATGTGAATTGTATCTCAATAAAGTTATTACTGGAAAAAAAAAGCCAAGTGGGCTAGAAAGGCCATCAGTAAAGTCTTTAAAAGGAATCCACTCATTAGGATGAAGCTCAGAGCCAAAGTCCTTAAATGTAGACAGAGAAGAAAAAAGCCCACTTCTGACCCTAAACATTAAGTATTCAGTGAACTAGGGGAAGCAAAGCAGGTATCAGATATGGGGCATGTGGTCAAGGCTGCCCTGGCTATAAACATGGCATGAACCTAAGTCACAAAGTGTTGGCTTAGAGCTCCATGAGCTACTGCCAAGACCCACATTCATCTTAGAGATCGAAGAATGATGTCCCAGCCTGGGGAGAAGAGAACCCTGAGGTTGGGAACTGGGCAGGGTGTAAGGCAGGGCCTGAGGTAGTCTCTCTTATGTTCCTGACTTCCCTCCACCATTTCTTTAGAATTAGAATGTTCAACTTCAGGAGCACGTGGGTGGCTCAGTGGTCGAGCATCTGCCTTCAGCTCAGGGTGTGATCCCAGGGTCCTGGGATTGAGTCCCACATCAGACTCCCCACAGAGAGCCTGCTTCTCCCTCTGCCTGTGTCTCTGCCTCTCTCTCACTCTTTATCTCTCTCTCTCATGAATAAATAAATAAAATCTTTTTTTTTAAAAAAAATAAAAAGGATGTTCAACTTCAGTAAGCATGGAATCCTTCTGGTATTCTTCTCTCACAAACTCTGTGTTTTCAAAGCATAGGTCTGCCAAACTATATTTCTTAAGCACAAATGCTATGCTGTCATTGTCAGTTTGCTTATTGATCTCCACTGGACTTCAAGACCCGGGAAGATGGGGACTATTACTTTTATCTCTACACCCCCCACAGCCTCTCCCATGGCTGAGCACATTGAAAATGCTCCATAGACATATGTTACATGAATAAGTAAATAAGTACTTGGCTTTCTCATTTTTGACTTCTTAGAATGCACATCAACATCTTGCTTCTGCTAGACAGAGCCATTGTCAGAACTAGTAAAACTCAAGAATTCTAACTAAAGTACTGATTTTTTTCCAGTAGAATTGACATAATTATCAATAATAATAATTATTATCAATAATAATGGTTTAGCATTTATTGAACATGTCTGGGCTGGGCCTTATGCTAAGCAATATATAGTCATTATCTCACTGAATCCTCACAATAAGCCCCTGAATAGATATTTTTATTACACCCATTTTATAGATGTGGAAACTAAAACTCATGGTGGTTAACAGACTTGCCCAAAGCCACAGCATTGGTAGTAATAGAACCATGATTCAAACCTCAGAACTCCAAAGTATATGCACTTATCCTCTGTGTAATTATGAACTCTCAATACTTTATTCTGCTAACATACTCTGTCAGAGAAAAATGGAAAAAAAAAAAAAAAAAAGCAACAGTTGAAGTTTGAGATTACTCACACCTTTCAGGCCCTGTCAGAAGGCTTCCTGGCCTCAAAATTAGAGAATCCCTGCTTGAGTTTGGAATCACATCCAGCTTCCCTGCAACTTCAGGATGCAATGTTCTCAGGTCACCTTGCTCCATAGGCAAAAATTACTTGCCCTGATGTAAGCAGCTCCTTGCATCACAAAAATAAGCCATGTGTAGAAAGTATGGGTGGGCTTCTCTCCCTTGATATAAATTCAGTTTGTAATCAACCAAACCCAGAAAGCCTCTTCAGATTCTTTTCACTGTCTACTGACTCACAGCTTCCGGTTTGCATTTTATCCTCTTTCGTTCCCTTTATGCATTTTAGTTGCACTTCACAGAGTTCTGCACAAAGGGAAAACCCAGTATGAGTCGAATGCTTACCAGGATGGAACATTCTGACATTTCAGAGCAACAAACTCAGCTTGAGGTGTTTCGACAAGGCTTGCATCAAAAGTCCTGAACACTGTTGTAAGAGATTCAACAGCTTTCACATTGACCTCAATAGACGAAATTAAATGTTTGCTTATTTCATGGTTACCATGTCCCAGTGCAAACAGCCTGGTGTTTTTCCTATTTTCTATCCACTTCTGTTACCTTGGCTGTGTGCATATCATGACTGAATGGCACTCAAGATCATCATCTGCAAAAGTGAAGGGAGTGGTCATGCCCACAATAGGGCAACTCTTGTTCCAGGAGAACTTGGAGCCGTTCAGGACCAATGTCTATGATTCGGAAAGCTAAAAAAGAACCTAAGTTAATCTACCACACTCAGGGCATTCATTGTATCTAGAACTAAGCCAAAATTCTAAGAAGGAACAGGGTTGCTGATGCCAATTGCATAAAATGTCCTCAGATTTCAAATGAACCTTGTGGGCAGAGAGAGAGGAAGTCCAGATATCTCTCTTAGATTCTTCTCAGAGCAAGAGGGAAATGCTCTACCTGCCCCCCTCCCCAACCATCCTCACCAATGAACATGGATTGGTGAGCTGCTCCTGTCAAATGCCCAGTAAGTATTACTCCTTCTCCCATCTGGCCCTGGCTCCATTGACATTGTTTACCTCACTGCCTGTCTCTGTACTCTCCAGGAGTCAGGGCCAGGTCCTACTCATCATCGTACCTTCCAGAACCCAGCACATACCTGACTTACTACATTTTTGTGAACTTCATAAATGCACTACAAGGTCAATGGAGAAGAAATGCCTGGCAAAAATATGGCTGGAAATGGACTCCCCTGACATAGAGGAGAACTTGGGTCTCAAGAGGGTGCCCTTTACTCTAAGAATGAGTCAAAACCTATCTGCTGGGGGAAGACTTTTGTTGGATGATAGGATCTTTTAAAGACTAAGGTACTCTTCATCATTTTAACATGCTTTAAAAGCACAATAAAGCTTGGCTTTTTAATTTATTACTTCCTTAGTTTTTAAGTTCTGAACAAAATAGCATATTTAAGCAACAACATTTTTCTTTAATCCATGATTAAATATGTGTATCTATTCAAAATAGACATTTTGAAAATACCAGAAGAATGGAGGTTAGAGGATATCATTTCCATAATGTTTCTTTTACTTATGAAATTTGAAGAACTTGATTTTTCAGTTATGTGAAATTCATTGGAAAGTATTTATAAATTTGAATCTAAATTATTTTTAAGGGACGCCTGGGTGGCTCAGCTGTGAAGTGCCTGCCTTTGGCCCAGGGCGTGATCCTGGAGTCCCAGGATCGAGTCCCACATGGGACTTCCTGCATGGAGCCTGCTTCTCCCTCTGCCTGTCTCTCTCTCTCTCTCTCTCTCACACTCTCTCTGTGTGTGTCTCTCATGAATAAATAAATAAATAAATCTTTAAAAAAAATAAAAACTTAAAAAATAATAATAAATTATTTTTAAATATCACTTATTACATTAATCATCTTATACTTGCCTTACTCCTTCCCCCCAAAATCTTAGGATTATATAAAATATATAAGTATAATAACATGAATCAGTTTCTTATGGGCCTTGTCTTGAATCTGCATAATAGTTGGTGAACCTCCTAAAAAAGCTTTGTAAATATTAATGTATTATTTAGATTTTCAACCACTGAGTTGCTCATTTGGAAGATTTCCACCTGGTTTTGATGATGGAAAGTCAAGGATAAATCACTAGACAGAAAACCAGCCTTCTTGTTTCAATATTTCATCCAAACTCAGATTCTTACTAGAGGGACATGCTATAGCCCCAAGGTCTTCCTGAGTCAGAAGCACATCCATTTGACACTTACTGTCTATTATCATCTGTTGAGTCCCTATGTCCCTGCCTGCCTCCCACTTATAAAACATGTGCCTATCTGCCTAGGAGAAAGGAGAGATGATCAGAATATTTCAAGCACCAAGTGGAAATGCAAACAGGGCAATATACAATAAACGGAAGCAAACGTGTCACAAAAACTAAGCCTGGGAGAAGGGAGGGGACTGGGTGCATTTTGTAGTCTTAGCCAAGGATTTCTAGATACAGGTGGCAGCAGCAAATTGCCTGTCAAAAGAGTCACTTCATTACGAGGCCAGCCATGTAGAACAGCCACCGCGCCACGAGGGCACCACTGCTAGTTGGGGCTCCCAACCACCGCAGGAATGACAGTCCTGTGCTCCCCAGCAACAGCCATGTCCCTTGGGGGTACGGAGACAGACAACAGGGTTAATGCCACCAGCATCCCTTCATACTGCCACTGCCAAACCATCAGTCAAGAGAGGAATAGAAATAAGGGAATGGGGGCAGGGAATGAATCAGTCATGGGATGCAGGACGTAGATGCAAAGGAAATGGAGAAGAGCACCCATTTGTCTTCAGGATCTTTCTGTCATTTTGGTTAACAGTAGGGGGGTATACAACAAGCTAAAGAATAGAAGGATTAAATAATGCTAGGTCCTGACCATGTTTTTCTCATGTTTTCCTCGGCTGGGTGCTTTCAGATGTCCCCCAAAACATGGTACACTTTTCCAAGCTCTCTCTCTCTCTGTCTCTCTATCTCCATCTCTGTCTCTCTCTCCCTTTCTCTCTCTCTCTCTCTCTCTCACACACACACACACACACACACACACATTCCCAGTATCTTACTTGTGTCTGTTCATCTCTGAATTTAAAACTAAAATGACAGTAGGGAACCTCAGTGTACCAACCTCATTTCTCACCATTTTGCTCCTGTGCAAGAGATTAATTTTCCAGGATGGCAAAGCAATGTCACTCTCAAAGTCAAGATCACTTTGAAAGGCACTCCCTCACACAGAGGAGAACCGCTTTTGTGTCCTTGAGCCACTCTTCTATCCTTGATGGGGTGACTTCACATTGAGAACATAGGCAGGTACAGTGCCACATCGGTGGTGGCCTCTAGACACTTTGGCGGCTGACTTGCCACACCCAGGCACCCACGTGGGCTTGGCAGCACCAAAGGAGGACACTAGGCTACCTGCGGGACAGGTGGCTGCAACTTTTTTTTTTTTTTTTTTTTTTTTTTTTGGTGGCTGCAACTTTAAGGGAAATCTGGTTGCAAGTCAGATAGATCCTGGGGGCCCAGGCTGAATAACAAAAA